>NC_062289.1:38451327-38755127 GCF_902655055.1 Lutra lutra | reverse complement strand
TGATCAAAGCCATTTGGGACTGGAAGACCACACATGTTCACAATATTTTAAGCTGTGCAGCATCACAGTCACAAAGTGGTTTTCTCCCACAATACCATTCTGTCAAAAATAAAGTACATGGCCTGAGAACTGAAATTGACATTACAGAACTATGGTTAGAACAGAAGCTTCCCAGCTGACAAAGATTCGACTTACAATTTTTCATCTTCACAATGGTGCAAAATCTACAGACAATCAGTAGACACCAGACTTTGAATTTTGAATTTTGAGCCTTTCCTGGCCTAGCAACATGACCTCAGATCTCTCTTGTGAGGCTGGGCGGTGGCAGTGAGCTCTGGTTCCCAGTCAGCCAAGCCATCACCAGGTAAACAACCAATACATCTACAACCCTTCTGTATCCAGACAACCATTCTGTTTTTCACTTT
The DNA here is from genome assembly GCF_902655055.1 of Lutra lutra. Lineage (NCBI taxonomy): Eukaryota > Metazoa > Chordata > Mammalia > Carnivora > Mustelidae > Lutra > Lutra lutra. The sequence continues at coordinate 38,754,702 of NC_062289.1, read as the reverse complement.
CAGTGTTCAATAAATGACATGAGATATTCAACACCTTTATTGTAAAATAGGCTTTGTGTTAGATGATTCTGCCCAACTGCAGGCTAATGTAAATGTTCTCAGCACATTTTAAGTCGGCTAGGCTAAGCTATGATGTTGGGTAGGTTAGACGTATTAAATGCATTTTTGACTTATGATATTTTCAATTTACGATGGGTTTATCAGGATATAAGTTGAAGAAGATCTGTAGAACATGAATTTTGATTAGATGCTCACAGCAGGGATTTGAGGGCCCTCAAGCAAACATTTCAGAGGAGATTTATTCACACTTTGTTAACTGCAAAATGTATGAATTTGCAGCAAATTTTCAGGCAATGGAAAGATTATTTGGCATTTCCAGATTCTGACGGGAAGGGACTTTTCCCTTTCAATAGTTTAACTTATTTTCCATTAACTTTTGCCTTCCTCCCTGTAGAGAAGCCACACTTAAAAGTTTAAGAGAGAAAATCATATTTAACAAATGGATATTTTCTCGATATTGAATGACTGTAGTTCAGTTATATATGGTACAAACATTTTATAACTCTTCAGACATTTCTGATAACATTCTTTCCATTGATAGGCAGATATTTTAGCTTTTGGAGATGGATTTCTGATTCCTTGCAGTCTCTCAAATGTCCTTGGAGACTAACTAATAAGGTTTTGAGTTCTGTTGGTTTTTTGATTGGAGAATGTAATAATGGATTTGTGCAGATCCATTACTCGGATGGAGAAAACAATACAACAGAGTACTAACTTATATAAAATTTCAGTATATAACATGGGAACTGAGCAAGTTTCAGGGATAGGCAATATACTATTCCATTCCATTGTGCCTTAACAATGAAGAAAATGGAAAGAAACCTGAAAACTATGATCTTTATCCTTTTTCTTGTAAGTTTATCCTTTCACCAAGAGTAATTGACAAACGGCATTTCAGAGTTGAACAGGTTCATGGGTATATCTAATCCAATCCTCTCATTTTATGGTTCAGCAAGGTGAGATCTGAAAGAGGCAAATTAGTATTTGACCTGTCTACAACAAACACATGTGTGGGAGCTGATAAATCTATAAAAGAGCAAAGCCCTAAGTTTTCACTCAGCATTTACTGTGTGCTTGTTTTGTGCCAGGGGCTATGCGATAGTGGGAGGAAACTTACAATCTGCCTGTTTCATAAAACTTATCTCATGGGAATAGCAAGCTTTAAGTAATCCCACTAGCACATGTATTATCTTAAAGTGAAATTAGTGCTAGGAAGGAATATGAATGAGACAGAATCCTGAAAAAGGCATTGTTGGAGATGGGACCAGAAGGATGAATAGGTGTGAAAGTGGTTATGGGAGGGTGGTTTGAGTTCGTGGCAGGGGGAACAGCATATGCAAAGGCCTCTCTGGATGAGAGAGCATCAGGAGTTTAAGGACATGAATCAAGACAGAATATCAGGAATCATCTAATCTGGACAGACTGGAAAAAATTGAAAAAAAGAATGCACACAGCTTCAAAGATTCATGGAGAAACAGCAAAAGTTCTATTATATGGGTAATTGGAGTCTCAGAAGGAAGACAGAGGATTTGAAGAGATCATGGGCAAAAACTTCTCATATTTGGTGAAAGACATAAACTTACACACACACACACACACACACACAATTTAAGGGATGCCTGTATGGCTGAGTCAGTTAAGTGTCTGATTTTGGCTCACATTGTGATCTTGGGGTCCTGAGATCATGCCCCACCCTAGGATTTCTGCTCAGCAGGGATCCTGCTTCTCCCTCTCCCTCTGCTCCTCCCCCCCACCAGTGCCCCCTCTATAATTATATAAAATTAAATAAATAAATAATAAAATTAATTTTTTTCAAATAAATTAATTAAATTAAATTAATTAAAAAAAATTTTAAGGGGCACCTGGGTGGCTCAGTGGGTTAAAGCCTCTGCCTTCGGCTCAGGTCATGATCTCAGGGTCCTGGGATCGAGCCCCACATCGGCCTCTCTGCTCAGCAGGGAGCCTGCTTCCTCCTCTCTCTCTCTGCCTGCCTCTCTGCCTACTTGTGATCTCTGTCAAATAAATAAATAAAATCTTAAAGATTTTTTTAAAGAGTCAAGAGCCCATCAAACCCCAAAGAGAATAAATACAAAGAAAACCCCACATAGACATAGCATAGAGGAACTGCTGAAAGACAAAGATTAAAATATCATCTTTGGTTGCCTGGGTGGCTCAGGTCTGGCTTGAAGCATCTGCCTTCAGCTCAGGTCACAATTCAGAAGTACTGGGATCAAGTTCTGAATGGTGCGCCCTGTTTATCAGGGCTTCTGCTTCTCCTCTGACCCTCCCCCCTCTTGTGCTCTCTCTCTCTCTCTCAAATAAATAAAATCTTTGGCAGGGGGGGAGGTCATCTTCAAAGAAACTAAATAGAAAACAGCAACAGCATATTCCATACAGAACAGTAACAACTTGGATGATTGTGAATTTCTCATCAGAAAGCATGCAAGCCAGAGGTGTCTGGGTGGCACAGTATCTTAAGCCTCAGACTCCTGGTTTTGGCTCAGGCAGTGATCTCAGGGTCCTGAGACTGAGTGCCATGTGGGGCTCTGCACTGAGCAAGAAGTGGGCTCCAGATTCACTCTCTCCCTCTCCTTCTGCCCCTCCCCCATTCTCTCTTGCAAATAAATAGTAAATAATAAATCTTTAAAAATTAAAAAAAAAAAAACATGCAGGCCAAAAGTCAGCAGGAAATTATCTTCTAAAATTTCTGAAAAGATTTGTTTCTGTTCTTTCATTGCTTACTTCCCGTAAATCATTTTCTTAACATCTTAAATTGAACATGATATCTCATTGATTTTCCACCTTGTGCATTCTATATAAAGAGAAATGTTAGAGAGGACAAAGAGCAATTTTGGGGGCATAACAAAATCTCTGACATAATTTTTTTATCATTTAGTTTGAAATACTTTCTAATTTCAACTTTGAGTTATTTAAAAGGGAGTTTTAAAATCTCCAACTATATTCTATAGTAATTCACTTTAAATCTTTAGCTTAATTTTTGTCAAAATGGTATATATGAATCAGAGTTTTAGAAATTTACTAATACCTCTCCCTACACTATAAAGCATATCCAATTTTTATAAATCATTTGTATATTCTTGAGAATGATGTGAATGCTGTAACTCCTAGGTAGAAGCTGAATATATTTTCATTAGAACAAGTCTGTCTACTGTTGGATTAAATCTTGTATTCTTTAGTAAAGGACAATCAAACCAGATAAAAATTAAATGCGAAATACACGATAAACTTCCAACTGTTGGCTTTGTCAATTACTCCATGTAATTTTGTCAATCTGGCTTTATATATAATAAAGATTTCACTATCAGTAACATGTGAGTGTAGAATTATGTTTAATGACCCTTCTTATCCATAGTAACCTTGTTATAAATAATGAAATTCCATGTATCTGGTATACATAGACATCCACCTGCTATGTTTGTTGCCATCTTTTCATTTTAACCTATAGCTTTATAATTTGATGTACCTCTTGTAAAAATGGTATTACACGAGCATAGTTTTTTTTAATCTTACATGCCAATTTTTTAACCAAAAAGTTTAGTTCATTTATTGCACTGTATTTAATGATATATTTGATTTTAATTCAATGAGTTCATTCTGTGCTATTCCTTCTCCCTCACAGTTTTTTCTCCCTTTATATGATTTTTATAATGCACTGGAGTTATTTTTCATATTTCACTTTTTTCTCTAACAAATTGAACATTAATATATATTCTTGTAGTGATTAAATTTATAATTTTATATGCATATCTAATTAAGCCCAAACTAGGTAATATTTCAGCCCTCCTTTTATTCAATACAAACTTAAATTGCTTTAAATCTCTGTCATCTTTCATTTAAAATGTTATTTTTGTCCAGAATTTTACTATCACCTTTTATTTTCCTGTAATCACCTATTAATATCATTTCATAATAATATTTACTATACCTTCATGTTTTCTCATTTTTATGTTCACCATTTCCTTTGACATTGTGATTATTCCTTTTGTGATCTCTGTACTGCTTTGTCTTTAAATATATCATATCAAAATTTCTTGGGTGAGGGTCTATTAATGGCAAAGTCTCATATGAAAATGTCTCGTTACACCTTTTTCTTCTCAGTATTTTGAAGTCATTTGGGTTTCCACTGATTTTGAAAAGAAAGCTATCTGTTTATCTAATCATTCCTAGATAAATCGTTCTTAAATCATTTTTGTTCTATCTGCTTTCAAAGTTTTTCTTCTTGTCTCTGGTTTCATATATCATTATTATAGGTCTAGTTATGGATTTCTTTTGTATTTATCCTGTTTGATATTTCCTATCTTTCTGAGTTATGGCTTCATCTCTTTCAAACACTCTTGGTACTTCTAATCAAATATATATTTGAAAAGCTGCTTTCCCTTATTTTCTATACTGTGCTTGTGGAACGTAATCAAATGTATTTTTTACCTTCACTTTTTCCTTCTGCGTCCTAACCTGCCTTTCCTATGTTTTATCACTATGGCCATTTCTTAAATCTGAAGAAATTTACCCAAATTTGTCTTTCAATTCATAAATTCACTATTAAATTCTATCTCATGTGCTGTTTAACTTCTCTGTTGGCAGGGGGAGACCGCCACTCTGTGAAGTGGCTGAGCTAAGGGATTAATGGTCCTCTGCAAACCAGCAGGGGCGAGGGGAGAGTCTCCGTTCCAGCCTGAGACCTTTGCTCGGGACATCTAGCCTCCAGAAACTAGTACAGATTTTGATGACCTTTTTTTTTTTTTTTTCCACTTTTAGAAGTGTCTGTTTCTTTTGGACATCTCCTGTCTTTTTTATATAAATCTCTCATTTCTTTCCTAGATTTTGATTCAGTGTTTTGAAAGGCATTTAAAACATACTCCTCAATTATGCTGTACACAGTAATTCTAATATCCTAAGTTCTTGGAGGTGTCATTCTTTAGGATTTCTGCTGACTCTTAGTTATGGGTGTTTGTTTTACACTACAGTTTTGGCCCATTCAGGTGCAGTTGAGTTTTCTTAGTTGGAATCCTGGGAAGCCTGAGTTGGAAGTACACCATATCAGAGAAAGCTTCTGCCAGTCCCTGGTACAAGCAACCCTGATTCACTTATAATAACCTCTTTGCTTGGGATCTCCAAGACCACATTGTTGTGGGAGATGGAAACCCACAACACACATGTGGGGTCTATGGTTATAAAATTCAGGAGAAACTTTCTTTCCTTTCCAGAGCCACACCTAAGATAGGGAAGTTCCCTTGTTATATCTTTATATATCCTTCACTGAAAATGAAATTCTTTGGTGATTTCAGCTTTATGAGGGGTCTTTGATTCCAACTTCCAACCTTACATGGACCCAGGTTCCTATCTTCTGGCCCACAGACAGCTGATAAAGTCACTAACCTGGGGCTTAACTGTAGCTACTTTTAAGCAGATGAAACCTGGTTAAAATTGGATGAAAGCTTCAAATTTCATTTGAAGGGTAAGAATATTCTAAAAAGGATTTAGAAACATAATCAGGTTTACCTCTCCATGTAAAACAATTGAGCTTACAGGGAAAAAATTCTAGACTTATTTACCTCTGTATCCACAACATTAAATGCAGTTTCTACTACTATTCTTTACTAAACCAAACCATATAAAATGCATAAGACTTTCACAGAACACAAGAAGATGAACCTTCGAAATTCTATAAACTTATACTTGTAACTATAATAACACAAGTGTAGAAATAAGTGGCATAGGTTAATGATTGGGTTGGAGAGTAGAAGACTTTAATATTCTGGAAAAGAGAGAGCAAGAGAAAGAGTGGAGGGGGAGGGGCAGAGGGTGACAGAGAATCCTTAAGCAGACTCCCTGCTGAGAATGGAGCTCAATGCAGGGCTCAATCCCAAGACCCTGATATCATGACCTGAGCCAAAATCAAGTGTTGGAAGCTTAATTGACTAAGCCATCCAGGCGACCCTGGAAAATTCTTTAATATGTCATAAGGTTAAAAAAAAAAAAATCAGTGACATCAGTTAACTCTAGGAGATGAAAAGTTTTCCTATAACCAAAACACCAATAAATAAAAAGAAACTTTTATTTAACTATGCATTTAAAAATAGTTTCACGGGGCGCCTGGGTGGCTCAGTGGGTTAAAGCCTCTGCCTTCAGCTCAGGTCATGATCTCAGGGTCCTGGGATGGAGCCCCACATCGGGCTCTCTGCTCAGTGGGGAGCCTCCTTCCTCTTCTCTCTCTCTCTCTGCCTGCCTCTCTGCCTACTTGTGATCTCTCTCTCTCTGTCAAATAAATAAATAAAATCTTTAAAAAAAAATAGTTTCACATCAGACTGGTACAAGCTGGAAAGGGAGGAGGGAGATAGCTGTAAATACAAAATGTAAATGGTGTCTGGTATCAACCAACGCCTTCCAGTCTATTCTCGTAACTGGATACCAGCGATAAGAAAAGCAGCATCTTAAATTGGGGGGAAAGGTTATATATTTACCTTTTCTTATATAATCTCTGCTTTTTTCTCCAGTTTTTAACAATTTTAGTAATTGTTGTCTTTCATCCTTTGGCTTCATCTACTGCGTGTCATTACAGCAGTAAGCAAAATAAGAGTTGACAGGAAAATTAGTGTGTTACTTTTCATCACAAAAGGGAAAAATACTACTGTGAAGAAGAGCTCTCTAGAAACTTCATTTTGAGTCATGACTTCCACCATTTTATAAACTGGAGCACACAGCCATGTTGATTTGATAGCATTTCACTGCCATTCCTTCTATGAGTAATAGATCCTTGGAAACAAATCAAACAAAATATGTGTCCAGAAGGAGATGGACTTGTCTCCGTTCTGGTGTTAATCCGTGATATAGTTCCCACTCTTCAACGAGAAATAGTAAAGAATTGAGTGAGTTTTTCAGCAAGCTAAACTTATTCAATTTAATGAGATGTTTTTGATTCTCAGATTAAATCTCTCCTTGCCTCCTTTTTTTGTTGTTGTGTTGTTTTGTAGATTAAAATATCTATTATTTTATAAAATGTTAGTATAACAGGTGACAGAGGATGTGTTTTACTCTTCTTATATCCTTTTATGGAAAAACAAACATTTGGTAAGTTTGTCATGGTCTCATGTCTAAAATTTTTCTAATCTATGAAAGGAAAGAGTCTCTAGGAACATCTTTGAGAAGGAAAAATATTGATGCGTTACACACAATGGATCTTAATCCGTTCAGGTCAGAAATTAGGCCAGGCCACCACAGTACAAAAAGTCAGCTGTCAATGGGAGAAAACTGACCTTTGAAGAAAATTTTTTTTAAAATGTGAGACTATATAAACTAATTCAGTGAAAGTATTCAATACGAGAATCCTATGTGACAAGAAAAGTTCCATAGGAGAATTTTTTTTCCCCTAGAATGTTCTTAATCAACAGAAGAGTTCCTTATGGTGTTGAGGGAATTTCAGAACTGCAGATCAGTTTTTAATAAAAAACAAAGGTTCACTTTATCTTAAACAAATTAACTTTAATAATACACTTCCCTTCTAAGTTTGTTTAAAGGGTTAATGTTTGTATGATTAGAGACAGAGAGAGAAAGGACAAGAGAAATAGACACACACACACACACACACACAGGAGAAGAAAATGATACTCTATCACCTTTTTCAGTATCATTTCTAACCACAAAATTTTACTTAGCCATTGTTCGATAACATGCACTGGATATAAGGCATTTCTGTTTTACAAATATTAACTCCTTTATTCTTCAGAAAAATTCGATGAGGTAAGTATTACCTTCAGTTTATAGATGAATAACATGAGACGCAGAGACATTAAGTAACTGGCCAAATGTCACACAGCTAATTTGTGAAGAGCTGGACATCAGACCCAGGCAGTCACCTACTTGTAGAGTTCATGCTCTTAACCAGTACCATCACTGTCAGTATGAATTAATGATGGGAATTATATATCCCAAAAACCAGAAGAGCAAAATAATCACATCTAAGGATTGTAGAGCATTAATATTGCCCTTAGCATCCTTTGTCCATCAGACATAAAATACTGTGCCTTTCTTTCACAGTGGTACCTGTTGGCTCATCCAAGGGAATGTTGGGCCACATCCAATAAATTTCTGAATTTAAAAACTTTCTTCTGAGTTTTTAGTTCAATAACAGTCTTTTGGAATTTTTCAAAATTCTTTCAAGGCCAGAATTACATTTTAAAAATACTTGTAAAATTAAAAATAAATAAATAAATAAATAAATAAAAATAAAAATACTTGTAAAATTTTAATTTAAACCTATAATTTAAATATATCCACATCATAAATGCAAATCTTATATTCAGTGCCATAAGAATACCAACATTCTATACTAATGTTGTTCTAGTCAAAAAATAAACTACCTCTCCTCTCAACTAGTTCTCCACCTAATCCACATGGAAACATTTCTCATTTCCTTAATTTGTACAAATACCTTTTTATTATCAATAAATGTATTTGCTTATCTTACTTTTTTGGAACATTAAAAAAAGAAAAGTAAACAATATTATTAAATTCTATTTGTCTTGAGTCTAATCACCAATTGGAGATTTAGGACTAACAAAGTTGATTTCAACTTGTATTGATCTAAAAAAAAGGTTGAAACCCTACCTTTGCCACCATTTAATTCTTTATTTTCTTCAATCTTTACATATTTTACTTATTAAAAATAGCTTTGTTACATTTTTTTTAATATTGTAATTTTTTTCTCAGTGTTCATTGTTTATGCACCACACCCAGTGCTCCATGAAATACATGCCCTCCTTAATACCCACCACCAGGCTCACCCAACCTCCCACCCCCTCCCCTCCAAAACCCTCAGTTTGTTTCTCAGAGTCCACAGTCTCTCATGATTTGTTTCCCCCTCCGATTTCCCCAAACTCACTTTTCCTCTCCATCTCCCAATGCCCTCTGTGTTATTCCTTATGCTCTACAAGTGAGTGAAACCATATGATAATTGACTCTCTCTGCTTGACTTATTTCAATCAGCATAATCTCTTCCAGTCCGATCCATGTTGATACAAAAGCTGGGTATTCATCCTTTCTGATGGAGGCAAAATCCACCATTTTATTCTTTAATTAAATATTTATCATGTTGCCACTATGAGGTAGATAACATGCAGAATTCTAGGGATACTAAGATTAATGTAAGGTTGGTTCTGTTAAGATATATTTGAGAGTCAAATTTTGGCAAATCCCACTTACTCAAATTTCATGGCTGCATAATTTATTACAATATGGATTAATCACTTCATATCTTTGTCCTAAAGTTAAAAATTGCATCCTTCCTTTCATTGTCTATAAACATTAGCACTTAAAGTATTTGCTTCTACAACTTCCACTATAGGACAATAGTTCTGGCTATTCACACATGTCAATTTCTTGAACCTTGACTACATAGGAGAGCACTATTAGGAAACTTTTCAAAGAAAGTGAATTACAGCCTTCCAGGTATTAGATAGTGATGCTCTAGAGGAATAAACTCAGGAAATGTCAGTGACTTTTCCAAAATAAAAACTGTCTGAGAAAATATCACAGCGATACCTCTCTACGGTTGTATCCGTGACAGTTACTTTCAAACACCAAAGAATTGCTCAAAGAGAAAGTACGACTTTCTTTATTTGTAATTGACATAAGTTATTATTACCATAACACTAGAAGTTGGATAGGATAGAAAAGTCATACATATACAGCTGGTAGGAAAGTAAAATGATACAGACATCCTGGAACATAGTTTGACAGTTTAACAAACCAAACATGCAATTACTCTGTAACATATCAGTTGCACACTTGGATATTTATCCCAGAAAAATGAAAATCTAGGTCCACACAAAAACCTGTACACAAATATTTATAGCAGCTTCTGTGTAACAGCTCCAAAGTGAAATATGACCAAACATCCTTCAAGAGATTAAGGATTAAACAAATATTAGAACATTTATACCAGAGAGTACTACTTAGCAACAAAAAATACAAACTATTGATACATACACTTGAATAAGTCTCCAGGGAATTTCATTCAAGGAAAAAAAGCCAGTCCCAAAACATTCTATACTATATAATTTCACCGTGAAATTACAAGTTTTAGAAATGTAACTTAGATCAGTGAATGAAAAGAGTTAAGTTGGGGTCACGGGGATCAGGATTAGAGAGAGGTGGGTGTACTTATAAAAGGGTAGTTTGAGGGATTCTCCTGTTGTTAAAATGTTCCAGTATCTTGAGTATGGTACTGGATACACAAACCCACACACATAATTAAATTGTGTAGAACTTAATACACACATACAAATAAATACAAGATAAAATTGGAGAAATCTAATGAGGATTGTATCAATATGATCACCTTGGCTGTGATATTATACTATAATTCTGCAAAATGTTAAATCATTGGCAGGAAGTGGTGGGTACAAAGGCTCACTCTGTGATATTTCATAAACTGCATGTGAATCCACAATTATCTCAATAAAAATTTCAACTCAACAAAGGGTGATTAGAGAGTTGGAGCAGTCTGTCCTCTGTCTCTCTCTCTCTCTCATACATACACACACCTACACATGCATGCTATATGTACTCATCTGAGTCTCCTGTACAGTTCTGTTCATTAAAAGTGCTATTTGCCTTTAAAACAGTTCTCAACAAAACCTGAATATATGCATACAAAATACACAGCAACACCACCCTACTGATCCATGATTGCACACATGATATTCCTCCCATCATCTAATTGTTCTAGATAGTCTCTTCAATAAGAGAAGAATCTATACATTTTGTTAGTGAGTTCTAGACCTTTCATCACAAATAGTCTCAGCCAGTAATTAGTTTGCAAGTAATTTTTTTAATCCACTGGCCCCTAAGACAATCTTTATAATAAAGCTTTCTATAATACTTGTCTTAAATCCTTCCTTCTTATTTCAAAATTCTTAAGTTTTATAATTTTAAATATACTGTATTTCAAAGTAATCATTTGGTTTATATGAAGAGACTTTTAAAATGGGATTTGGTTGAAACTTATGCTGGATAAGGGTAAGAAAACAATGGGTGAAGGAAAATTAAGTCCCTAACTTTCCCTTGGCCAGTTGTGTTCTACTCTAGTACTGTGGGCCTGAGTCTCTCTCCAAGCATATTATATTTCTGAATTGTTTTATAAATAATTGAATAAACTCTAAGATAGCTTCATATCCTCTGTACACATAGAGGATACTTCAGAATTGACACATTTATACCAGTTAATATTTATTGAGGAAAAGGAAGAAACAACAATGACTAAAAAAAAGGAGAAATTTAAATTCTTAGTCGTCCAACTAATTCTTAGTTGACACATGAATCATATGTATTGACTCATTTAATCATTCCAATCCCCAGGTAAAATAAATACCACTTGTTCACCTCATTTCACATATGTTGGGAGAATTTTTGAAGTGTTAACAGATTTCTTTCATTTGTATTTCTATGTATATTCTGGCCTTGTTCCCAAACCAGGTTGTCAGGGAATTCCATCATCAATGCCCTAGGGAAAGGCTGTTATGATAGCACATATTGTTTACAAACATTTAAGCCCTGGATTTTAAGTTTCAGAGATTTACCTGGAGTTGTACAAGCTTGAGATTTTGAGCTTCATGAACCTAAAACCTGCAGAGCTTATCATATAAAGTCTATACCACACCAAAATGATCTGAATGAATCCCGATGAAGTAATAAACAGTTTTCACACTCCCAATGAGATAAAAATTCTCTCAGTGGGTGGAGAAAGACATGGAAGGAATAAAATATAATCTATATATTCATGAGCTCCTAAGAAGTAGCCTTGAACATATATTAGTGGGAATGCTTGGGATGAATTCCATGACATCAAGAAAGACACCCAAATATGTTAGGAGGGTCCCATACTTGCATATCCCATGTATTCAGAAGCTAGGTGTATCACTTAGCCATAGAAATGGTAGGAGCAAATTGTATAAGAAAATGTACATCTCAGTAGAGGCCACTGCTGTCAGCTGATGACCAAGACCCAGCTGAGTTACCTCTGCTCTCTGAGGTTGTGACACTATATGAATTATCCTTAATCCTTAGAACCTCTGGTGAAGGGATACTTTAGACTTACTGAGATCATCAGGAATTAACTAAAATTAAGTCTCTCCTTCACCGGGTTTCATTTGCTCTTCTTTTTCTAGTTCTGCAGGTGCAAGCTGAGATTATTGATTTGAGATATTTCATCTTTTGTAGTATAAGTATTTGCCATCATAAATCTTCCCAAAACCTTGTTTTAGGGCCATCCCACAAATTTTGATGTTACATTATCATTTTCCTTCAGTTCAAAATATTGTCTAATTTCCTTTGGAATTTCTTCTTCACTCATAGGTGATTTGAAGGTATGTTGTTTAATCTTTAAATACTTGAGGAATTACCACATGAAGTTGTCATAGTGATTTGTACTTTAAATCCTTTGTGGTCAGAGAGCATCTTTTGTATGTTATATATAGTTATATGCATTGTATCTACATAGACTTAAAACCCCACCAGACAGTGCTATAATTTTTGCTTTAAATAGTCATACATATTTTAAAGAATTTATATGATGAAAAATAGTGTGTTTACTATGCCTGGGATTCTTCCCTTATTCCTGAAACTTTAAATTTCCTTCTAGTATCACTCTTCATCCTCAAGAATATCTGCTAGCATTTATTTTAGAGCAAGTCTACTGTAAAATAATTCATAGTTTTCTTCATCTGAGAATGTCTTCTCTTCACCTTTCCTGAAGGATATTTTCACTGGATATACAATCTTTTTCTCTCAACACTTAAAAATTTATATTGTTGTCTCAAACCCTTCATGGTTTCTGATGAGAAGTCTGCAATCATTCAAATTAGTTTACCTACATATAATGTGTGGTTCTTGCCTTCAAGACTGTCTACTCTCAGCAGTGGCATTATTATGTGTTCTATGATAATTTTTTGAGCTTACCTTGTTTGGGTTTCACTAAAGTATCTTGAATTGGTCTGTCACCAAACCTGGGAAAATTTCAGCCATAATTTTCCAACTTTTTTCCCTACACCAATTTCTTTCTTTTCTTCTTCTATGATTTCATTAGCACAAATGTTAGCTTTTTTTTTTTTTTCCATTGTTCCAGAGATCCCTCAAGGGCTGTGTTTATTTTTTCAAACTTTTTCTACTTTGTCTTTCAGACAGGATAATTTCTATTTGTCTATCTTTAAATTCACTGACTCCTTCATGTGTCCTCCTCATTCTACTCTTGAGTCCACCCAGTGAATTTTTTAAAATTATTTTTTATTTTTTATAAACATATATTTTTATCCCCAGGGGTACAGGTCTGTGAATCGCCAGGTTTACACACTTCACAGCACTCACCATAGAACATACCCTCCCCAATGTCCATAACCCCACCCCCCTTCTCCCAACACCCTTCCACCCAGCAACCCTCAGTTTTTTGTGAGCTTAAGAGTCACTTATGGTTTGTCTCCCTCCCAATCCCATCTTGTTTCATTTACTCTTCTCCTACCCCCTTAACCCCCCATGTTGCATCTCCACTTCATCATATCAGGGAGATCATATGATAGTTGTCTTTCTCCGATTGACTTATTTCGCTAAGCATGATACCCTCTAGTTCCATCCACGTCGTCGCAAATGGCAAGATTTCATTTCTTTTGATGGCTGCATAGTATTCCACTGTGTATATATACCACATCTTCTTTATCCATTCGTCTGTAGATGGACATCTAGGTTCTTTCCATAGTTTGGCTATTGTAGACATTGCTGCTATAAACATTTGGGTGCACGTGCCCCTTCGGAGCACCACGTTTGTATCCTTAGGATAAATACCCAGTAGTGCAGTCATAGGGTAGCTCTATTTTCAGTTTTTTGAGGATCCTCCACACTGTTTTCCAGAGTGGTTGCACCAGCTTGCATTCCCACCAACAGTGTCAGAGGGTTCCCCTCTCTCCACATCCTCGCCAGCATCTGTCATTTCCTGACTTGTTAATTTTAGCCATTCTGACTCCACCCAGTGAATTTTTATCACTTATTGTAGTTTTTTTCAGTTCAAAGATTGGCATTTTGTTTTATTTTTCTGTAGCTTTTCTTCCTCTGCTGAGAATGTCTATTTTTCTATTCAAGAGTGTTTGCATTTCCTGCACAGAGCAAAGTTGTAATAGCTGCTTTAAAGTTCTTTGCATTTAATTCCAACATCTAGCTCAACTCAGAGTTGGCATCTGTTTATTTTTTCCTATTAAAATTTGTCCAGGAGGCAAGAATACACAACAGGGGAAAGACAGGCTCTTCAGTAAACGGTGTTGGGAAAACTGACAGCTACATGCAAAAGAATGAACCAACCACTTTCTTATACCATACATAAATATAAACTCAAAATGGATGAAAGACCTAAATGTGAGATCTTAAAAATTCTTGAGGAGAGCACAGGCAGTAATTTCTATGACGTCAATTGTAACATTTTTCCAGACAGGTCTCCTAAGGAAAGACAACCAAAAGCAAAAATGAACTGGGCACCTGGGTGGCTCAGTCAATCATCTGCCTTGGACTCAGGTTATGACCCTAGTGTCCTGGGATCTAGCCTTGTGTCAGGGTCCCCACTCAGTGGGGAGTCTACTTCTCCTTCTCCCTCTGACCCTGTACCCTGCTTGTGCTCTCACTCACTTGCTCTCTCTCACTCAAATGAATTTTTGAAAAAAAGCAAAAATGAACTCTTGGGACTACATCAAAACAAAAACCTTTGCACAGTGAAGGAAACATCAATAAAACAAGAAAGTAACCTACTGAGTAAGAGGAGATAATGGGAAATGATTAAACCTATAGGGGTTCATATCCAATCTCTCTCTCTCTCTCTCTCTCTCTCTCTCTATATATATATATATATATATAATTTATAAAATGTAACACCAAAAAATCCAATTAAAATCGCAAAGGAACTAAAGAGACATTTTTCCAAAGAAGACATCCAGATGGCCAACAGACACATGTAAAGATGCTTAACATCTCTGATGTTCCCACCAGGGAAATGTAAATCAAAGCCACAATAAGATATCACCTTACACCTGTTAGAACAGCTGAAGTTAAAAAGACAAAAAATAACATGTGTTGGCAAGAATGTGGAGAAAAAGGAACTCTTGTGCACTATTGCTGAGAATGTAAATTGGTGCCGCCACTATGGAAAACAATATGGAGGTTCCTCAAAAAATTAAAAATAGAATTACCATATGATCCAATAATCCCACCACTGGGTATTTACCCAAAGTAAACGCAAATTTGAAAAGATAAACGTACCCCTATGTTTACTGTAGCATTATTTATAATAGTGAAGATCGGGTGGGGTGCATGGGTGGCTCAGTTGTTCAGCGTCTGCCTTCGGCTCAGGTCATGATCCCAGGGTCCTAGGATCCAGCCCCACATCGGGTTCCATGTTCAGCAGGAAGCCTGCCTCTCCCTGTCCCACTCCCCCTGCTTGTGTTCCCTCTCTCACTGCGTGTCTCTCTGTCAAATAAAATCTTCAAAAAATAATAATAAGGAAGCAACCTAAGCATTCATTGATAGATAAAGGGATAAGGAAGGAAGATATCACACACATACACAGGAATATTACGCAGACATTTAAAAAAATAGGATCTTGTCATTTGCAGCAACATGAATGGACCTAGAGGGTATCATGCCAAGTGAAGTAAGTCAGACTAGAAAGACAAATACCATATGATCTCACTCATGTGCAGAATCTGAACACCAATACAAATGAATAAACAAAAAACAGAATGAGACCTATAAATACAGAAAATAACCTCATGGTTGCTAGAGGGAAGAGGATGAGGGGATGGGCAAAATAGATGAAGGGGAGTGGGAGATACATGCTTCCAGTATGAAATAAGTCATGGGATACAGCATAGAAAATATAGTCATAATACTGTAATAGCATTGTATGGTAACAGATGGTATCTATACTTGTGGTAAGCATGCCTAATGTATAGAAAAGTTGAATCACTATGCTGTACACCTGAAACTAACATAACACTGTGTGCCAACTACACACAAAAAAGGTTAAAAATAAAATTTATCCAATTTGCAGTCTTTTTATATGCCAAATAAGTTCAAGTTATATCCTGAACATTTTGAGGATTATGTTGTGATACTAGATCCCATTAACATCTTCTGGAAAGTGCTCTATATTTATGACATGCATAAATCCCATTAGATTTGGACCACAAATTCTGTCTTGCCTTTGTAACAGTGATGCCAAAATTAGTTCATTTTTCAAATTTTGCTGTGCTTCTTTGGGTCTTCTCTGGATATGGGCAGCTTGGGGATTCATCTGGGCCTTGGACAGTGGTTTATATCATATCTCAGTTCTCAAAGACTTGGTCATGGTTCTTTGCATAGGTTCTTCACATTCATAGCTTGGCAATGAATTCAGCTCACACAAAGATGTAGAGTATCTCCACTCTGGTATTTTGCTCACATTCTCGTATTTCCCAAAATCCCCCCCCCTCCAACTTTTTTTTTTTTTTCTGATTCCTCTAGCCTTTTGCACTTCACACAATTCCATGAGACTCGGGCCATTTTCACGAAAATGTATCAGGAAAACCGGGAAAGAGAAAGTAGTAATGGGATCTCACACACCCTCTTTGGACCACAGGGGCCATTTTACCTTGTTCCTCTGGCCAAAGAGACAAGTTTTCCACTCAGAGTTTTAGTTCCCTCTCTTACTGCACAGCCTCAATGGTCGGGCTTCCAATGACAATGAGAAGGGGGAAAAAAAGGATTCGCCTATATTCTCCAGTTGTCAGGGGCCCTTTTTTTCCTGATCCTCTGGACAGAAGTTACCCTCAGAATTTGTATTTGTATTTGTCTGCTCTCATCATGCAGTTCCATGACTGAGACTAACCTTCACTTAAATCCAGGAGCCAAAACAGCAGGAAAAAGCTAATAACCAGCACACCCACCCCTTATACTACTGTGCTTGTTGTTGACTTCCATCTGCTTTACTATTTGTTTCTCAGAATTCTCAAGTAGTTGTGCTTCATATTGTCTCCAGAGTTTTTAGTGTAATCTGTGGCAGGGACAGTCCATGATAATGTTTGTATTATTTTGGCCAGCACTGGAAACCCATATGGTAGCTTTTTAGAAACAAAAAAATCATAAGTCCTGCCCTGACCTAGATCCCTGATTTGTTTTAACAAACTCCCCAGGTAACTAGTGAGGCCATTAAAATAAGAGATGTCTGAGCTAGATCACAGAAATAAGATTCAAAAAGCTCTCAGAATCTAAGAAAATTCATGTAAAGTCCTTCAGTGAGGTCCAAAAAATAAATTCTAATACACAAACACCTACACACACATAAATATATTTTTAAAATAAAAAAGTAATTATCATAATCCAGTGGGAAGGGAAGCTTTAAACACAAAAATAAAATAAGATGACATATCATATGGAAATGGTAAAGAAAATCATGGTAGAGATGTTAGAGCATGTATTTGTGGAGCCATAAAAATAATCAGCAAGACTAGTAACATTGGGAAAATGTTAATGATAGTAATTTTAAATGAAAAACCATGACTCAAGTTATATTAGACTGATGTTATAACTCTAAAAAATTTTAGAAAATTAATAAATTTTAGAAAATAATTCCTAAAATGAATTTTAGAAAAATAATCAGTTCAGAAGAGAACCACCAGAAAGTCAAGCAAACTGGGAACAAAGAGGAATGACTGCTTAAAAGGAATAGCTCTAAGCAAGTCAGATTATGGTGGATAACATTTTGTTGATTTTCTAGCATCTGTTATCCCCTCCCATCCTCAAGCTCTCTATTATTTTTTTTGGAGATCTCATTGGTGTATATAAACTGACTAGACATAGAGACTCTGAATTCAAGCCAAACTCACAAGAGATTTTAGCATAAGACCTAAAACTACATAACTTATACTGAGAAACATAACTTCAATATTCCTGACATTGGCAACAGCTGACCAGTGTGTTCTCTCTCTTTAGTCAAGCCAATGGAAACCCAAATTATTAGAAAATGGCTTGTTAAACTTGGACTGAATGAGGATATAATACCAAGTGATTAAGTTATGGCAGTAGGCTCATCTGGATGGAAACATTTTTGTACATGATAAGGATATGTCTTCAGGAAACAGAGTTCTTCTATCTTTACAGGATATTATTAGCACCACCAAGATGTGTATCTTTAAATCATATTTCTATGGTTAAACAAACATAGCTTATAACTTTCTTTCTATAATACATAGAGCTCTTTAGCCATTGTGAAGTTCAGTATACAAAAAATGTTAAATTTGAAAGACATAGAAGATGATATATACACACCTAAATATCATTTTTTTCATTTAATACATGCTCATTCATACGTATTTGCTAAGCTTTAGTGATAGAACAATGATCTTTTCTTTAAGAATGGGACTACTAATTGACATTCCAAGTGTATAAGCCCTCAAAAATTAATATGATTTCAGTTAAAGTAGAATGAGAAGTTAGTCATTACTTATAATTTAGGCCATATGGAAACCTAAATTTTCTTATTTTTTTATTTTTCCACTTGTTTTTAGCAGTTCACATATATTTTGAGACTTTATACAGCACCAAACTTAGGTTATTGTACTCTACCAGTTTATAAAATATTCAAATAGCATAATTAAAACAAATGAAACCAGCAAAAAAAGAATGTGAGAAAAACATAACCAATAATATGCATACAACTCAATTTTATGGGCACAAAGTACAAGTAACTACAAGATAAGCTACATAAACAAGTTTGTTCATATCATGGAAGTCAGTATGTGTTAGAGGGAAGAGAGAGTTTTTAGGTTAATTCACTGTTAGTGAGGCTCTATTAAGAGAGGTTTTACTGTGTGCTATGGTGAGTGCTGTGAAGTGTGTAAACCCGGCGATTCACAGTCCTGTACCCCTGGGGATAAAAATATATTATATGTTTATAAAAAATAAAAAATTAATTAAAAAGGCGGGGAAAAGAGAGGTTTTACTATGTTTTCAAAGCAAAATTCCATCCACTCTTATAGTATAGTAGACATTCTGTCACTTTAAAGTGACTTTGAATTTCACATATTAATTAACTGTGTTGATTTTAAAGTTTAAATTCTAGAGAGTGATCTTATTTCTCTTATTTGAAAATTCTAGGGGACATATTACTATTATACTGTATATATCAACAACAGAGTAATGCAAATTAGCTAACGGGTACTTATTCATAATACCTTCTTTATTAAGTAGAGATCCATTTATAATGGCATGGACCTATGAATTGTTTATATGAGGATAGAGATGGTTTAAGAAAAAGTTTTTACTCATTATAGTAGATAATCATACCCCCTCTACTATCTTATTAATTATGAATTTATAGATAAATCCTCCTTTAATAGGTAGTTCAAGGTAAATGTCATCCTACTTCTGTTCAAATTAATGCTAATTTTAAATTAACATATTCCAAATTAGTGAGACCAAACAAATCATCAAATGAATTATTTTATAATGGTAGCTTTTATGGAGAAAGAGTAATTAAAACAAATATAGCAAACTCCTTCTTGACCTCAGGTAAACACCAAAGAGCATGTAAACAGAGACTACTAAGAGAACAATGACCCACATCTAAAATTCAAACAAACCTACGATATTAGATTTGAAAATCTCATCTAATTAGGTCAATTGGTTAGATCAGGATACTAATATGGCCAAGCTAAACATTGGATCCTCATATATGCCACCTAGCTTTGCCCCAGGTCTCTAGATTAAACCCCTAGGGCTTTCTAGCCATCTGGCAAGTGAAGTTAGTTCCAAATACAAGCATCCTTCCCTGAACTGCCCCCTATCTTGGCAGCCCACAAAGAAGAAAACTTCAAATATATTTGCCAATCTTCTTTCAATGACTGCTCCCTTTCTACATAATGATGACACATAAATATTCAAGTAACATTCCCTGAAAACACATTATAACCTTTAAAAAGGAAGAAAGCCACTTATAACAAAAAGACCAGCTCTCTGCCTATAAGACAGGTTATTCCTTTTTATTACCAAAATTAAGTTTCCAAGTTACTGAACTTATCTTCTGAATCTCTTTCTCAACCTCCCAGTTTTCTAACAGCTCCAAACAGTGGGAAAATCTGTAACTGTAAGAAAAAGTACCACAAATGAGTACTTGATTAAAATTAGGAAAAGTGGAACATAAGAGCCCATTGAATAAATTTGCCAGATAGATAGTAAGAAAATCAAAACAAAGATTTTTCCCATCTCAACATAGAGAGGGGAAAATGATTCCCAGCACCTGCTAAGATTTTAACAGAAAAAGATCTACTTATGTTATTTTCTATATCCTAGCCCCTAAAGTTTAGGCAGGTCTTCTTTAAAATGAGTATTATATTAAAATAATTATTCAAAAATAAAATTATAGAATGATTATTTCTAATAAATGATGTTGTATTTTGTTGTATCTTCTGTATATTGTTTTCAAAAACACTTCTACATACCTTAATACAATTATGTAAATTATAATACTCTCTTGATATGTATATTCTTCTGCCTTCATCTTCCCACAAAAAGCCTAAAACAGTAAGCTACCTTGTATTCTATTTAGGAAATAGAAGAAAGATAATGAAATAAAAATCACTTAAAAATAATGACATTAAGAGAAAAATCGAAGCTACATATATATATATATTCAGATGATCCATTAGAAATTTTGTATTTTACTAAATTACTAAGTTATGGACCATTCCATCAAAAACTTTTAAAAAGTCAGCACATTAGGCATTAGTGGAAAAAAATATTTACATTATGTCTCCCTGTATCTTAAACCATAGTCAAATATGCTTTTTAAAAAATTGACAGGACGCCTGGGTGGTCAGTGGGTTAAGCCTCTGCCTTCAGCTCAGGTCATGGTCTCAGGGTCCTGGGACTGAGCCCCACATCGGGCTCTCTGCTTGGCAGGGAGCCTGCTTCCCACCCCAACTCCCCCCCCCCCGCCCCCCCCCCCCGCCTGCCTCTCTGCCTACTTGTGATCTCTCTCTGTGTCAAATAAATAAATTTTTAAAAAATAAAAAAATTAAAAATTGACTTATTTTGATTGTGCATATGCTTTTGAGAAAACTTGTACCAAAGAGCTATGTATGAGTTTTCTTTGGCCGTGTAACTGCGCATTGGGTGGCTTACAACCTTCAAACTTAGTATCTCACACTTCCTGTGGGTCAGAAGCTCAACACATTTTAACCGGCTCCTCCGCTCAAGTCCTCATAAAGCTGAAACAAGGGTCAGCCAGCTACATTCTCATTTGGAAGTTCAATAGGGAAAGATCCACTTCCAAGCTTTCTTTGGTTGTTGGCAGAATTCATTCCCTTATGGTTATAGGATTTATATCCCTGTTGTTTTCCTAGCTATTGGCAAAGCATGCTCTCAGCTTCTACAAAGTTTTTGCTGTCAGTTCTTAACCACAGGGCATCCTCCATCTAAGGCTTTGAAATTCTTCATGTCTTCTACTATGAGCCAGTGAAAAAACTCCCTGCTTTTAACAGGCTAATGTGATTAAAGAGGGCCAAAAGAGCTCTCTTTCTTAAAGTCAACAGTACCATATAACATAACAAAATCATGGGAGTGATAACTCATCATATTCACAGGTTCTATCCCACTCAAAAACGGGGGGAGGGGGTAAACAAGTATGAAGGACATTTGGAAGTCATCTTAGAATCCTGCCTATCACAGTGCACAAAAATTGAGGGATTACAGGGAAGACTCTCACTGTAGAGAGAGATGTGTGGGTATAAAACAAAGAAGTACGAGCAAGATGTAAAATACTGCTTTAAAACATAAACTTCATGTTTCAATAAATATTTGAAACTCTAACATGACTTTGAAAAGACATGTACCTGAATAATTATTATTATTTTTTTTAAGATTTTTAAGTAACCTCTTCATCCAACATCGGGCTTGAACACACGCTCCATCCACTGAGCCAACCAGGTGCCCCCTGAATCAGTGTTCTATATAGAATTCTCCGCTTGGGTTTTTAGAAAGATTTCTCTGGGAAGTCTTTGTCATTGTGGATATAGCAACAACTAAAAGATCAACAATTGTTTCTCCTCAACTCCAAAAACAACAAATAAAAAACATGTTTACTATAAGGTGACTTAATTCATATTCCTTTTAAGAGACTTTACATTTATTAAGTTTCATAAATTCTATTTTTAACATTTTACTGGACTTAAAGTTTGAGATTTGTACAGTATGATTCATTTATACATAATTCAATTAAAACATCAAGCTGCTGAATTTTACTGATTGACTGCCTGAAAATTTGAATCTAATTCTTGGGTAATATCTGTAATTATAAAATTTCAAACAACATATTGAGTCAAAGGAACTATTTAGCTTCTATTTTACTCATTTGATTTATATCCTGCAACATAAACCACTATGAGACATCAAGTCTCCACCTGTAAGCCCTAAATTATGACATCCCAGCTCAAACACTTTTGGTAGCTGTCCTTTCCTATGGAATGAAGTCCGAACATTTTAACATGGCAATGGAGGCTTCCCATACTTTCGGCCCAGCCTACTTTTCCAACTTCACCTTTCACCATACCCTATACTTTAGCTTTCCTTGACTGTGTACCACTCCCTGAATATGCCTTTAATGAAACAACCTCTACCGTCATACCAACATCAAACCTATGTAATTGTTTTGTGGATGTCAAGGATTTGTAAAGCTAAGATATTATTTTAATGTTGTGTTGGTTGAGTACAGAGTACACCCTCCTTAATAAAAAAAGGTGCTATTTTAGCTGAAGTGTAAACTAAACACAATGTGAGGCAAAATTGTACTATGGATTAGAGTAATTATCTCCAATTGGTATATGCATATCCCAGAGAATATAGGAGATGACCTACTGAGGTGAAGAAGAAAATATTAGAATTTATATGTATTTTAATCTCAGTTCTATATGTTTATATTTTTGAGTATTTTTAAATGTCTTAATTATTAATACAGTAGTGTATCTATTAATTTACTATATATATTACATATATAATTTCATGTTCACTTTTGTTAACAATCAGAGTATGTTATTTTAAAAGTCTGGAGATCAAATCGAGGATTTTAGAATCCAACTGAAATGATTTCCTTCTGAACGCTAACACTTTGAAGCTCTGTGACTTCAGAAAGTCACCTTAACTTAAACCACAGTTTTCCCAAGTGTGTAATAAAAAGCATTAATAACCATAAGGCTGTTGCAAACATTAAAGGGTGTACTTTCTTTAAATGATTAGCCCAATCCTTAACCTCTAGGAAGAACTTGATAAATGTAAGGCATTAGTATTGTTACTAATCATGTTATATTCAATACTTGCAACTGCCTTAGAAAGAAGTATGTTCATTGAAGAGGTCCAGATGAGGAGCAAAGTCTCTAGTTTCTTAGTCTTAAAGAGTGCTTAATCTTGTGTACAGTTGGTGGCACTATAAAATGGTGCAACTGCTATGGAAAATAGCATGGCAGGTCCTCAAAAAAACTAAAAATAGAAGGAATCCAGCAATCCTACTTGTGGGGAGATATAGACATAGATATAGGTATAGATGGATATCTCCAAAGAATTGAAGGAGGATCTTGAGGAATATTTGCACACCCATGTTCATAGCAGCACTATTGACAATAGCCAGGAGGCTGAAGGAACCCAAAGATCCATCAACAGATGAGTAGAAAAACAAAATATGGTACATACATATAATGGCAGATTATTTAGCCTTAAAAAGGAAATTCTGCCATATATTATTACACCGTGGATGAATCTTGAAGACATCATGTTAATGAAATAGTCAATCACAAGAAGTCAAATACTATAGGACTCCAGTTATATGAGGTATCTAACGTAGTCATATACATAGAAACAGAAAGTACAATGGTGGTTACTAGGGACTGGAAGAAAAGGAGACAGGGTGAAATTTGTTTTTTAATGGATACAGAGTTTCAGTTTTGCAATATAAAAAGCTTCTGGACATCTATTGTATAACAAGATGTCTATACTTAATACTATTAAACTGTACATTTAAAAATGATTAAGAGGGGGCACCTGGATGGCTCAGTGGGTTAAGCCTCTGTCTTTAGCTCAGTTCATGATCTCAGGGTCCTAGGATCAAGCCCCGCATTGGGCTCTCTGCTCAGCAGGGAG
Organism: Lutra lutra; assembly: GCF_902655055.1. NCBI lineage: Eukaryota > Metazoa > Chordata > Mammalia > Carnivora > Mustelidae > Lutra > Lutra lutra. The sequence goes on along the minus strand of NC_062289.1, from coordinate 38,730,429 downwards.
CCTGCTTCCCACCACCCCCACTGCCTGCCTCTCTGCCTACTTGTGATCTCTCTCTGTCAAATAAATAAATAAAATCTTTTAAAAAAATGGTTAAGAGATTGTGACGACTTGGATGGAACTAGAGGGTATTATGCTTAGCGGAGTAAGTCAATAGGAGAAAGACAATTGTCATATGATCTCCCTGATATGAGGAAGTTGAGAGGCAATGTGGGGGGCTTTGGGGGGTAGGAAAGGATGGGATCGGGAGGGAGACAAACCATAGAGACTCTTGATCTCATAAAACAAATGGAGGGCTGGGGGGTGGGGGGAATAGGGAGAGGGTGGTTGGATTATGAACACTGGGGAAGGTATGTGCTATGGTGAGTGCTGTGAAGTGTGTAAACCTGGTGATTCACAGACCTGTACCCCTGGGGCTAATAATACATTATATGTTAATAAAAAAATTTTAAAAATAAATTTTAAATGGTTAAAATGGTTAACCTTGTATTATGTGCTTTTTACAAGAATTTAATTAATTATATTTTGTGGAAAAAAGTTCCCAATATAGCTATGGTATTATATTATATTATATAATAGTTACAAGTATTTTAGGTATATGTTATATATTATATAATACAGTATTATGTTATATATTATATAATACAGTATTATGTATTATATTATAGTTATTGTATGCTGACAAAGAAGAAGGGCCCATCATGTGGTGTCAGGCTGGGAAGTTTTTCATTTATTGCATTAATACTGAGCACACCAAGGATGCATCATGCATTATTCAAGCAGAGGAAATCAAATTCCCTCCTTCAAAGCTTTCGAGAAAACTACAAAACTGTCACAAAATGGTCATATTGCTTAGTATGCTATGGTAAGAATATGATGGATTCAAGACATACTAAGTTCATAGAATCAACAGTATTCCCTAGAGTACTGACTATAAAAGGGGAAGAAAAGGGGAAAATAAAAAATGTCATAAAGATTTTTGCCTTGGATAGTTGGGCAAATTGTGTTGCCATCCATAGAGAAAGGAAATTTTTAAAAAATAAGATAAACAAAACTAATAAACCTACAGTAAGAGTCATCAAGAAAATAAGAGAGGCCAAATAAAATCAGAAATGAAAAGGGAAAAGTTACAACAAATACCACAGAGATGCAAAGAATTATAAATGACTACTATGAATAAGTATACAACAAAAAGTTGGAAAACTCAGAAGAAATTAATAAATTCCTAGAAACATACACTCCTTCAAGATGAATCAGAAGAAATAGAAAATCTCAACAGACTCTTTACTGGTAATGAAATTGAATCAGTAATCACAAAACTCCCAATGAACAGAAATCCAGGACCAAACAGCTTCACACTATATGAACAAAATGAAAGATAAGGGGCGCCTGGGTGGCTCAGTGGGTTAAGCCGCTGCCTTCGGCTCAGGTCATGATCTCAGAGTCCTGGGATCGAGCCCCGCATCGGGCTCTCTGCTCAGCAGGGAGCCTGCTTCCTCCTCTCTCTCTGCCTGCCTCTCTGCCTGCTTGTGATCTCTCTGTCAAATAAATAAATAAAATCTTAAAAAAAAAAAAATGAAAGATAAAAATCATTCGATTATCTCAAAGATGCAGAAAAAGCGTTTGTCAAAATTCAACATCCATTTATGATAAAAATTCTCAACAAAGTAGTAAGGTGGGAATATATCTCAACATAATAAAGCCCATATTTGACAAATGCAATTAATAACATACTCAATGGTGAAAAACTAAAAGCTTTTCCTCTCAGGTCAGGAGCAAGTAAAGAATGTCCACTCTCACCACTTTTATTCAACATAGTACTGGAAATCCTAGCCACAGCAATTAGGTGAGAAAAATAAAAGTTATCCAGATGAGGAAAAAAAAAAAAAAAAAAGAAGTAACACTGTCAACATTTGCAGATGACATGATACTATATACTGGAAACCCTAAAGCTTCTAACCCCCAAAATTATGACTAATAAATGAATTCAGAAATGTGCAGGATAAAAAAATCCAGATACAGAAATCTGTTGTGTTTCTATACACTAATAACAAACTATCGGATAGAGATTTGGATAAAAAATCCCATTTACAGGGGCGCCTGGGTGGCTCAGTGGGTTAAGCCGCTGCCTTCGGCTCAGGTCATGATCCCAGGTCCTGGGTTCAAGCCCCACATCGGGCTTTCTGCTCAGCAGGGAGCCTGCTTCCTCCTCTCTCTCTGCCTGCCTCTCTGCCTACTTGTGATTTCTCTCTGTCAAATAAATAAATAAAATCTTTAAAAAAAAAAATCCCATTTACAACTACACCAAAAAGAAGAAAATACCGACAAATAAATTTAACCAAGAAGGTGAAAGATCTGTATTCTGAAAACTACAAGATATTGGTAAAATGAATTGAAGATGACACAGACAAATGAAAGGATATTTCATGCTCATGGATTGAAACAATATTATTAAGATGTCCATACTGCCCAAAGCAATCTACAGATTCAAAACAATCCTTATCAAAATACCAATGGCCTTTTTCAAAGAACTCAAATAAATAACCCTAAAATTTGTACAGAACCAAGAAAAGACTGAAGAACTAAAGCGATCTTAAGAAAAAGAAAACAAGCTGGAGTTATCGCTCTCCTGGATTTCAAACTCTACTGCATAACTACAGTCATCCAAACAGATGACACTGGTACAAAAAACAAGATACACAGATCATTGGAACAGGAAAGCCCAGAAATAAGACCATGCTTATATGGTCAGTTAATCTACAACAAAGGAGACAAGAATATACAATGGGAAAAAGAGTCTCTTCAACAAATGGTGTTGGAAAAACTGGACAGCCACATGCAAAAGAATGGAAGTGGACCAGTTTCTTACACCATACACAGAAATAAACTCAAAATGGATTAAAGACTTAAATATAAGACCTGAAACGAGGAAACTCCTAGGAGAAAAACAAAGGCAGTAAGCTCTTTGACATTTATTTTTTACAATGGAAAAACAAACAAATGGGACTGTATCAAACTAAAAAGCCCTTCAACACTAAAGGAAACCAACAACAAAACAGAAAAGCAATCTACTGAATGAGAGAAAATATTTGCAAATGACATATCTGATAAGGAGTAGACATCTAAAATAGACAAAAAGTTCACAAAACTAAATTATTTTTTAAAAATCCAATTAAAAATCATCAGGGAGGGGTGTCTGGGTGGTTGGTTAAGCATCTGCCTTAGGCTAAGATCATGATCTCAGGGTCCTGGGATTGAGCCCCGCATTCGGGCTCCCTTGTTAGCAAGAATCTGTTTCTCTCTCTCTCTGTCCCTCTGCCCTTCCCCCCAACTTGTTCTCGGTCTCTCTCTCTCTCTGTCTCTCAAATAAATAAAATCCTTTAAAAAAAAAATCATCAGGGAAATATAAGTCAAACAACCTGTTGGAATGGCTAGTATCAACAAGGTAAGAAATAATAAGTACTGGCAAGGATGCAGAGAAATGGGAACCCTCATGTGCTGTTGGAAGAAATGTCAATTGGTGGAACCACTATGGAAAAGAGAATGGAGGTGTCTCAAAAAGTTAAAAATAGAAATACCATAGAATATAGCAATTCCACTTTATCAAAAACAAAACAAAACAAAACAAAACCCAAACGCTAATTTGAATAGATATATGCCCCACTATGTTCATTGCAGCATTAGCATTATTTACAATGGTCAAGGTATGGAAGCAACCTGACCACCCACTGATAGATAAATAGGTAAAGAAAACGTGATCTATATATTACACATATATATGACATATATTACACAAATATGTGTCATATATATGTGTAATATATATATGTGATTCATATTACACATATGTACGTAATATAACAAACTCATATATAGAAAAGAATAAATCTTGCCTTTTACATCTACATGGATGGACCTAGAAGATATTATGCTAAGTGAAATACATCAGACAGAAAAAGAAATACCATACGACTTTATTTATGTGCAGAACCCAAGAAACAAGTGAAGAAACAAAACAGAAATAGACTCAAATACAGGAAACAAACTGATGGTAGAGGAGAGAGAGATGGGAGATGGACAAAAAGGGCATGGGGATTAAGAGGTACAATTTTCCAATTATAAAATAAATACTACATGGGAATATAACATATAGCATAGAAGATACAGTCAATAATATTGCAACAACTTAGTATGTTGACAGATGGTAACTAGACATTGTGTAATCATTTTACAATGTACATAAATATCAAATCATTTTATTGTGTACCTGAAACTAATATATTGTCTGTCAATTATAATTCAATTTTTTAAAAAGATAATCGTTAAAGGATAGGAATTACAAATTCAATACTATTTTGTAAAGTAGCATTTGCTGTACACCAAATACTGGACATAAATGGCAGAATGACTCTTAATGAAATGTAGACAGGAACAGGAAAACAAAGTCATATATTCCCTATTATTGTAAAGAAGAGCCTCTAAATTTTTCAGAGTGCCCATTGGATGATTCATGGCCAAGCTATTATTTTAGTGCTTTCAATTTCTAAACAAAGGAGAGAAATACAGGTAATCTTTTTAAGTGGAGAAAATGTACAATTTGTCATTTTCTGCTGTTCTCCTCTAAATTCACAATGTAACATTAAATGTTACACTCAATAAAAAAAATAGGTAAATCAGTAAATGTCCCTTTTTCATAAAACCTTACTGTATTAGCTTATGTAAATTCTACTTATAAAATTGTATTGAATTTACTTTTTTTTCTGCTCCTCTTCCAATATATAATGTTAATAACTTTCTCCAAGTCTTTCAAATTATTACATAATTTCAAATCCTTTTAATTTCTGTTTGCCACCCTGAAGTTATAATGAATGATCTGTGAACTTTTATTCTGAGAACCAAATATTTCATTTGGCTCACTGTTTTAGTGCTTGGCTAGATTCAGTCTCATACTAGGATATATTTCAGTATAATTATTAAAAATGACAATACAAAGGGAAAAAAAAGGTGTCAGCTGGGAAGACCCTGGATGAAGAAATGGAGAGAAGAAATAGTCATTTGGGATAATGTTCAGTTTGAGGTGCTTTGAGATATCTTGGTAGAAATATCCAACAGAAATTGTAAAATACAGTTGTGAACCTCACAAGATATGTATCAAGTCTTCATAACATAGACACAACTGAAGCTATGGCCATAAATGTAATTACTCAGTGAGAAGAGGAATTCAAAACATAACTCAGTGAAATTATTTAATTTCAAGGATAAAGGAGCAAACAATCCATGAAATTTGGAAAAACAGGTTTGCCTTGGAATTTTACAGGGCAAATACATCATCAACAATGTTCTGGTAGAAAGAGAGAATTAAAGAAATTGCACCTAGTTAAGTTCTTTAGTTATAAAAGCTGAGGACAAATATTTTTAATTGTATGCAAACCTCAAAGAATGGAACACAGTTGGTTGGACGACTGCCTTCGGCTCAGGTCATGATCCCGGAGTCCCGGGATCGAGTCCCACATCGGGCTCCCAGCTCCTTGGGGAGTCTGCTTCTCTCTCTGACCTTCTCCTCGCTCATGCTCTCTCTCACTGTCTCTCTTTCAAATAAATAAATAAAATCTTTAAAAAAACAAAAAAAGAATGGAACACATAATGCTTTCTTTAGAAAAAAAAAAAAAAAAAAGACCAGGAATTGTAGCCAAGGGATGAATCAAATCAAAGAATTCAGGGAGAAACAAAAAACAAAAAACAAAACCAAAAAAACCCCAGAAGAATGGATAAGCATTTAAACATGCCAAAAGAAAAACCGTCGTGAGCACCAAATTATATACCATCATGAAACCTTGAAAATAAAAACAATTATAGCATATATAATGAACATAACACAATAAAATATATAATTATAATAAATATGACATAAGCATGGAGTAACAAAACAGTGAGAAGAAGTGAAATAGGCTTATTCCTCTTCTACCATTGGAGAAAGTCAATGATAAGAATGACATTGAAATCTGTAGTTGAAAAAAAAATGAATAAAATTCCAACTCTTTATGTTTTTCTTAATCTTTTCTATTAACTTCAGGAATAAATACCTCCAAGAAGAAGTATTTGTCTATTAGCAATTTTTTGAATTGCATGTTTTTTGTTTCTTTTGTTTCATTTTGATATTATGTTTTATGCTTCTTAAATTAGCATATAATTACCATCCTAGTTTTGGAAAATTATTTCTGCCTGTCCATATCAATCCTTATATCAATCAATCACTATACTTAATTTCCTTTTGGTATGTATGTTTAGACAGACAACTATAATGATGCTCATAATTAATGATGGTTAAATCTGGATGGTGGATTTAATATAACTTAAAATTTCTTTCCTTTTCTCTTAGATTTTTTTAAATAGTGAAAATGTATCACTTTTACAAAATAAAATCATTTTTATTTTCTAAAAAAATAAGTATCTGAATAACACACACTTTCAGAAAGATACATTTTAATTCTTTGTGGCAGCGTGATCTTGAGTTTATAACATATACCTAATTTATAATATATACCTAATTAATTACATCATGGTGTCCTTGCTTTCTTAATAATACTTAGAAGAGCTTCTATTGTTTTTTTAGCATTTACTACATGTCAGACAGATATTACATACACTATATGCTTATGAATTATTATTCTCATCCAAAACTAGTTAGGCAAGTATTACTCGTGGCATTTACGAAAAGGAAACCGTGTCTTTAAGAAATTTCCCCTTACTCAGAGTTATCATCAATGTTCAATCCAGGATTTAAATCTTGCTCTAGAATCTATACCCTGCCCACTATGCCATGTTTCCTGCCATCTACGCTATACACAAAGTTTATTTTATCCTGTTATACCAGGATTATCAAAATGAATGTAACCTAAAACATAGTAGATTCACTTTGATCTTTGCAGTTAGATATAAGAAGTCTTAGCAAATACAACAGCTATTAATGAAAGATCTTTATAGTCCTGACATGGGATTGAAACACTCAGAAGTTCTGCTGCTACATCCTCTGTCATTGCTTCTTTCCTCTGTCCTAGGCCCAAAGTCTAGAGTGTAAGACCTTGAGAAGCAGGAACTCAGCTGGTTCAGGAGGTTTATTGAGGTAATATAAATGAGTGCTGAATTTTGCCCTGCCTACCCCCAACTATGCTTATTAACAAGACAAGGAAGAACCAATGGAAAAGTCAAGAACTGGTATCTTGGGAAATATGTGTGGGCTAGTCTTCATATATTAACAGGGTCTGATTTCTTCCATAAATTCAGGGGAGTTATCTCTACAAGCCCCTTGCCCCTAAATACTCACGCCTTACCAGCCTCTTATAAGGGTATTCCTGCTATTCTTGATAGCCGTAATTGCCATTGTACTAGGGTTTTGCCATAAGGAGCAGTCTGCACAATTCTCTAGGAACCACTAAAGTCCACTTATAAAGCCACATTGCTGAGACTCATACTTGGGATCTATTTAACTCCCCCACCAAAGACCTATATTACAGAGCCCTCCAAAATACCTAAACAAAGAGAAAAAAATGCACTCATTATCTACAGCAATGCCCGTCTTCTAAGTATAGGAGGTAAGCAAAACTGTGCTTACATCTTAATTACTATTATCATGATTTGCCTGTGTCAGAGATATAAAGTATCCTAATGTGTAGCTAGGATGTTCCTCAGTTTTGTTTTTCTGTAATTTCTGCAGCAAATTTCAGATCAAGGCCCAATATACATGGAATGCGGCTCAAGCATAAGTTCGGCCTGGTAGAAATGTATACAGACTCTTCATGAGGCATTATTTTCTCCACTCTTGATATAGCATAGAGAATTTGTAACCAAAACCATAGTCAGAACACTAAAAAAACAGTAACTGTTTATAAACCAGTCCATGAATATTCATTCTAATCACTATATAGTAATCAATTAGTATACACAGCAAGAACAATATGAAATCTGAGGCTACAGATTGCAGAACTGAATAAATCATCATTTTTAAATGACATAACTAAAGATAATATATTTTCCTTTCTGGATGAAAATTCATTTTATATTCCCTGGTGGAATACATATAAATAATACACAAAAGGCAAAAATTGGACCTAAATGTCCGTTCCTACGTATACAGGTCAAGAAAAGCATTACTCACATAATTGGACATTCATTGCCTTGTTTGCTTAAGACTGAAAAACAAATACAAATGTGAGTTTGCCAAATTTCCTAATGTTTTTTACAGTGCAGTGGGCCTTTAAAAAATACACAATAATGCAATAATCTAATACGACTACAAAGGTTTAACGATTTTTCTGGTTATTTCCCAAGTTTACCTTGCATAATATCAAGTGGTATATCTAATGTGTTTGGGTGGTTTGAATTGTAAGTGTGACGGGTCAACTAATTGTGGCCAAAAGCAAAATGCCAATCAGGATGAAACGCTTCTAAAAACAAACTCAACCAAAAATGTAAAATAGGGTCACCATAGTGATGTGAATTTAAAATGACCACTGATGAAACATTTGTTATAATCCATGTCAGACATGCCCCGTATCTTTTTCAGAACTGCTTTAAGTCATTCATTACTTCACCCTTTTAGGTTTTGACATCTCTAATGAGAGAACACCTAAAAACAATGGTGGCAGTGTGAACAAAACTTAGATTCGATGCTCGCCAAGCTGCACGTGCGTGTGTATACACGTGCGTGCGTGTGCGTGCAGGCACACGCCGATCCCACTCTAGACCTAAAATGGCTGAGTTGCAGGATGTTGTTGCTTGGTGACCAAACAGTATCTCCTCAGCCACAGAGTAATTTAAACAGTGACAGATCTGTCCCCTCAGCTTTAGGCATGGCCAGGACAAATCGTAAAGGGCATGTTTATCTTTTCCAGTATTCTACATTTTCGTTTTAAGTCAGTGGTCACTTGCGGTGATTTTATCACCAATTTAGATTTCAGGGGAAAGCATTTGCAAAGCTACAGCTATCCTTTTAGGAAAATAAGAGGTAGAAACAAGCTTCTTTCAAACTGAAAGATAGTCCTGTTTCAGTTAAGTCTGTGTGCTGTGTCCACTCGGTTCTGCTAGGACCTCCCAGCTGCTATCAGTCTCCCTTTCTTTCATTAAACACCAGCAGTTAATTAGCCTCAGCCTGTCCTCTTCCCTTCTCTCTGTCCCTTTTCAAGGTAGTAATGATGTCTAATGACCAGCAGCAGCGGGCTACTACAACACCAGGCACAAATCTCTCTCCCTGAGAGCAGAGCCAGCCGCAAACCCTCAAACCTCAGAGAGCGAGAACAGATTCTCAGTCCACCTGAAAAGACCAAACACAGTCCTTTATTTCAGCCAACATATGCCTTGGAATTAAAAATGGGGTTTTTTGGGGTTTTTTTTTTTTTTGGTCTTTCTGCCGATTGCACTCCCACTATTACAAAGAAAAACTTACTTATAAGGAAGAAATAATTTGAGATGCGGAGAAACACATGATAAAAGGGGAACCTTTTATTTATTTTTTAACTTGTTTAAATGATGATTGGCTGTCCTTCAGGGAAGGCGGAGCTCATAATTCTATGTAAGGAGCAGCATAAAATTTTCATAAAGAGAAATAGAGGAGTTCATGAATTAAAAACCTCTTCAACATTTCCAAACAGGCTTGAATGAAGAGCAAATCTCTTAAATACTACATGGAAACCACTGTCTAAGAATATCACCCGATGAATTACATTTTCTCCCATAAATATATGGAACCTTTATTGAATTGAAAAGGGAAACATGTGTTACTTTATTATTAACACTGTAGTTGTTATTCTACATTAGATGTCTTAGCGATAATTCTTTAACAACTCTGCATAAATTTTTCAATGAAAATAGGAGTATCTGAACATGTGAAGTCTGGTTTGAATTACTAGGCATTCATATTTCTCTTGGTGTCTCTATGGCTGTTACACAATTTATGTTAAGAATTTTTAATTAATGTTTTAAAGGGACACATCTGTTTATACACATAGTGGAGGTAACCAAACCCATGTAAGCATAAACAGGACCAATACACAAGTGAAGCTATCTGACAGATAAACAGAGGAAACGTGATTTTCATATAAAAAGAATGAAAAACAAACTTCCCACCTAGCAATTGCTTTGAAAAACATATAAAATATTATCTAATACTACTTAGGCCAATAAACCTTAAATAATTATTTTATTTATTCAGTTAGCCCACTGGTGCCCAAAGGAAAATACATCCTTATGTTCTGAATTCTAAATCTACTTTGTCTAACAAGTCATTTTTAAAAATCAGGATAAGTTACTTCCCGTACAAATGAATCAAAGCCCTTCATTCCCCACAACAGACTTCTGACTCATCCAGATGTAAATAAACCTCAGTTCTAATCCAAACACATCTAGGCATCTAGTCCTCATTATTTAGTAAAAGCAAGACAGTAATCTCACCATTGTCTTTAGCAATGCCACATTAAAAGAGAAGGCTGTGTTTATAGGTCTACCTCCTAGAAAATTTCAACAATTGTACTTAAAAAAAAAAAATGCAGAACTTTTATGTGTGTTTCTATTTCATCTTTATTTCCTTTTCTCATTTTCCAAATAAATTCCAAATACACACACACACACACACACACACACATATATACACACATACATATACATATATATATACTTCCTTCAAGAGATATCCCTAATTAATCTGGGAAACCATTAACTATTTTCCAAACCTGAAAGAGTCCTCCAAATAGTCCTCTGAAAGACCTTTCATGCACATATTTCCAATTTAATATACCTCCGTTGGAGAGAGAATAATAGCTTGCAAGATATCTCCTTTTCTAGCATCCTCCAGGAATACTGCACGGGCAAACAGTTGTCAGTAAGGGGTTGGCGTGGGAGGAGGTTAGGAAAACGAGCAAATGCTCAAGAAACCCCAAAGCCAAGCAAAAATGCAAAGGATGCCAAACGCCCTCCCCCACCCCTACTCCAGGCGAGTACCCACCGTAGCATGACGAAGAAAGAGGTCTTATGGATCTGATCTGCAATCCTACTTGTAGCCCACAGTTCCCATCTTCTTAAAAAGGGAAATTGATGCTGCCGCCGCCTCCCAACCTCACAGACTTCTGCCCTGAGAGGCTGAGATACACTAGGTTCTCAGTGCCCAGTACCTTGCTGCTCCTCGGCTTGGAGCTTTGCGGCCATGAGACTTAGAGCTATCCCAGAACGAGGAACAAATATATACACCATTTGATTGCGTCCAAACCCATGTCTCTTTGTTGTTCATCATGTAGCTGCCGCTTTATTTGTGTAAGGGGGAAGTGAGGAAGGGGATAGGGGGCGGGGAGGAGGAATCTCCAGGACCTTATCTACAATCTAAACAGTCGTGGCAAGATCTCTGGGAGTGATCAAGGCGATGGGATAGCCCGGTGTCTCCCAGGCGGCGGTCTAACAATAAAACCTGATAGTGTCGGGGGGGGGGGGGGGGGGCGGGAACCCCACATCTCCGACTAGCGCCACAATCGGGCTTTGTGCCAATTAGGAGGAACTGTAGACGATCGATCAGAATCGTCTATTATCAGAGCGTGCGTCTGGGGTTCCAGGGTGGCCTTTATGCTTGGTGGCGAAAGCGGAACACGCGCCAGGCGCCCAGCGAAGGACATGGGACAATGGCCCAACCCGAGGACGCGGGAGGCCGCCCGACGCGGGGATGGAAGCTCCAGAAGCGGGTTCAGGAGCCCGGAGGCGAGGAGGGCGGCGAGCTCTGGAGGTGCGCTGCCGCTTTAAAATAAAGGACCACAAAGACTCCACCGCGGGGGAAACGCGCCTGGCTAGTGCGAGTGGGGACAACTTGGGGAGGGGGTTGAGAAAGGTGGGGGGGCACACGAGCCAACGGTGGCTCACGGCTCCCCCTTTCTCCCCCCTCTCTCTCCCCTCCCCGCCGGCTGCTCCCGCAGACAAATAACAGAGGAAGGCGAGTCACTCACCGTGGTCTTGACCGGCACGTAAAGCACTTGCTTGGCGCAGCCGCCGCCCCCGCGGACCTCGTCCGGCTGGCCCAGCTGGAAGCCCTTCGATTTGACCCAGAATTTAAATTTGGCGTTGTCCGTGGAGCTCGACTCGGAGCCGTTGAGGAGCTGGACGATCCGCTCGTATTTTTTACGGGTCACCGTCTTGGTCTTGCCCGAGTCCCCGTAAGTCCTGAGGCACCAGTCCTGGAACTGACGGTACATGTCGCGCTCGCTCTCCATGTTCCCCGCTCCCGGCCGTCGGCCGGATGCTCCCAGCGCACTTCGCACCTGTTCACCCCGGGCTCATGAAAAATGCAGCCCCGGCCACGATGTAGGGACGCGAGGTCCCGGCCGCCGCCGGAGCCTGCCTCGGGTGGGGCGGGGGGTGGATGGAGAGGGGAGGAGGGTCCGGCTGGGCACCAGCAATCAATGCCCTGTGCTACCAAGTCTCTGGTTCATTCGTAATTGCAACGCTTGTCTCGGACGCTTGTCTCGTCCTCTTAGTGATGGGTCTCTTTAATATTGTGTGATTAGAACCATCCCAACAGCATCTGGCCCAGAGGAGCTGGGTTTTAAATAATTAAAATCCCATTCCTTGGTTTATTAAAAATCCCAATATTGACTTGAGGGTGGTCCCTGGACGCCTCGCCCCGGGGCTGTGTCCTGGGCAGGGCAGGTGCAGCGCTGCGCCGCCTCCCCGCGCGCGCGCCCCAGAAGCTTCCCCGGCCGCTGGCCCCACGGTCCAGGAAGCGAGGGTTGAGCTTGTCTCGAAAGCAGCCGCCAGGCCGAGTGCCTGCGAGCCCCGAAGGGCACTCGGGTCCCCTGACTCTCCTTCCTCCAGGGTCCCGTTCCGCTTCGGCTTTCCCTGCGTGGGGCGTTCAGGGACTAGAAAGAGAGAAAGTTCTTACCTGTCATGTTGTTAAGCCTATCAAATCCTGCTACACGGGAAATTTTTAAGGTATTTTTAAAATGGTTTAAAATGTCATTTCTTCATATGCATTTAGGCTAAATTCCAGCCCTGCAGGTAGGTTCCAGGAATTAAGTCCCAGAATTAGCAAAACATTCATGGATATTTGGCCATAGTTCTATAGGAGAGACTGTGGTACCCCAAACAGATATCCGTTCCAGGGAGATGTGGGTAAACGAAGGCAGGCCGCTGGCAGCGGGTCTCCCGGATAATGATGGGGTCCCCAGACAGGACTCCTCTGGTTTCTGCTGAACTGGGTACAAGGCATAGAAGTAAGTTTATAATACAGATGCTTAAAACCCTTTGCATGAAATTAAAATAGAGATTATTTTCCCCTTGCTTGGTTACAGTTTGCAGTACACACAGGAGGTTTCGTATGTCTATTTTCCCCCTGCCACGTCATGGACACCCCTCCACTGCTCAGAGTAGCCAAATATGAGTTCCTCTGGACGATTTTCTCAAGCAAATGAAATCAGCAGCTCCTCCATTCAGGATTTCCACCCGTTTGTTACAGAGCTGGAAACAGGGGAGTTCCCATCCTCTTCGCGCTGCGATTGCCGCCGCTCCTCTTTATTCTACTCTCTGCGGAGGCCCGCGCCCGTCCCGGGAGGCGGCCGTGCCAGGAAGGCGGCCCGACCAGTGCCCCGCGCCTGGTCCGCGTCCTAGCCCACCTTCGCCCCTCGTCGTCGTCTCCAAGACGAAAGCCCCGAATGGGGACGCGGAGTGTTTGTACCCTCTGCGCCGCAGCTGGTCCCGGCACTTGCAAAATGGTCAGTGGCTCCTGCTTGGCCAGGCTGAGTGTGTGCGTGTGTGCGAGCAAGGGAGAGAGGGTGTTCGGTATGCTGGGGGTGCGCTGTGTGTGCGCGCGTCTCCGGGAAGGTCTCGCGGCGGCTGGAGCCGGGACTGACAGCCCGGGCGGAGCGCGAGCAGCTCCACACACTAAACCTCTCCCCTCTCCCCTCACCCCCACCCCTCCCACTCCCCTCTCCTCCCACCCCCCCCCCTCTCCGGCCCCTTCCAAGCTCTCTGATTGGCCAATGGGACAAAAGTTTCTGTGGAGACGGCTGGGAGCTGACGTCACGGGCAGAATTGTCCCATTTAGGGATCCCGGGGGCAGTGCGCATGCTGCAGGCTGCAGGTTAGAGGCTGGAGGAGGTAGCAGCGGGCGCGGCGGCAGCCAGGTGGCGGAAAGGAGCACTCAGCATCCAGGTGGGGGGACGACTCCAGCAGGGTTTCCATGGAGATTCCTCTGGGTCTAGCCTAAAAACAGCAGATCAGCTGACACCATTAGCTCAGGACCTAATTACTGCTTATTGGAGCAACAAATGAGGGAGAGGGCCAGCTGCAAAGGAAGAGTTTTTATCCTCCCCCCTCCACCCCCACCCCGTCTCCTCCTTTTTCCCCTCTCGGTCGCTCTTGAGTCCCGGGTGAATTCTCTTTAACTTGCAAGATTCCTGCAACAACAGCCACCCTTCTCTAGAGGCCACCCGGACTGCTTTTATTCTTTTTATTTCTTTCTTTTGTATGGAAAAAAAAAAGTGCTAAAATAAATCAGTTGTCCTGAGTCCTTGAATTTTTGCCCAGTAAATATTAAACCACTGAAGTTCAGACAGTCCGCTAATAGAAGTCACAGGTGGATCTAATGTAAGGATGATGGGGGGAAGCAAAGAGGGAAAAAAAAAAAACCTTAAATATGTTAAATTAGGTATTTTTCTTTAGGTCTTTCACATTTTTAAAAAAGATGTCAATATCTCAAACTGTATGTGGAATAAGGAGTTGGACAGAAGCATATTTTGAATCACCCTCGTGTGGTACACCTCACAGGAACACTTAAGTTTACCTTGTGGCATCAGAGAGAGAGAGAGGATAATTCCAAGTTGGGAGATCTAGATCATGTTGTATATTAGTTAAATGTTTCCTAGAGGATCCTGGAAGGATAGTTGATCCTAGAGAGTTCAGTTCATTCAAGAGTAAGCTGGTTCTATGAGTTCACTTTCTCTTACGGTTATAAGTTAATTTACGATTTCTGAATTCTTTTTGGTTGCTCTTTCATCTGAAGAGTCCTCTCATCTCCTCTAAGATTCATTCAAGTACTTTAGACCCATAAAGCCTTCTTTCCTTGTCTACTCAAGTTAAAATAGTCTATGTCTCTAAACTCCTCTGGATATGTGCCTTTCAACCATTTTTTAAAACCTTGTCTCATAGTAAGACATCTACATTACATTGACACACAGCGCATTCAAAATCTCCTCCAAAAATGTTCATGGGAAAACATATTTTCTTACATGGAATACACATGGGTAGTTACCTGGTCTTCTCCTATTATTATCATTACTCTTTGGTAAAGTAAATTTATGAAGCAGCACAGGATGCCTGGCAACCTATAGTCTGGAAAACATTGTTTTAGATTAAATGAATTATACCACTACTTGTACTATATTTATAGTTTCACAGGAGTATGTTTGTTCAAACAGAATCTTTACTGGAAGACCCTTGAGAGTTTATATTTTCTTGTTTTCTAAGTAACTCTGCCACAATGAACAATGCCCATAGTAAGGGCAAGTAAATAGACACTGAATTAGTTAATGAAGGAAAGAGAGGAATGGAAGAAATAAGCAGAAGGCACAATCTGTGGCAATTCCTGTTGGCTTTTGCTAGATGGTATTTGAATGAAGGTGGTTCCCATTTGAGGACATACCAAGGCCTTACTATGTACTGTGTTAAAGTTATGATTATATGCGGGATTTTAATGTATAGAAATTAAAATACTTTACACATAAAGAACTCATAGAATACAAGCAAGTATGTCACCAACCCCCAGCCGTATTAACTAGATTTGGTATACAAGCAAAACAAAACAAAATACACAAATTAAGCGATTATAAAGATGTATTTTCTTAGAAGGAAAAGGTAAATAATTCACTGTTGAAAGAATATTCACAGTGGACTAAACAAATATATTGCCAGGACTTTGGCAGTCAGGCTTCTTAGAGCCATGAAGATTCTCTTGCCTCCAATGGAACCTAAAGTGTGCTCTCTTCTCTATAGTCTTTATTAATTGCGTAATCTAAATCAACATTTTTTTAAACTGTATCTTTCCTACTTAAAACTATAAACACCTGATAAAAATCTAAAATCTGCTTCAGCAACACACTCTAGACTCATTTCTCTCCTTTTTATTTTTCTAGAGCCAGGTCTTCCCACTCTACTGGAGGGTCACATCGACCCTGTCCTTTAGCTATATGATTCATTTGACAGGCTTCCTGGAATTTAAGTTGGCATTTCCCCCAAGACACTTTTTCAGATTTGCCTCTCTAAGAGCATATCTCCCCAAAAAGTGACTCTTCACCCTCATATGTGAGCACCAATTCCTAATCCCTGCCCAGGGTCCTGCCTGCTATTTACAGGGAGAGGAAATCAAAAAGTGTTTGATCAGAAAATAATATTCCAATTAAAGATAATCCAAATTCTCAGCTGCAATCAACATGATTTTGTTATGAAAGTAAAACTTTGTTAATCTCAGAGTCAGTTTGTGTATGACATTTTGAAAAATCTGGAAACACATTTTTTTAAGATTTTATTTATTTATTTATTTTTATTTTTATTTATTTATTTGACAGAGAGATCACAAGTAGATGGAGAGGCAGAGAGAGAGAGAGAGAGAGAGGGAAGCAGGCTCCCTGCTGAGCAGAGAGCCCGATGTGGGGCTCTATCCCAGGACCCTGAGATCCTGACCTGAGCCACAGGCAGAGGCTTAACCCACTGAGCTACCCAGGTGCCCCGGGAAACACATATTTTAATATCAATCACAAATATTTATGCAACACCACATATTCATCAGCAAAATGTTATAGTCCAAACATATAATCTGTAATCATAAAATAAATGTTCAAAGAATAAAAAAACCTTCATCATATAATGATACTTTTATTCAACAAATATTTACTGAGCACCAATTACTTGGATAGGCTTTAAGTTTCAAGTAGTCAACAAGACATGTATATATATGTTGTACTCATCTAAAGGAGCTTAAATTTTTCTCAGGAAAACACAAGAAACAAGGAAGCAAATAGCACTTGAAGTGAATGCTAGGAGGGGAAAAATGGTGCTGTAACAGAAAACATTGGCAGAGTGGATGGACTTGGTAATGCAGGGAAGACCTCTGAGTACGTGACATTCATCACAAGACCTGAAGGATGCAAAGGGATCAACCCTCTGAAGAGCCAGGAAGGGAAGGTACAGGCACAGTGCAAAGGGCCTACAGCAAGAGTTATTGGGACATTTGAGGAATAGAAGGAAGGTCAGTGCAACTGGAACTTACTTAGCTTGGAGGGTAGAGAATGGGATGGAGGTCTGAGTAGTCTTCTGTGGCCAGATCTTGTAGGACAGTGCTTGCCATGATAAATAGTTTACATTCTTTTATTGATCCAGCAGAAAATTAATAAAGGATTTAAATCAGGAGAATTATGTGATGTGATATGCTTTTTTATATTTCACTGGCCATTCTGAAGAGAAAGGACTGGAAAAGAACAAACATGGAAGGAAGAAGACGAGTTAGGAAACTTGCAGTAGTTCTAGTAGTTTAGGCGAGATATCATGGTTATAGATTAGGAAAGGTAATGGTTGAGGGAGAGAAAATTGATGGATGAGAGATATGTTTTAAAGGTAGAAGAGGGCTCTTTGATGGATTACATGTGGCAGGTGAAGGAAAAGATTGAGTCAAAGATGACCATATGCCTTCTGGCTTTTGTAGTACTGTTTGTGAGGCCATTGACTTAGAGAGGGGTGTTTGAGGAGGAACAGATTGGAGTTGGAGGCTGAGGTAGGAGCAGAAGTAGGTTGATGTGGAGAGGCAGGAAGAATTTAATTTCAGAGAAGTTAAATTTGAAATACCAGGAGAGTTGTTCATGTAGGCATTTGAATATAGAAGCTTGAACTACAGCGAAAAGTCTGGGCTGAAGATATAAATACAGGAATTTTAAAGCCATAAGAATGAATGACATCACCTCTACCCACATTCCTCCATCCCCCAAAAGGAAAAAACTTCATCTTTAGATATTGATTTGATATAAACTAATACCCCATGACTAAAATAGAATGTCAGACACTAGACAACAGAACCTGGCTTCTTTTGGTATAACACATTATAGTAAGGTCTGAGAAACACAGCAAAGCCATTTGGCTCAATCCTTGACTATACCTAAATCATTAGTGAGCTCCATACTTGATGGGGCTTTAAAATCTTCTAAAATTTAAAAAAGAAAGATTGAAAACATTGGGTTAGATCTCTCCTAGATTAGGTCAGGACACGGAGGTGTGCTAAAATAGGAATCTAAAATTTGAGGATGACCCATGAACACATCTGTCATGGAAGGGGTAAGAATAGGGATTATGGCCACTGAGTTGTGTCAGTAAGACAACGTGAGGCCTTTAGCTATACTGGAGACTGTGATAGATGGTACTTGTCACTTTGAAACCTGAAAGTTCTGAACATCATTATGCATTCAGATGCTTAACAGTCTATTAATAACTCTTCCAAGGAACAGAAATTTGTAGAGGAAGCAAATGGACAACTCAATCAGCAACTTGATTAGCATATAGCATGGTAACTTTTCAAAATAAAACAGAAAAACAAAGTTAAAGCAGAAATGTACAGCTCGTGTGGATAGAGGAATTTGGGACTAAACACAAAAAGTGTCACAAATCTCTTTTTATTAGTTGACCTCCATCTATTGGCTCTTCTCCCAAATCATTTTGAAAAAAGACTATTTTTAATAATGTTATGACTATCCTTTGATTCAGAAAAGAAATGTTTTTGAGAGAGTTAAAATACTGTCCTGAGCTTCATAGTGGTCATTACTAAGACACTGAAAAACATGTCTTTCTTTCTATTTGTAAGCTAGTATCAGTATCTTTATTGCATTTTATAACTTAAAGAAAAAAGATTAGAAATTTAATGTTTGTTGTTCAGCTCCAAGTTGACTGATATTTATGTCTGATATGATCATCATTAAATATGATGCATTGGGCAGAAGTTAATTTCTATGAATTATAAGTGCAAACTAAGAGCAAATTAGATTTGACAATCTAATGGATTTGCTGAATTTCTCTTTAATTCCTACCTTTTACATCTCTGTACCAGCAAGTCCAGGCACAGCCAGTTCTTACATTTTGACAGCCACATATGGATTCATTCAACATTCATCCACCCAACATTTTCACCTAGCTGTTATAACTATGGTAAAGTCCAAAGTTAACAGTCTGGTGTTCATGTCCCTTGTATGAGAGAAGAAAATACATTTTTTTTCCTGGCCCCAAATATTGCTTTATTTCCCACTAGCCATATGGCTTATCTTTTCTTCCAAAATATATGTCTTAAAACAGTAATCCACATATTCATCGTCAACTCAGTGGACAGTACTATTGTAGAATTTCTACATTATTTTTAGAATAGTTATTTTGTCATAGGAAATAAAAACTCCTTTGGAAAGAGGGAGCAATCCACTTCTGCCCAATTCCCATTATCCTTTTCCATATTTCCAGTTTTTACTCTGGTTTCTGTTAAGTAAACCAATTAATATCATAACCACCATCATCTAACCTTTATATCTTATTTATAATACATGATTAATCATTCTAGGACACTTGTTTAACCTGAAGAATAAAAGTGACAAGAAAAGACACAAAGATTTCTTGGCTAAAACTACAGACTCTATAAATAGTTCTCACAGGGGAGACATCTGAGTTCAAACATCAGAATCCGTAAAAGAGTTGTAACAATGTTAAAATACTGTCCTTTGGAAAAGGAGAACCTGAAGAAATAGCTACCTTTAGTTTCCCTGGAACAATATTAATAGGTGCTGAAAAGCAAGGCAGAAAAAGAGTTTTGGGCTTCCCTTTTCTTTTATCTTTTCAAATGAACATCTCCCAAGTTTTTAGAAAACTCTTTAATTAGGTTTCTTGATCAAAAAGCAGTGTAACCATGTAGAGTTTCTAAAATTTTAAGTTCTTTTTATAGTTTATATTAAGTTTGGAAATGAAAGTCAATTTTTAAAAAATGAAGTGTTCAACTTATATGCAAAAATACCTCTTTGGTAATTTAATTTAAAACTGTCCATTTTGGTCATCCTGCTAGCTTGGAAAAACAGAGCACCAGCATGGGGGTGACACAATGCCATCTATTAATGAATTGTGATTTTTAGCTTGAACTCATCTTCAGGGCACAGTTTTAAACATGTGTGCATGACATCCAAATTGCTTATCATATCATACAGCATAATTTATTAAGAACAGCCTCAGTAGGTATAATAAAGCCATTAGCCAATCAAACATTTAAGGGTCATTTTAACTGTTAATTTATAATTCAGTGTGATGATTTGAACAAACCCTCACATACAAGGAGAAGATAGAGCAGTTCTATGAGGATCAATAGTAGAGAATGGATTACAAAGACAGCTATGTTACTGAATATATTTATGTGCACATATGTTCTGTAGAACAAATATACATGAATTTTGAAACAGTGATAGTCTTTAAAATCTTGTTTTCTTTGACTCAAGTAAAATCATCTGAGCATCCCATTTTGGTAGAGTATTAAATTTACTAATCCCAAGTAAAATGAAATGATGTCATGTCTTATACTTTTTAAAATTGTTTCAAAATATTCATATGACTATTATTTTCTAAAATAGCAGGAAATTATGTCATTTGTAAGATCCACTAATTAAGAAATATGTAGTGGTCATATTGGCTCACTTTCCTATTAATACTCCTCAAGGTAAAGGCGTCATATTGATATATATATATGTTAAGAATAAAATTGATGTGGATTTCTGCTTCTAGTGCTATGGCTAACTAGAAACTTTGAGAGAACCTTCTTCAAGAAAGCAACTGAAGGATGCATAATGGGACCTTTGATTGCATGACGATTCACAGGATGTGTGGAAAATATCTCACTCTCCCCCGCTCCCACAAAGAGTCCATTGAAAACCAGTTAACACACCCAAGAGGCTAGATTGCCTTATGAGCAAACTAAAATGCAACATTATAGTAGGAAGACTGATCATGAAATCAGCAGTACAGTGCTGGAGCTGTGTCTAAAACTTCTGTATTAAGCCAGAGACACCTAAAGGTTACCTTGCCACCTAGCTCATAGTAAAGGTAAATATAAATTCTCTGCAGAAAAAACCATTCACAATTTGAGTAATCAGGTTTATCTCAGATTAAGATCAACTAGATATGAGCATATAATTGGAAATGTCCACATAAAAGAAGAGCAAATTTCATCTTCAAAAGCCGGCATAGGGAGGCTTGAGTGGCTTAGTCAGTTAAATGACTAACACCTGGTTTGGCTCAGGTCATGATCTCATGGGTCATGGGATTGAGCCCTAATCTAGCTCCACACTCAGTGGGGAGTCTGCTTAAAGATTCTCTGCCTCTGCCTTCTACCCCTGCACTCATCCTATCTCTCTCTCAAATAAATAAATCATTCAAAAAAAGCAGATTAAGTAAAAGCCAGCATAAGTAACAAGAACAAAACTAAACTTCCAAAGATTTTATCCAAAAACAAAATTAATCTATGATAGTAGAAGTCAGGATAGTAGTTACTTTGATTGTAGTGACTGGTGAGAGACACTAAGAGGTCTTTTTTTTTTTTTAAAGATTTTATTTGTCAGAGAGAGAGAGGAGAGCGAGCGAGCACAGGCAGACAGAATGGCAGGCAGAGGCAGAGGGAGAAGCAGGCTCCCCGCCAAGCAAGGAGCCCGATGTGGGACTCAATCCCAGGACGCTGGGATCATGACCTGAGCCGAAGGCAGCTGCTTAACCAACTGAGCCACCCAGGCGTCCCACTAAGAGGTCTTTTAAAATGCTAGTAACATTGTATCCTAATCTTTGTGCTAATTACACAGATGGTCCACTTCATGAAAATCCATTGAATTATGAACTTGTTATTAGTGGACTTTTCCCCATGTATGTTAACTTCAATTAAAAACTGTACTTTTTTAAAAAACAGATTTTATTTATTTGTTTGACAGAGAGCACAAGCAGGGGGAGCAGCAGAGGTAGAGGGAGAAGCAGACTCCCCGCCAAGCAGGGAGCCCCCTGGGGGACTCGATCCCAGGACCCTGGGATAATGACCTGAGCCAAAGGCAGAGTCTTAACCATCTGAGCCACCGAGGTGCCCCAAAACTGTACTTTTAAAAAACAATAAACATGCAAACTTTGTAGAGCAATAGCTAACAACATTTCTTAAAGTACAATTGATATATTAAGAGAGGAAGTAAAATGGAACCATAGAAAATGCTTTATTAAAACCAGAGATGACAGAAAAAGAGAGAAAAAGAAACAAAAGTAACAACAAATTTTGAAAAGAAAGATATAAACACAATAGATATTAATTCAGTGGTATCAATATAATCACTTTAAATGTGAATGGTCTAGGTATGCCAATTGAAAGACAGAGACTGTAAGAGTAGATCAGAAAATAAAACCTAACTATGTTATCTATAAGAAACAGAGTTTAAATAATTTACACTGATTAAAAGTAAAGGGATGGAGATAGATATAACACATTAACATAATCAAAAGAAAGCGGACCTACTATGTTAATTTTGAACCAGCAGACTTCAGAACAATAAAAATCAGGGATAAAGAAGAGCATATAGAATGATAAAGTGATCAGTTCTTCAATTACACGTAACAACACTTAATGCACATACACCCAACATCAGAATATGTCAGGCAAAAACTAATAGAATTGTAGAGAGAAATAAAGAAAATTGCTGTTGTCGTTGAGACTTCAACATCTCTTTGCCAGTATTGATAGATAAAGGAAGCATAAAATCGGGAAGATATAGATGGCCTGAATAGTATTATCAATCAGCTTGATCTAAGTGAGATTTATAGAACATTCTATCCAACAAAAGCAGAATGCACATTCTTCCTAAGCTCACATGGAATAGTTATCAAAGTACCACATTATGGATCAGATAACAAAACTTACAAATTTATAAGAATAGAAATTATACAATGTATGTCTCCTCAAACCACATGAAATTAAATTAGAAATAGGTAACAGAAAGATAGCTAGAAAACCCCCAAGTTTTAGAGATTGAATGAAATACATAAATAATACATGAGTTAAAAATTTCTAAGAAAATTTTAAAAAATATTTTGAACTAAATGAAAATAAAATTATGTCTTATAAATTTGTGGGCTGCAGCAAAAGCAGTACATAGAGGGAAATGTATAGCATTAAATATATATGCTAGAAAAGAAGGAAAATCTAAAACCAGTAACACTTTCACCTTAGAAAACAAAGAAAGAAGAACAAATTTAACAAAAACAAGAGGAAATGACATAATACAAAATTAGAGCAAAGATCATTGAAATTGAAAATAGGAAAACAGTAGAGAAAATCAACAAAACCAAACACTGGTTCTTTGGAAAATGGAATAAAAGCAATAAATCTCTAGAAGACTAATCAGGAAAAATACAAGACACAAATCACCAAATTCAGATATAAAGGAAAAGTCATTATATTTACCACATGGACATTAATAGGATAACAAAGGAATACTATAAACAACCATATGCCCACACATTTGATAACCTAATTAAAATGGATCACTTCCTTGAAAGATAAAAACTACCAAAACTCACACAAAGAAAAATAATCTAAATAGACCTATATCTATTAAAGAAACTGAATCAATAATTAATAATCTTCCAAAAGAGAAAGCATCAGCCCCAGATGGTTTCACTGGTGAATTCTACTGAATTCTATTTGGGGAAGAGATGATCCCAACTCTATAGTCTCTTTTTAAAACTAGAAGCACAGGAAACTGTTCCTAATTCATTCTAGGAGGCTATTACTACCTCAGTACCAAAGCTAGATAAAAGCACCTCAGAAATGAACAACTAGAGACAATATCTGTGGACATAGATATAAATATCTCCAATGAAACGTTAGCAAATTACATACAACAATATGTAAAAGAATTAAACACTGCAACCACGTGGAATTTACTCCATATATGGAAGGCTGTTCCTACATTTGAAAATCAGTTATGGTTATCCACCACATCAAGAAGT
This sequence comes from Lutra lutra, assembly GCF_902655055.1. Lineage (NCBI taxonomy): Eukaryota > Metazoa > Chordata > Mammalia > Carnivora > Mustelidae > Lutra > Lutra lutra. The sequence continues at coordinate 38,706,369 of NC_062289.1, read as the reverse complement.
TGAAGAAGAAAAATCACATGACTATATTGATTGACAGAGATAAAACCCACCTCCCATTCATAATAAAAACTCTCAGGTGATTTGGAATAAATAGAACTCTCTCTGCTTGATAAGGCACACCTGCAAAACCCGTAAGGCTAACATCATACTTAATGGTGAAAAATTAGGCACTTTTCCCCTAAGTTTTAGGATAAGGGAAGATGCCCTGTCTCACTACTCCTATTTGACATTGTATTATAAGTCTTATCTAATGCAATAAGATTTTTTTTTCAAAGGAAAAAAATATAAGGCACACAGATTGGGAAGGAAGAAATAAAACTATCTTTTCCACAGATAACAGATTGTCTATGTTGAAAATTAAGTTATCTACACGTCCAAAATCCTGGAACAAATAAGCAATTATAAAAAGACTGCAAAGATACAGGTTGAAAGACACAAAAGCCAATTGCTCCTCTAAAGTGCAAATGAACACATTTAATTTGAAAATGTAAAAGTACCATTTATAATAGCACCAAAAATCTATTAAATACGTAGGTATAAATCTTACAGAATATATACAGGATATATCTACAGAAAAGTACAATACTCTGAGTTTATTTTGAAGAAATTAACAAATTGATTGTAAAATTTATGTAGAAAGACAAAAGACCTAGAACCGCCAACAGTACGGTAAAAAGGAAAAAGAAAAGATGTAGGAAACATGAGACACAATCTCAATTCTCATTTTAAAACCACAGTATTCAAGACAGCATTATATTGGCTGAAGAATAGACACATAGATAATTAAACAGTATACAGACCCTAGAAATGCACCCAGGAAAATATACTGACAGAAAAAGGAATTTGGGGGCACCTGGGTGGCTCAGTCATTAAGCATCTGCCTTCGTCTGGGGTCCTGGTCCCAGGGACCTGGGATGGGGCCTGGTGTTGGGCTCTCTGCTCAGTGGGAGGCCTGCTTCTCCCTCTCCCACTCCTCCTGCTTGTGTTCCCTCTCTCGCTGTGTCTCTCTCTGTCAAATAAATAAAATCTTAAAAAAAAAAAAGCAATTTAATGGAAAAGAAGATATTCTTATCAACAAATGGTGCTGGAATAGCTGGAAATTCATACACAAGGGGAATAAAAGAACCTAGACACAGAATTTACATTTTAAAAATTAACTCAATAAATATCATAGAACTTTATGTAAAATCTAAAACCATAAAACCTCTAGGGGGAGAAAAAAAACATAGGAAGAAATCAATGGGAGCTTCAGTTTGGCAATGAGTTTTTAGATATAACCACAAAAGCACCATCCATGAAAGAAAAATGTAATTTGGACTTTATTAAAAATAAAAACTGTATGAAAAACACTGTTAAGAGACTGAAGCCACAGACCAGAAGAAAAGATTTGCAAAACACATATCTGATAAAGGACTTACAAACAAGTCCTTGATAAAGGACTTGCAAACAATCCAATTAAAAATGGACCAAAAATCTAACCATATAGCTCACCCAAGAAAGTAATACACATATGAAACATCATTTGTCATAAGTGCATTATAAATTGACATACAGTAAGATATTATGACACACCTATTAGAATGGCTAAATAAAAAAATCTGACAACACTAATTGCTGGGGAAGATGTAGAGCAACAGGAACTTTCACTGATTACTGGTGGGACTGCAAAATGGCACAATCACTTTGAAAGACAGTTTGACAGTTTCTTACAAAGCAAAGCATAGGTTTGCCATAAAATTCAGCTATTACACCCTTAGCTTTCTACTCAATTGATCTGGAAATCTAGGTCTATGCAAAAAAAAACAAAAAACAAAAAACAAAAAACAAAAAACAAACAAAAAAACACCACAACCTATTTGTAAAAGTTTATACCAGCTTTATCACCAAAAACGGACAACAACCAAGAACCCCTTCAATAGGTGATATACCTGAGAGTGTAAACGAACTGTGGTACATCCATATAATGGAATTTGACTCAAAAATAAAACAAAGGAACTTTTAATTTATAAATGAACATCTGTACAATTGAATATTGCTCAGAAATAAAGATGGAAGGCATAAATCCTAAATGCATATTGCTAAGTGAAAGCCAAAAAACATGCTGTCTCTTCCTAATTATATGACATTCTAGAACTGGCAAAACTATAGAGACAGTGAAAAGATCGGTAGTTTCCTGGCATTTGGGGTGGGGTGGGTTTGAACAAGTAAAGAACGGGGAATTGTTTTAGGATGGTAAAACCATTCACTAGGATAGTATAATAGTGGATATGAGACACTATACATTTGCTCAAACTCATAGACCAAACGAAGACTGAACCTTAGTGTCGGCAAATTTTAAATCATTTCGGAAGGATCCCAGGATGAACTGTGAAGGACCACAAAACAATCTAACTGTACTACGAAAGTATGAATACAATATCACTGAAGGAGAAAGAGATACTGACTTATGTAACCTTGGAAATGAGTGGACTCTATGAAACTAAAGGCAAAAAACATTTATCCAGTTGATAACCATGTTGAGGGCAAGGGCTAAACATTCTGATACCTCTGTACCTGTATGCTTGAACTGAACGAGTAAGTAAACAAGTAATTCCAATTACATTAACTATTAAGTCAGGTGGTTGGAGCCAAATTTCTCACTGCTGGAGTGGGATTTCACATATAAGTGAGGGGAGAAGATTAGAATGACCTGTAAAGATTAGTTGAATTAGAGTTGAAAACATCAATATGAACTTAGGTTTAACCTAATATAGATACATACGTCTGCAATATAGAAATATTTATACATATGTATGTATACAAGCTAGTATATATACATATAAATTTCCTTGCTTTATTATCTAATAAGGCCTAGAATAACAACACCTCGGTAGCAATGAGTATACCTAACGTCCACGTGCTAATTTTTAATACCTTTTTAAAATATAAGGAACCAGAGCTCCTTGGAGAAGTGGCTAATTATTAGACTGGGTCAGGAAATATAAAATATAAGCGTGGAGTATTTTGTAATGCCAAAAAGTAAGTGAAAAACAACAAAATAAAACAAAGATGAACATATCAAGGAATATGACAGCTAATTGCAAAAATTTGACCAGTAAAATGCTTTGGGCAGTAAAATGCTCTGCACCTTCTGAATGAATGAATAAACTAAGGGCATCATCTAGATTACCTCCATCATTCTACTTGTCAGTAAATTGCAGCTCTCCTAGGGATAGAACAACATAACTTTCTTTCCAGTGTTCACCATCATTACAATACAGTTATTCAAAAATAAATGCTGTTTGTATTGTCTTTGGACACCATAAGAATCTTAGACTCACACACAGACCTGAGAACACTGTAAACATAAAAGTGAAAAAAAAAAATGAAAACCATTTAGCAAAAAAATAAAAAGAAAAAAAAACACTTAGCCAAACTGAACATAAAAACCAATATTCTATGCCTATGACCTATTCTAAAATAGCTCTCTTCAGGATAAAGGAAGGTTTTTCTAAAGCACCATGATGCAAGGTCAATGCCTAAGTCAGAATCAAAGTGCCTCTCCAGATTTTAGGTTGGCAATTTGTCCTGCAGCCTCAATTCCCCGATGGGTCCAAGAAGTTACTGATTTTCAGTGTGTCCAGCTTTTTCTTGCTGTAAGGACAGGAGGGAGGATTTCCAGAGTCCTTATATATCAGACTTGTCCCAGTCCATATGAGCAGCTATAACAGAATACTATAGACTGGGGAGGCTTAGAGACAATAAACCTTTATTTCTTACAGTTCTGGAGGCTGAGAAGTCCAAGATCGAAGGGCCAGCATAGACAACCTCTCATGAGGGTCCTAGTTCTGGTTCACAGCGGGTACCTTCTGGCAGTGTCCTTATATGGTAGAAGAGCCTAGGGATCTCTCTGGAGCCTGTTTTATAAGGCACTAACCCCATTCATGAAGGTTCCACTCTTACGACGGAAACACCAAAAGCCCCACCTACTGATACCATGATATTGGGCATTAAGATTCTAGGGCACCATGAAAAGTTTGTAGTTCTACAGTATATATATTACAACAATATGTAGTTCTACAATCTTTATATCACATTTGTAGTTCTATAATATTTATATGCAACTGGGTTCGCATGAAGCTAAAATGAGCCTTTTTATATTTAACTATATACACTAGAAATAATAGAGATGTGGCAATGCATTAATTCTACACTTGGAATTATTATCTAGACCACTGCTTGTCAAAGTCTGGTTCCAGGACTTGTGAAATCAGCCTCACTTGAAAACTTGTTAGAAATGCAAATTTGGGGGGCACCTGGGTGGTTCAGTGGGTTGAGCATCGGACTCTTGGTTTCTGCTCAGGTCATGATTTCAGGGCCTGTGGTTTGAGCCAGGTGTCAAGCTACACTCTGGGCGTGGAGCCTTCTTAACATTCTCTCTCTCCCTCTCCTTCTGCCCCTCCCCTCTGTGCTCGCTCACTCTCTCTCTCAAACAGATACATAGATCTCGAAAAAAAAATTGCAAATTCTTCGCCCCCACCTGAGAAACCTACAGAATCAGAAACTCAAGAAGGTGGATCCAAATATCTTCATTTTAATAAGCCCTCCAGGTGCTCCTGGTGCTAGCTCAAGTTTGAAAACTACAGATCAACAGTAGATTATAACTGCAGTTGTAATCGGAATACAGTTATAATTTTCTAATTAAATCGTCTGTTAGCTTCATACCTGTTGTAAAAAAAAAAGTTACTCAATTAGTCATTATTAATGATTCTGTTACCCTGGAGGTTATCTCAAGCAGTCATAAAATTAGTTCTTAAATCATACAAGGGTTGAATGTGTGAAAATCGAGTGGCAAATTTACAAGTTTTACATCTTATTAAAACTGAAAGGGAAGATTCTGTTTTATAATATAAAAATATTTATTCATTAAAACATTCAAAATGCATTTCTAATTTTTACACTTTTCACCTTGAAATAATTTCATACTTGCTATAGTACAATTTCAACATATATCCTTCCTCCAGCCACCCCACTAGTTAACACTTCACATAAACATAATGCGTAATGCAATAATCATAACCAGAAAACTGAAAAATTGAAAAAACTATTATGCAAACCTTATTCAAGGTTCAATTATTATCACATTAATGTCCTTTTCCAAATCCAAGATCTAAACAGGATTATACACTGCGTTTAGTTGCCTCGTCTCTTCAATCTCCCCTTATCTCCTCAAATTTTGGCCAGTTCTTTGTTTTTCATAACCCTGAAACTTTAGAAGTGTGAAAGCCAGCCAGATATTTTGTAGTACACCTTCAGTATAAGGTTTGTCTGATATTTTCTTGGGATTAAACTCAAGTTATGCATTTTTGACAAGACTACTACTGAAACGGTATCATGCGTTCGCAGTACATCCCATTAATGTCATTCTTGGTGCTGTTATCTCAATCACGTGGTTAAGAGGATGTTTCCCAGGTTTATCCATGTAAAGTCACTATTTTTTTCCCTTAAAAATTTATAAGTATCTAATGGGACAAGTACTTTGAAATTACGGAAATATTTTGTTTCTCATGATACTTTTCCTGTTAATTCTAGGATCCACTGGGTAATTCTTGCTTGCAACAATTATTACCAAAGTAGTCACCAAATAGTCATTTTTTTTAAAATTCCATTTTTTCTTCATTTATTAACTGCAACTCTACTATAATGAAGAGCTCTCCCTTATCTCCTTTAATTTTGTATTCAGTTCTATACTTATCCTAGTATAAGCTCATGAAGTTTTATTTTCTCCTTGGGTTATACTTCACCACTATCATTATTTATTTTGTTGTTCCAGTTGTCCTGGTGCAGCCACTGGGAACTCCAAGTTGGCTCCAGTATCCTTCCAAAATGCTGTCGTTACTTTTTGAGTACTTGCTTCCTTTCTGACACCACTCCTTATTCTAGGTTCATTCCATACTTTCTCCATCCCAGCTCTGTTATCATGCATTTCTCCAAAAAGCACTAGTACATTTTACTAAAGAATAATATTTAGGGGGCTGAGAATTAAAGAGTACTCTTATCATGATGAAAAGAGTAGATAAATACCATCATTTTTTTTTAAAGATTTTTTATTTATCTGTCAGAAAGAGAAAGAGAAAGCACACAAGCAGGCAGAGAGGCAGGCAGAGGTGGAAAGAGAGGCAGGCTCCCCGCCGAGCAAGGAACTCGATGCGGGACTCGATTCCAGGACCCCGGGATCATGACCTGAGCCGAAGGCAGCGGCTTAACACACTGAGACACCCAGGAGTCCCAATACCATCATTTTTTAAAAAGATGAATATTTAGAAGCCAAGACTTAGGCATGAGATGTACTTGTTGCCATTAAGCTGTTCTTGCTCCCAGGCCCTCTCCATGGAGAGAGGTAAGAAAGACATGCACCTCTGTCCGTTTGCATATCCAGCTATATATACATACATATGAAATCATAGCTAATACTCATATCTCCACTCCCAGCCCAACACTACAGGGTTCACTCTAGCCATAACCCTTTCCTGACTTATAACTATTGCCCATGGAAAAAAAGAAACCTGGCTCACATTGTCCACATTATATTTATCTTTCTCAGTTCTAGAATACACATGGAATTACTAACACCTGCCTCCGTCGACAATAATTTACAGTCTAGAGTACGTGTGTGCATTGCATTAAGACAAAAGTATTGTGAAGTCCTTAATGGTTTTCACTTAGTTATATATTCTGGAATTTTGTATTGTTATTTAGCCTATGGGGGAACATCTTCAGGCCCGTGAGCCCATATCCAGATCTAAAATTTTCCACTTTTAGCACTTAGTTATACAAAATTATATAAAATTTCAATTCTATAAAATTACATGTCTTCCATATTTCATATTATTAAATATCTCTTTATTTTTCTATTTTTTCCTCTCATTTTTATTTAGAAAAGAGAACAAATTGTAATAGTATGTAGTAAGTTCAAAAAGCGCAGGGATTGGGGCGCCTGGGCGGCTCAGTCTTTGGGCCTCTGCCTTCGGCTCAGGTCATGATCTCAGGGTCCTGGGATGGAGCCCTGCATCGCATCGGGCTCCCTACTCGGTGGGAAGCCTGCTTCTCCCTCTCCCACTCCCCTGCTTGTGTCCCCTCTTACTGTGTCTCTCTTTGTTAAATAAATACTATATTTTTTTAAAAAGCGCAGGGATTTCTTTTTCTTTTTCTACAGTAGCCCTAGTGTCTGGAACACAACTTGACATATACTAACCACTCGTTAAAAATTCGTTGACTAGAGAATTCACAATCGTTATACAAACATTTATACAACAATGGGAATTCTGCCAAAATTAGGCTGTCAGTGGACAAACAATCACCACTAGGTGACAGTATAAAACATTTATACCTTAACTAAAGAACAAATGTTCCAAGTTGGCCCATAAGAGGAAACGTAGAGATGTCACTATTGAATACACATCACTTGACTTATGAAAATCTGTAAAAATAGCATTTAATCAGCTGAACAAACCTACTAAGTGCCCATCTGTGTTAACAGAATGAACATTTTAGGAGTAGTAGCTCTGTTAGAAAGAAAAAAATGAACTGGGCTTCCGAGAGCTTTGTCTTCAGTATCGATGGACAGAGATGTGTAGCAGGAAAAGCAGACAGTGAGGCAGACGCTGCTGAGGCCACAGGGATGGTATTAAGATGTGGATTCTGCAAGGATGATTTGAAGTTAAGTCATTGCCAAGATGAACAGTGAAACAACCTGTAGGGAATGTTGACTGTTTTGTCTCTTCATTAAGAGATGAGGAAGCTGAGATGAGTGCTTCGCTAATGTCATGCAGCTAATCTGACTCCAGAATCCAAGCTTTTTCTCACTACCTAAACCACCTTGTTGCTCCTAAAGGCTTAGTGAATAAGCGTCTAGGAGTTGAATTTAAAATAGTGCCTGAAATTGCCTCAACATTGAGCTTTTAAAAATTCCTAGGTAAACAAGACCAGAAGCTGGTTTTGTTTAATCTAAAATTATTTGTGAAATTATTTTTTGTCTAAGAATGTTGACCGTTTTATGATTATATGAATTATAATAAATTTTCACCTCTTAATAAATAAGAGCTCTTACAGATGGTCATTGTTTCGATGAGAAATTTAAAATGGGGGTGAAACCAAAGTATTCCTTCACCTCAAAGTGATTCTTCTTCAGTGGAAACACAGGATCTATTTGAATAGTGTATTTAGAATTCTGCTTTCCAGGTATTCCTAGAGAAAAGAGAGGACTTCACTGGTATTTTAATGCCTTTCCTTCGAAGGTTTCAAATGTGTTGTATAATCTGCTGAATTACTGAAAAACAAAAAAAAGAGTAATGAGACACATAAAATATATTGTTTAGATGTCTTGTGCTCCATTAGTCACTCTGAGAGTAGAATTGATTGTTTTAAGGAAGTCAATCTCTCACAAATTAAATATGACTTTAATTAAATATCTCTAAGAGTCAAAAACCAATTGTCAGGCAAGATTTGAAGTAGAAATACCCAGAATTTCATTATTTTAGGTCCTTTATTATTAAACCTCAATGTGTTTGTCTTAACTAAGCTTTTCAATTATCATTAAAGTCGTTCGCCTATTTCTGAAATGATCATGTACTTGGAATTTAAAATACTTGAATCTTACACTTTTAGCAGAGAACTTAGTATTTTTATCTAACGACTGCTGTAAGCACATAGTAGAGTAATACCTAAAGACACAGATTATTAGGAAAATCTCTAAGTATAATCCTTAATTAATCTTTCTCATTATTCTCCCATTAGTTGCTGCATTTTTAATAATTACACATCCCTCTTTGTAGGGAATTGAGGAAAAAAAAAGATGGCAAAGGTTTTTATGTGAAAAAATATTCCAAAGTGGAATAAAATATTATTTGTTTATAATAAAAGGAGTTAAATCTCTGGGTACATAAATGTAAGTACATTAAACATTATGTAATTTTAAATAAAATGTAAAAAGAATAACATACATACTAACAAATGAAATGTGACAAATAAATGGAAACATAATGATTGAAAGATTGATGTTAATTAATCATAAACACATGCTTTGACTTATATCATGTACTCCATAATATAGTTACAACATATTTCAACAAACTAGAGCCTAAATTATGGAAGCATTAACTTGATTTTTTAAAAGATAAGTTCATACACAGGGTTTGACAATTTATTTTCCGAAGAACACAGCAAATTACTTAAAATAATTCTATGAATTATAAAACCATGGACTACTTATTGATAATAATTAAAAATAAAATTATATTTAATCTATAATGTGCTGTGAGTATATCTTAAAGTAAACAGAAAAACCTTTCATAGTACTGAACAAATAAAAATTCTGGATTAAAAAAAAATCCCCAAAACTTTAACTTGCTATGATCAATGTTTTAGAATATACAATTGTTTAAATTTGCCATGTGTGTATTTGTATTTGTAGCTATACATATATATATATACATACAAACATATATATGCATATATTCTGAATCATTTGAAAGTAAGCTGCAAGCATCATGACATTTTATCATTAAATATTTATGCGTGCATCTGCTAAAAAGAAGAAGTTGCTTCTACGTTTCTATACCACTGTGTTGGTTCATTTTAAGTGTCTATTTGACTGGGCCACAATATCCAGATATTTGGTCAAATATTCTGGATGTTTCTATGAGGGTGGTTTTGGATGAGATTTACTTTTAAAGCAGGAAACTTTGGTGGTGAAAAGGGTGAAGGGGGTCAAAGGGAAAAAGAAAAAAAAGTACAAGTTCTAAGAGCAATGGAGATGAAGCATAGATTGGATTAAACAACGTAGATTCGGAAAAGTCACATAATAAAATAGAAGACAAAATTTTCTGGATGATTTTTTTTAAGATTTTTATTTATTTATTTGTCAGAGAGAGCAGAAATACGGAGAAATACGGAGAAATACGGAGAGCTACAGGCAGAGCAGGCAGAGGGAGAAACAGGCTCCCCATTGAGTAAGGAGTCCAATGTGGGACTCAATCCGAGGACCCTGGGATCATGAATGAGTCAAAGGCAGAGGCTTAACCAACTGAGCCACACAGGCATTCCTTGCTGGATGATTTTTAAGTGATGTTAACAGGATGAGTGTCCTGATGTGAAGGCAGGGTCTCCCAGAGCTGAAATAGCCTTGCTAAGCCAACCTTGAGCTGCGGGGTTCAACTAGCTGTCTCCCATGTTCCTTCCATTTTCTGTCCTTCTTCTGGGGAATGCATTACTGAGAATGAACCAACAGTAGTAATCTTTATAATCATGTCTACAAAATAGGGGAAACTATGTTTGTGTCTTGCAAATTTATCAGTGCTTCAATTTGCTAAAAATTATGCCAGCAAGAATACCAAAATAAGCATGTCGAATTTTTACTCTTCAAAAATGCGGCACTTTAAATTTGGTGCTAAGTGTGATTACTCTCTCCTTATCCTTAAGGCTTCTCTCACATTTGTGCTTTCAGTGTCAGTAAAAATTAAAAAAAAAAAAAAACACAAAAAACAAAACCCAAACCAAAAAACACCACCAGTGTGTCTTTCTCCGATACCCATGCATTTTCTGCATGTCTTGTTGACGCTCAGTGCCCATAGGCATGCATATCCATGTGTGGGCATGTGTGTCCATGCATGGCCTTGCATGTCTGTGTGTGGGTGTGCATGCATTTGATGCCTGCGAGGCGTATATTTGGAATCAGTTTCCTACATCCCACAGTCTGTCTTCCAATGATAATTATAATGTCTTAATCTGCCTGGACTGCTAGCACGCAGTACCAAAGCCGGGGTAACGTATAAACAGCAGAAATGTATTTCTCACAGTTTTGGAGGCTGAAAGTCTGAGATCAGGATGCCAGCATGGTTGGGTGAGGGCCCTCTTCTGTGTCACAGATTGCTGTCTTCTGACTGTGTGACATGAGGGAAAGAAAATAAGAGAGCTCTCTGGGGATCTTTTTATAAGGACACTAATCCCATTCATGAGGCTCCCCCTGCGGTTTATGACCCAAATTATCTCCAAAGTTTCTCCCATCCTACTATCATTTAAAAGAAAGAAAGAAAGAAAGAAAGATCAGATTTCAAAAAAAGAAGATTACCCTCCATAATGTGGGTGGGCCTCACCCAATCAGTAGAAGGCCTAAACAGACCAAAAGGGGGCCTCCCTGAATAAGGAGAATTCTACCAGCAGGTGATCTTTGAACTTGAACTGTAACCCCAGCTCTTTCTGGTTTGCCAGCAGACTGCCCTTGGACTCAAACTGCAACTCTTTTCTGAGTCTCCAGTCTGCTTTTATGGTTACTAGGTACTCAAAAAGGCATGAACTCTCTCTCTCTTTCATAGGGTGGGGAGGGGCAGAGAGAGGGAAAGAGAGAATCCCAAGCAGGCTCCATGCCCATTGTGGACCCAACATACTGTATTGGTTTTGACCCCACAACGTTAAGATCATGACCTGAGTCAATATCATGAGTCAAACGCTTAACCCACTGAGCTTCCCAAGCACCCCAACATGAACGAATTTCTTAAAACAAATATCTTTCCCTATGTGTACACATCCTATCAGTTCTTTTTCTCTGTAGAATTCTAATACAAACCTCATTTTCATATTTTAAAAATGTCACATTTTCAAATTTTCAAGAGTCCCTCAATTTTCTCCAAAATATATCTTTAGCTTTTTTGTTTTTTAACTTTGATTCAAAGGTCATGCTCCCTACTTTGCTTTTTTCCAATGGCATCTGACATTTTGAACAGACTTAGCCAACGTAACGCGGCCGTACCTTCTGGGATCTACATTTTTTTCACTGTGCATTGTTCTTGTTTTTCTAACCCCATGTATCTCCTGCAATCAGGAGGTTAAATATTAGGCTTTATTTGACTCAGGTGTAGCACTTTGGGCAAGAACACTTCATAGGCCCTGCAGTACTTCCTCCGGAGGCATATAATGTCACATGATCCACCATTAGTGAGACGTGATCACATGTTAACTCCCAGATCTCTCCCTGCTAAAGGTATTTTTTTTTTCCCTACCCAGTGAGGGGAGGGGATGATATTTGGTCTCAGTGCATATCTTGTTCTTCAACATTTCCTCTAATGCTTTTATCCTCTAGTGATGATCCCTTTCTGAATTATTTTGTTCAGGGTTACAACGAGCATTTTCTAACTCCATCATTCCCTCTTCCTTTTTAACTAGTGGTTTTCAACTTCTGTTTAAAAAAATGAGAGAGAGAATTTCATCTCATTACCATGGGCTGAACATACTTCCTCTAAGAGTTATGCTCAGTGCTTAACTTTCCCTCTAATTACTAATTTTGAGGATAAGGGGTATAATAATCTCTTCATCAATAAACTACCGCTCACTGACACCACAATGAATTAATGGATTTTTATATATTCAGTGGTTACAGTCAATTATATTCATTATTTCTTTTGATGCTCAAACTGTTCTGAAACTGATTCCTGGGTCCTTGTGACATGTCCCCATTCTTTGGGAGCTTGCTTATTTTCTGACACAACAGGCTGCATCAGGCTCACTGTGTACTTTCCCTAAGCCAGCCCTTGAGAAGCCATTTTTCCAAAATAATATTTAGAAACCACAATCTGGTCAGAGGTGTGCTCACTGGATATTTTTAAATCAGGTTTAAATGCATGGCTGAGCTGACATGTACATGGGTGATTTGTTTTTTTTTGTTTGTTTGTTTTTTCATATTTTTTTATTTTTTATTTTTTTATAAACATATAATGTATTTTTATTCCCAGGGGTACAGGTCTGTGAATCGCCAGGTTTACACACTTCACAGCACTCACCATAGCACATACCCTCCCCAATGTCCATAACCCCAATCCCCTCTCTCGACCCCCCTCCCCCCAGCAACCCTCAGTTTGTTTTGTGAGTTTAAGAGTCACTTATGGTTTGTCTCTCTCCCGATCCCATCTTGTTTCATTTATTCTTTTCCTACCCCCCAACCCACCACATTGCATCTCCACTTCCTCATATCAGGGCAATCATATGATAGTTGTCTTTCTCCGATTGACTTATTTCACTAAGCATGATATATATGGGTGTTTCTGAAGGCGTCTAGACACGTAAAGTTGACATATAACTTGGGCTTTAATGAGCCACAGGTACAGAGAACAATCTAAACTCCTATTCAACAAACACTCAGGAGAAGATGTTAAATTTCACACAAACAACTCCCTCTACTCCCTCTTCCGTTGACCTGAAAACAATACGGAACAAAACACACAAACAACAACAAATAATATACCTGTGAAAAACAACAGCATTTGAAAATTTAAAAAAGAAAGTGATCAGTATACTGGAAAGCTTGAACGGGTTCTAGGTAATAAATAGGATCAGACTGAAGTTAAAAACAGGATGAGAAAGACCCAGCTCTTAACAGTAAATAAAAGTTCTGTTCTTCTAAAGATGACACTTTCTAAAAGTGGGAGTTGACCTGCCTAGGGAGGAAACCTACCGTTTATATAGGAACCTAAGGAAGAAGCAGAGAGAGGACATTTAGGTAACCAGTAGCAGATACTGAGGTTAATAAAAGGGGGGGGGGGAGGAGAAGCAGCTCCACCCAGGAGCCATATGCCCTGAAGAGTTTTAATCCCATGATAAAGCCTTCTTTACTTTGTCTAATTATGCAAGTCCCCAGACAGCTAAATTGTTCCGTGCTCAGTAACCTACAGAGCTATATGTAAATGACACATCCTACCCAGGGAAACATTGCCCTGCTCCCCATGAAAACACCTCTAACCATAGAGGGTCTGTCAGGAAAACATAACACACCTACCTCTATGAATCATTCTAATCATTCAGTAAGTACAAACTAATGTCTAAGGATCATCGCATATTGGAGGAAAACCAATAGCCTCCATGGCAAAAACCAAAATGAATAAACCAATTATTATTGGAATATAATTAACCTTATAGGAAACAAATAATCGAGGAATTAAAAGGTAAACTATCTCAATTAGTTTCCCCAAAGAATTTTAAGAGGATATTACATCCGTAAAACAAAAAGAGACTGTTATTAAAACAGGAACCACCAGAGACTAAGAGTTTGTGAAATTACAATTTTAATTGTGGTTACAAAAGAAATCAGTCAATGCTCTGAATAAGAGAATAATCAAGCAAGACCAAGCTTAGTATTGGAAAGATTAGTTTAAGAAATTTTTCATAATGTAGAATATAAATACACACACACACACATACACATTTAACTAATATTAAATATAAATTTATATAAAAATAACCATGTTATATATGTATGTGTTTTATACACACACACACATGCATGCATGCGCGCACGCACACACACACACACACACACACACACACACACATATATATATATATATATATATATTTTTTTTTTTTTTTTAAAACAACATGGAGGTTCAATTCCAGAATGCCAGTGTTAACATAATAAGCATTCCAGGAAGAGTTCATGATTAATGAAGGGAAGGAAATACTGTTGACCCTTGAATAATGTGGGGGCTAGAGGTACCAACACCCCATGTGGTCAAAAATCTTTGTATAACTTTTGACTCCTGAAAAATTTAACTACTAATAGCCTACATTACTATAGGCTACTGCCTACATTACTGATAACTTAAACAGTTGATGAACACGTATTTTGTATGTTATATGTATTATATACTATATTTTTAAAATAAGCTAGAAAATGTCATTAAGAAAATCATAAAGAAAAGAAAATAATATATTATAATATTGTACTGTATTTATGGAAAGAAATCCACATAAAAGTGGACCTGCAGGGGCACCTGTGTGGCTTGGTGGGTTAAAGCCTCTGCCTTCAGCTCAGGTCATGATCCCAGAGTCCTGGGATCGAGCCCTGCATCAGGCTCTCTGCTCAGGGAGAAGCCTGCTTCCTCCTCTCTCTCTCTCTGCCTGCCTCTCCACTTACTTGTGATTTCTCTCTCTGTCAAATAAATAAATAAAATCTTAAAAAAAAAAAAAGTGGACCTGAATAGTCCAAACCCATATTGTTCAAAGGTCAACTATAACAAAAAAAATAATAGAAAATTTTTCTATTAAAAGGGTCTATCAGGTGTTAAGCTGGGTATAATAGCAGAAATCTGCATATTGAAAATTCTAGTGAAATTTCAGGGCTTCAAGGATAAAGAAGAAATCAAGAAATCTTTCAGGGAAAAGATAACAATAAAAAAGATACGTACAGCAAATGAAACCAAACCTTTACAGCAAATTTGGATGCTCAAAGACAGTGGGAAATGCTATCAAATTTGAGTGGGAAAATGATTTTAAATAATAATTTTATACATAGTTAAACTATCAATCAAATTTGACAAAATGAATACATTTTAAAGATACAAGGACAAAGAAGGTTTACAAATAATCCCTACCCACTCTGAATAAATGATGCTTGGAATATTAAAAAATAAGAAAAAAATGTGAAAGAAATAATACCATAAGACAAGAAGGCATCAGCCTGAGTATGAACTAGAAGGATGGTCTTCAACCATTAGAATCACACCTGGAGCTCTTTTTAAGAGTACTTTTAGTACAACTGTCCAAATGAGAAGATCATCTGGGAGACTGGTAATACTCTATTTCTTGGATTGTAAAGTACACTAATGTGTTCACTTTGCAATGTTTAATCACAAAAAATACATATGCCTAATTTCCACCCCAAACTTACTAAACCAGAGAATCAAGGGGTTGAGTCCAAGTGTGGGCATTTTTTAAAAGCTCCTTTGGTTCTTACAATTCACATGCAAAAGGGAACCACTGCCCACAAAAGCTGAAATGCAAACAAATTAATATCTTGTGAACCCCTGACAGAGAAAATTAAGTTAATCATGCTCCTTAATTCATAGTATATTAAAAAACCCTCTTGTTTTAGTCATTTTTTAATTGATGCATTCCTTTATTGTCACCTCCTACTCTTACTCTCCATTCTTCCCCAGACAACCATTTCATTGTATCTGGTGCATATCCTTTTGTTTATATGTTTTTCATCAAATATAAATTGTTGTGTGTGCTTGTAATTTTAAGTGATTTAAAAGGTATTTTGTTTGATATCTTATTCTGTGACTTGAGACACCTACTGTTCAATATGATAAATCAAGAACTAAAACAATAATACAAAAAGCTATTAATACAATGTTTAACACCAAAATGAACTACAAAACAAAAACTATTTTAAAAATATTTTAAAGAAAAAAAAACAGTCAAGGAAATAGAGATCTTTCATTTTATGAAACATTAATTTTCAAGATGTCTTCTCTCCCAAAGAGATATTATTCTACTTTGGGGGAGCACAGGGTACCATTGTGACACATTGTATGTAATACATGTTTAGTTATTATTCCACTGGTAACGTTTTGAGTATTATAAGACTTTTGGTTTCACATTTGGTCATATTTTGTGCCTAATTTGTATAATATTTCGGAGGAATTCTTGTTTGTTTTCAGCAAAGCGTAGCATAATTTCCAAGTCCACAGAATGGTCAGAGGCTTCTATCTTGAATGTGGAAAACATTCTTTAAAAATGATATTTTTTCTCTGATTTTATTGTTTTGCCAAAGAAATTTAGCATTCAACCCACAAATTTGTGATCTCTTGAAAATAACGTATTAACAGTTTGGATCTGTCGCTGTGCAGGCGTCATATTTTGATCTAAAACAGCACAATATTTGTGTGTACATACTCCAGTTACATACACACTGCATCATTTAATTAGCCACATTGAAATCATAAAATATACATAACAGCAGGCAAAAAGAATAAAAGATGTAGGAAGATACAAATTCTTTGGGGACCTATAATATTCTAATGTCTTGTGAGCCTATGTGGAAGGATAAAATGAAATCTTTATTCCACAGAGGCTGAAAGAGGAAGAGCTTCCAGATGTTTCTGGGAGACACAGCTGACTACCTGGCCAGGGATGCCTCAGGAGGTAGCCAAAATGGTCAGGCCATGAGCACCAAGGTGAACCTCCAACAAAAGGAAAAACCAATTTATGTGTCATTCCAGTAAAGAGTTTCTTACTGAAATATGTACGTAAATGAAAAGTTGGAGTTGCCAATCCATGCTGTGCTATGATATGGAAGAGGGAATTGAGGAAAATTTGTACAATGAAGAACAGAAATGCATGTGGGCATATGCATAACTGTCTGCAAACATTGGACTTAAAACTAATGGAAATCTGTATCTTAATTTTACCCATTTATTCCTGAATAATGGTTCATTGTTACCATGGCTGAAGAAATGAGAAAGCCGTTCATCTTTCAACACTGTATTACTTTTTCAATGGAAAAGCATTAGCTAATCTGTATTCACAGGATCGTTACAAGGTCGCAAATATACATATACAGACAGAGAAGGCACAATTCATTTAAAAGAGAAATTTGGGACAAGGTTAAATCTGGTGGCCCTATTATCAACCTATACACCCTATTGTGCATATATCTTTACAGAGAAAAAGAATGAAGATAGATAGATATACCTATAGATGCCCTTACACTCCATTGTTGTTTTGACTTGATTCATTTAATGACCCGAAAGATAAAAATAATGAAGTAGTAGAGATATGGTGATAAACAGCTATTGATATAGTTATGATATAGCCATTCTGTAGCCCTGAAAGATAAATTGCCCTAGATTTGAGTGTTCCATGTCACGGGTGAAGAAACTCAGAGAAAAATGAACCAAATGATTTGCCCAAAGTCCTACACGTAGAGGCAGTAGGAGGCACGGAGCCAGGCTGTCATATTCAATGTCACTCTGCTATGTATTTATTTCATCTTGTGACTTCAAATGACCACAGAGAGTTTCTGTTTTATGTTCATTTACAGAGGAGCAGCTATTCTCTGCCTTTTAAGTAGCATCACCCTTGATTACAATACCCATACTACAGAATAAAAGATGTCCTGGTCTTAATCCCTAGAACTTGTGAAGATGTTAAGGATACATGACAAAGAGAATGTAAGGTTGCTAGGCAGCTGATACTGAAACAGGGAGGTCATCTTGAATTATCTGGATGAGCCCAGGGAAATCCCAGGGATCCTTAAAGATGGAAGAGGAAGACAGACAAAGATAGTCAAAGGGAGAGGTAACTAGGGAAGAATGGGGAGAGATGCAATATTGCTGGCTTTGAAGAGGATGGAAGGGAGCACAAACCAAGGAATGTGGGCAGCTTCTGGAAGGTGGAAAAAGCAAGGAAACACATTATCCCCCAGAATCTCCAGAAGTGACCACACCCTTGCCAACACCTTGATTTTAGCCCAGTGGGACACACATTGAACTATAAGATACATTTATGTTGTGTAAGCTGCTGTTGATGGTTATTTGTTCTAGCAGCAGTAGAGAACTTATACTTTACTACTTTCCTAGCCTATACTGACAAACACCATTTAAGTTACTTGAGATGAGCAAGTCAGCTGCAGCTCCCACAAGTTCTACTTGGTTCTACTCTGTGACTTTTCTCATTTTGGAACCCAGTCCAAGGATGTAACTACTATCTGGGTCATGTTCTTCTCAAGTAGGGGTGGGCACAAAATATATAAAAGCAAAACTACGTAAGCATATTCAAAGATTTTGTTCAGATGTAGAATATGTCACACCTGCTCACATTCACTGGCCAAAGCCAATCACGTGACCCAACTAAAAATAATGGAATGAGAAGCATATGGCTTACTTGGCAGAAAGGAAAGGGAAGTGTCATTGACACGTGTATAATACAGTGTGTCACAGATATGAATTATAATGTATTTAGACTAGGAGATGCTAGATTTTTCCTGTTCACCTTTTCCTAAGCTAAATTAACCATTGCTGGCGAGGTTAAAATAAGGTGTTCTGATGACTGTTTCCCATGGTTGCTCAAAGAGAGTCTGGCTGTTCTCAAAGGCAAAAACAGTATGGAAGCATCGCTAGCTCCACACCTTTTTCCATCTTCAGCTTCAGGATGAAGGTAAACCTACATGACATTGAAAGACTTACAGCTTTCTTCCCCTCTATATTATTTTCACTCAATACATACTCACATGTGGGGCACTGTTCTAAATACTGGAGATGGAAGTATTTTACTCCAGAGCAGAATGAAGCAAAGGGTGGGGGAGCACATGAGGTTGATCTAAGGTAATGTTGCAGAGTAAATTAAATGCAGTTTTACCCCTGAAAATAGTTTCATGGTCTGCATATTAATTTTCCTGGCAGGGGGCCCCTACTAGTCCCTCCAACTAATCTCTAATATCAGGAACTCATGGTATGCCCTGTCTTCCTAGGCCTATGGCTCGTACATCGTCCTTTATCACTGGCATCCTGTGCTAGCCAATATCTCAGGCCTCTTTTTGCTGTGAGAACCAACCTGTCCTTTGTCCAGGTTTGTAGGGCTTTTTGAAGAATTGAGAATCATTCTTAGTAGGTTCTTTCTCCAATCCCCTCTTCACCATGCTACACACTCATCAGTACTCAGCATGGACTCCTACAGATCCAGACCTGTCTAACTAAAAAGGCAAGCATGTTTCTTGAGAAGGATACTACTTCCCCTCCATTAGCAAGTTCACCCAACAGACATTCACGAAGCTTGCATTCCATTGGAGGTAGTAGGCAAGGATTAGGAAATACAAAGTAAAAGAAAACTCACTTCCCACCCTGGGCAGCTCACAACCTTAGAGGGCAGACACCTACCTAAATGAACATAAGAAGTGCTGCCGTGCTGATCCAGGGCGGGTTGGCCTTCTGATACCTGCCTCAGCTTTGCCCCGCTCTCTTCTGTAATGCAGGGGGCCACCAGCAGGATGTCTGAATGCTCCATTAGCTGGCTCTCTGCTAGATCCAGTCCAAGGGAGGTACAGGCTAGAGAACGGGGAGCACGTAAAACAAAGGAAAAAATTAAATGAAAACTGAGGCATGGAAAATTAATAACTTGCTAAGATACCACAGTTACTAGGTGGCAGACATGGAATTCCAAACCTGGATTAAACAATAAAGAGCCCTCTTTCCCAATATCCCATATTGAACACAGTAATCTAATATGACCCATTGCCACTTAACAGAGCTGTGAGGAAGTGGAACAGGGAGAGATGACAGATAGGTTCTAAAGAGATGGCTAGACATAGAGAAGATCCTAGAACATGTGGGAAGCAAGAGAGAAGAAGTCTATTTGAGATTTCCTGTGCAGTGTCCAAAGGCAGTCAAAGAATAAGACAGAAGAGGGGAATTCAGATAGGGACAGCAATGGGAAAGATGGCTAAGTTAGAAGGAAGTGGCAAACAGAAGTTTCTTCATTCTTAGCCTGGGTGGAAACAGGTAAGAGGACTGGAAGACAGATAGGAGAAGAAGGAAGGGCTCCTGGGTGGCTCAGTTGGTTAAGCTGCTCTGTTTGGCTCAGGTCATGATCCCGGGGTCCTGGGATCCAGCACCACATGGGGCTGCCTGCTCAGGGGAGTTTTTTTTCTCCCTCTGCCCCTCCCCCTCCCCCTGTTCATGCTCTTATGCTCTCAGATATCACTCTCTCAAATAATTTTTTTAAAAACTTAAAAAGAAGAAAGCAAGAAACAGGAGCATTGTACAGATACTCACAAGGGGTCTTCCTGGGATGGGGGACCTACCAGCTTCATGTCCCAGGGAGAGACCTTTGGAGCAGATCTACAGATGCCTCCTTTCATGGCTTCCTGCTTTCCACCAACTCGGTGGTGGGCACTGGTTACAGGACAGGCACTTTTCCCTGGCCTCACATGTGTCAGGGTTCCTCACTACCGGCGGTGAGCTTGCCAAAGAAAGCAAAGGCACCATGTGGGGCTACACAGAAAAGGCAACTAGACCACTAAGTCTTTGTCTCTTTAGGTTACAGAGGCATTATTGGTTGAGGAAGAACAACAAATTAAACACAAATAGAATTATAAGTACACATCTGTTTACACAATACTGACATGATTCAGAGCACCCGTGTCTGTTCTCATGGCCTTCCTTCTATTTTCCTGGGCATTTGTTTCCCTGTCCACCCTTTCCCTTGACCAGGATGTTAAACATGGGGAAGGCCATAGAAAATAGGTAGTTTCTGGATCAGTGCTGATCCAGCTGATTAACGTATCAGCTGGATATGGAGAAAAGGGAGGAAAATTGTTCACACAGGAAAGGGAGGAAAATTGTTCATACTTACATACCTACATAAAAGGCATCCATGAGAGGAATAGAGGCCTGCATTCATGGGAGGGTTGTGGTATTACACTGAAAGGAAGCCCTGAAGAACACTCCCATTCCATAAACGTCTCAAAACATGAATCAGTGAACTATCTCCTGATAGGAAGCCAGGACCGTGCACTCTTACTTTGAGGGATGAGGGTTCATGTGCACACAACCAGCCTTACGCATCACATTTAACCTCCTGGCGGGGCGCTTGGGTAGAGCAGGCCAAATGCTGAAGAACCTCTCTTCTCCCTCACCCAGAGATTGTCGTCCCGAAGAACGAAGGGCAGCCCAGGAGTGAGTGGATACAGATGGCCCTTATAGCAGTGGTTGGGAAGAACAGCAAGAACCAGTCAGAAAAACCCTCCTGCCTGCAGCTGATTTTCAGCACCTATGTCTGCCAAAGAGCGTGCGGGGCATTCGGGGTGGACAGGTGGGCGCGTGAGGTGTGCTCCTAGCCTAGAGACCCGGGAGGAGACTGACATTTAGAGAAATCAGAGTTCGTCACTTGCCAGAAGTCCCACAGCTAGTGGAAGGGGAGCCAAGATTCACCGCAGCTTTGGTACGTCCTTTAAACCTCATTCCCTCAACCTGGATCCTTAGCTACTACCCACTGCCCTCTTTCCCTCTTTCATTTGGTAATTTTTCTTAATTGTCCTTCTTTTAAATTTCAGGGCAACAAATTGTATTGGGCGGTCCATCCAGCTACCTAATGAATGTTTCTTTAAATATGAATTTGAAGGCTCCCTCCCGGAATTGTATCTGGTTGCAATTCTGTCTCATCTGCTGAGCAGCGTGGGGCTGGATCTCCCAAACCCTGGCTTGACTAATTCATCAGCCCGAGGCTCTCCCAGAGAAGCCAGCAATTCTGCGGTGACTTTCCCCATACAGATGGCCCCTTAGTCAGCTCCGAGAACGCAGAGGGAAGTCTGGCTTGGCGTTTCAGCAGCAAACTGGGTGGACAAAGGCTTGCGTGGACACAGATGCCCAAGCAATTGTATGGAGTCTATTTCCTGTCATTTAAACCCAGTGTCATTTATTATTCAACTCAGAGTGTATTTTAGAGATTTAATTTGTAGGGTATATGACACACATAGTAAATGGGGATGTATTATCTCAGTTCATTTGCTGGAGGACAGGTGTTCACATCACAAGAACCAACAGCCCCATCGCCAGTAATTGGTGCCTTGGCTGGCAGTCTGAGCCTAGAGGGCAAGGACTAAAAGTGCATGAAGAATGAACCCATAACAATTTCCACACGCGGCAAGTGGGTTTTACTTGAGGCTCTCAAAGCACATTTTCGACATTTATTCACTCCCCCTACAACTCTGCGTGGCTTTGCTTGTGCTCTCCTTCTGTGCTGCCAGGAAAACAAAAACAAGGAATGGAAGACTCCCCTTCACAGGGGAAAACACTGGCAGGAGGGGGATTAAAAACTCAGGAAGCCTGAATCCTCATTGTCTCTCCTTGGAATTCCCCCCACCTTCCATTCCCTCTCATGTATTATTTAATGTGTGAGCCAGGATATTATTAAGGAACCTAGACTGGTGGATCCAATTTTGTTCAGGTTAATTAATTTCAAAATGGGTGCAAGTCTGCATTTCTGCACAAAATCACCCTCGATACAAATTAAACACAGAAAGTGATATATGTGTACAGTTCCCATAAGATAGTTACCGAATGTGTCTGTCGAATGTATGTAGCGTACAAACAGCAACCACAACAAGCCACTGAACACACTTTCAGGAACACATGGACTGTGTGAGTAAGTATTGCTTTGTGAGCAGAGGGTGTGGGTAGGATGTATAGATGTGTATAAAGCGAAGAAACTCCAGAGCCTAGGTATTATCTTAACTACATATCTAATGTCATTTCAGAATACTTTGCAAGCTAAATTCACTTAAAAATAGGAAATTAGAAACATCTGTCCTTGTGGACCTTGTTAATAATGAGCAGGGAGAAAAATGGAACTTTTGCCCTGGAGCTCAGGTGAAAAGACGTAATTAAAAATACTGCCCTGGAAAAAGGATGTCTGCTTCCCAGGTGGCATTTGGCTTCTGCATACCTACAAAAAGCCATCTCCAGCAAAACCAACACACTCAATTAAGTTCCTTCCACTTATCACAAATGCAGTGTTCTTCATTGTCCATTGAGAAATTCCAAAGGATAAACAGAGTAAATGGAAAAAGAGATCAACTGCCATCTTCTCTTTTCAAGAATAAGGTAGGGACCCATGGAATAATGTAAGCATCTCTGACCTTTAGGAAATTAAATCTGACCAATAACATGATTAAGGTGTGCAAGATCACTCCCCACAGCCATGCAGGTAGCACACAGTACGACACTGGGGCACCCAGTGGGGAGGGAAAAAATGCCTTTCCTATGAAGTCCAATGTATCCAGTTAACCGACCCTGCCTAAGCCTGTAAACAGCCATAAGATCATCTAAACTTGGGGCACCTGGGTGGCTCAATGGGGGTAAGCCCCTGCCTTCGGCTCAGGTCATGATCTCAGGGTCCTGGGATCGAGCCCCACGTCGGGCTCTCTGCTCGGCAGGGAGCCTGCTTCTCTTCCTCTCTCTCTGCCTGCCTCTCTGCCTACTTGTGATCTCTGTCTGTCAAATAAATAAATAAACTCTTTAAAAAATACATTTAAAAAAAAGATCATCTAAACTTTTTCACAGAGGAGAAGCACTTGTCAGCTTTTGTTTGACACAAATACCAGAATATAATGAATGATCTCTACCATCCCGATGTTTTCAATACAATTTTCATTTTATTCTAAAATGAAAGTGGAGGGATGCCTGGGTGGCTCAGTTGGTTAAGCTGCTGCCTTCGGCTTGAGTCATGATGCCAGGGTACTGGGATCGAGTCCCATATCCGGCTCCTTGCTCAGCAGGGAGCCTGCTTCTCTCTCTGCCTCTGCCTGCCACTCTGCCTGCTTGTGCTCTCTCTCTCTCTCTTACAAATAAATAAATAAATAAAATCTTTGAAAAAATAAAAATAAATAAAACAAAATGAAAGTGGAAAGAATGGAAAAAGAATCACAATGTGGAAGAAAAATGCTCAAAAAGCTAAGGTGGGGGGCACCTGGGTGGCTCAGTGGGTTAAGCCTCTGCCTTTGGCTCAGGTCATGATCTCAGAGTCCTGGGATCGAGCCCCACATCAGGCTCTCTGCTCAGCGGGGAGCCTGCTTTCCCCTCTCTCTGCCTGCCTCTCCGCCTACTTGTGATCTCTCTCTCTGTGTCAAATAAATAAAATCTTTAAAAAAAAAAAAAAAAGCTAAGGTAGGGAAGCCTGGGTGGCTCAGTCAATTAAGCATCTGCCTTCTGTTCAGGTCATGATCCCAGAGTCTTGGAATGAAGTCCCGAATTGGGCTCCTTGCTCAGTGGGGAGCCTGCTTCTCCCTCTGCCTCTGCCTATTCTGTCTGCAGCTCTCCGTGATGCTGCTCTCTCTCTCTCTGACAAATAAATGAATAAAATCTGAAAAAAAAAAAAAAGAAAAAAAAAGCTAAGGTAATTGACCCAATTGGTCCAAGTAAACAGAGTATCTAGAAAGGATTATTATTTTATATAGACTATTATTTTATATAATAAGGACTATTATTTTCCAATTTCTTACAATTTCTTGGATATCATACCATTGAGAGGTGTGATCACCCTGTTTAATGGGTCTCTCCCAAAGCTAGGTTCCAAAGCCTAGTAAGTTAAAGCTTCACTTGCAGAGTAAAGCAGCATACTTAGCTTTGGAACTAAACTATCAACAGGGACAACAAAGGAGTCAGGCCAGGAACTCAGTGTCTCCTTAGCCTCATACTCTGTTCTAATGACTAAACTCTAGCTTTGTTCTGGATACATATTTCCCATCCAGTAGTATCTCATCTACAGTGATTGCCTGGCCCCAGTCCCCTGCTAGGAACTGCCAGGTTTCTGGACGGTGGCCTCTCTCTGGTCACCACGATCTCGGATTCCATCCATCTTGTCAGCACCTGCAGATGTCACAAGGAAGCCAATTCCTCAACACAAGTAAGAGGAACAATTGAGAATATCAAAACAAGGAGCAGGAAAAAGACTATCGTACCATATTACTGCTGATGCTTATTTCTGAATTTTCTTCCACGTGGTCTTTGCCTTCATCCTGATTCCTGGTGCTTGGGACAAAAGTGATCATGGAGTTCATTTCTTGGCTACACATGGTTTTTCATTGGTCCCTTCTCTTCCATCAAAGGATACATTTATCTTCCACTCATTAATTCAGCTGGTGTGGATTTGCAAGCATGTGTTCACTGGAAGAAATTTAAATGACTGTAACCTTAAACTCAAGAGAACAAAAACCCTAGTCATTTAAAGAATTTTAACAGAGTCTGCTAAGTGTCTATTATCCAAAGACCAGTCATATCTTTATTCACTCTAACACATGTCAAACAGATTTTGACAATTTCTATTTCCATTAACAACAGAAGATTGCCTGTTATGTGCTGTAAAATCTAGAACAGTGCCTGACACATAAAAGGCCCTCAACAAGTACTTGCTGAATGAATAAATTAGGTATACAAAAAGTATTTGAAGAGCAGATTTCTTCTCTTTTCAATATTTTCTTTTCTTTTTCCTGCATTCTCCACAATATGAACCATAGCTTTCCATACAAAGCTGGTGAGCATCAAATGGATGGGTTGATAAATAAGAGACCCAGTAACACCAGTTATAAAATACCTGTATGATACGATCTCAAATGCGTCTAAAGACACATATGGAAGAAAAAACATGGTAGCAGGGAGTACAGCAGGACAGGAAGAGTAGTTATCCCTGTGTTGCATAATTTTCCTATTTTGATTTTTTCTGAAATTAATATGGATAACTTTAATTTATATTACCAAAATCACTACAGTCATGATAAGAAGAATTTAAATAATAACAAAGTTATTTAAACATAAATTTTATTTTCATCCCAAATCCTACTCCCCAAAGCTAAATATTATTAACTCTTTGATATGGACACACACAAATAATATAGAAAATAGCTCAATCATACTGTATAAACCATATTGTATCCAGCTTTTTCATTCAATGATATGGTGTGCATGTGTATAAATGTACATATATACATATGTATGTATGTATTTTTGTATGTTGTGTATGATATATACCAGGTAAATAAATATTCCTTACCCTATTTTAACAGCTGCTAATTATTTCATTGAAATGGATGCACCTTCCTTTATTTTTGGTAAATGATTAGGCTATTTTCAACTTTTGTCTGTAATAAACACACCATTTCACGCTTGTTCAATGACTTTCCTACATTAAATTTACATGAACATATTTATAATATGAACAGTCTAGACATAGTTAAAGATTTTGATGTATTTTATCAGATAGCTTTCCAGAAATGGCATAATGATGTGCATTCCAATTATGTGTAAGATTTTTGCTTCCCTAAAACATTTACTAAAATCAAACATTATAAAATATTTTAATCTTCATCTAATAATTTAAAGCATCTAACTGCTGTTTTAATTCACAATTCTTTGGTTATTATGCTATGTATCTTTTCATTTCTATTAAATGTTTGTTTTATTGTGAATTACAGTGTATGCTCTTTGCCCATTTTTCTTCAGAGGTATTGCTGCTCCCTTTGTTTGTTTGTTTATTTATTAATTTATTTTTTACTGATTTAGAAGAAGCCATTTTTTTAATGGGATAAGAACTCTGTATTCCTGATACATATTACAAATATCTTTCTTAATATTTCATTTTAACATTTCATTCTCTCCTTAGTTTTATTTTGTCATTCATAAACTTGTTCTTTTCACACTATGCAAATTGTTAACGTTTTCATTTCACTGTCTCTGAGTTTCATATTTTGCTTAAAAAATACTTTCTATTTCAAGAATATTAAAATATTCTCCTACAAATTTTGAATAAATTTAATTTTTCTGTTTCATATCTTTTATATTCATTAAACCATCTATAATTGTGCATGTATATATGATAAGATGCAGAAGTACCAACTTTCTTATCAAATGAAACTCTAATTGTGCCAACACCATTTATTGAATATTTACTTCACTAAATGGGTTCAAGCAAGGAAGTGACCAAAGTCAATCGCTTCTCGGCCTTTTGGCTAAGATCAAGTGTGGAAGTGACCAAAGTCACATTTTAGGTAGACAAAAGGAGATGCATCAGAGAGTATAGCTGTGACTGGATGTTTTCTGGCTGTGGAAAAACAATACGTAGGTTGCTGTTCAGTGAAGACTTTGCTGAACAGGCAATTCGCATGTTATATTGTCAGTCAAATGCCAAACATAAACATTCATATACAAAAAAAAAAATTAATCTACACTGATAGCTCAAAATACAAGATCAACCAGATATGGACAATAAACTGAAGACTATAAGTTTTTATTTTATTTTACTTTCTTTTAACAGAATACACTTTATTTTTATTAGTTTTTTAAAGTAAGCTCCAGGCCCAACATGGGGCTTAAACTCACGATCTTGAGATCAAGAGTTGCATGTTCTCCTGACTGAGCCAGCCAGGTATCTCAAGACCATAAAACTTTAGAAAATAAAACAGAGCAGAAAATGCTTGTGACCTTGGATGGAGGTAAGGATACAAGAGTACAGGTTAAAAAAAAAATTCCAAAAGATTGATAAATTGCATTTATCAAAATTAAAAACTTCTGCTCTTCAAAATAAACTTTTAAGAAAATAAAAAGACAAGTTACTGCCTGGGAAGAAATATTTGCAAAACATAAATCTGACAAAGGACTTTTATTCAGAATATATAAAAACTTTCACAACTCAGTAAAAATGGGCAAACGATTAGAACAGACAGATCACCAAAGAACAGTTATTAAGAGCAAATATGTACATACAAATATGCTCAACATTAGTCATCAAGGAATACAAAACCAAAATATATACATATCACACACCTATTAAAATTACTAAAATTTTAAGACTGACAATATCAGGTGCTAGTGAATATGAAGAGAAAGTGGATCTCATATATTTCTAGTGTAAATGCAAAAAAAAATAGTGGTACAGCTCTTTGGGAAACACTTTGGCAGTTCTTATAAAGGTAAATATATATTTACCATATCACCAAATAATTTCACTTCTAGGTATCTATGCAAAAGAAATAAAATGAACATCCACACAAAAACCTGTACCAACTATTTATATAAGTTTCATTCATAATCACTGAAAACTGGAAAGAACCTTAAAAGTACACCTCTTGATGAATGGATAAATAAATTATGATACCCACATGTGACAACATAGATGAATCTTAAAATAATTGTGTCAGTGAAAGAAGCCTGATTCAAGTGGCTATATTCTGAATGATTCCATTTATATAACATTCCAGAAAAGTCAGAAGGAAAGAGAAAGAAATCAGTGGTTGCCACTGATCTAGGGAAAGGGGACTGACGTCAAAGGGGCACAAGGGAACATTTTGAAATCAAATGAAATATTCTCTAATCAGATTGTTGGTAGCTATATGACTGTTTACATTTGTCAAATTTCATCAAGAATGAATTTTCCTGATTTTAAATTATACCTTAAAAAACCAGACTTAGAAAATCAGATAAGGAAGACATTTTATAAAAAGAAAACAAAAAAAGATGATCAGAGGAAGTAAAGTTTAAGCTGGGGATAAAGGGTGAGTAGAAATGAGCCAACTGGTTGGGGCAAAAATGCTTGAGGCAAAGGGAATCATTTGGACAAAATTGCTAAGGAGGGAGGGAGAATTTGGATAGTAGAGAAAGTAACCTGAGGTCAGTGTGGTGAAGGGAAGTGTGACAGTGTAATGTGGGGAGAGAAAGAGACAGCACCAAATCATACAGGGTCTTATACCAGCTACTTGAGAGTTTAGAGTTTATGATAACTACAGTAGAAATCACTAAAAGATTTTAAATAGAGGAATAATGTGATCTGACAGAAGTTGTTAGATCATTCTAGATGCTTTGGTGAGAAGGATGGTGAGGGCAAAAGTAAGGGTGGGAGACAGATTAGGAGAACGTTGCAAAGAGAGATGATGGGAATTTGGTGGGAGAGATTATGGTGCAGCGGATGTAGACAGAGGGAAGGGGCCATATTTGGGACATATTTGGATCCTCAACTCCATCAGCTATGAAAATGGAATTAATGATAACATCTATGTCATGGAATTGTTGTGACAACAGAATGTATACAATTAGTTTGCAACTTTGTTCAACATATTATAAATGTTCAGTACATGTTGACTGATATTTTAAATGATGAAAATAAAATAAATACTGCTTCTCTTGTTTCTGCTTTCATCTCCGTTCACATTGCCTGGGGGGCTCTCAGTGTTTTCACCTCTTCTCTCCTCACACAGCTTTACTGAGATATAACTGACAATTATATAATACTGCATAAGTTTAAGGTATACAATGTACTGATTTGTTAACATTTATTATAAGATGATTACCACTGTGGTGTTAGCTAAGATTAACTATCAGTACTGCCATGTCTTTACAATATGTCTATGTGGAAACAGCCCTGTTCTTCTTTGGTGATGACTTTAATGCTGGTTGTCTTTCTGAAGAATGTACAATAATGCATCATCAAACCCATGCAAGACCCAGACCTACACTTCCAGTTACAGCTTACAGATAACCAGTCATATCTATGTAATGTTAGACTGACCTGGTTACATTTGCTCTGTTTTCTTCCTGTCATTGAATATTTGAGTATTCTTTTCTGTAAGGATAATATGGTGCAAATCTGTTTTCCTTAATTATGTGTGCTCACTATTATAGGAGAATCAAACCTATTTTTATTATTTTTATTTTACTCCCTCTGAAAAGGCTATTATAATCATAGAAATATAAATGATACAGGGCCTGGACAAGGAGAATGAAAGTGGAAAGATTAATATGAATTTGGAAAAAGGACTCAAGGAGATCAGGTGAACAATAGAATACAGAGGATCATGAATATGAAAAAGTCAAGGACAACTCTAGTTTCCATTCCCATTGGTCTGGGTGAAATCTGTCACTACTGATATTGAAAGAAAAATCAAGAGAGGATTCTTTTTAGAGGAGAAAAAGAAGATAATGGATTCTCTTTAGAGAATTCTCTTTAGAATTCAGTGAGGGTGAAATGACAATAGAATTTCCAAATAGATGTGTCCAAGGTCAGTTGCAAGCTATCAAATGAAACCTTAGTCCATTTGAGCACTTTATTTTTTTTTCCTTTTTATTTTATTTATTTATTTATTTATTTATTTATTTATTTATTTATTTATTTTTAAGATGCTGAGACTACACTGAGCCTCCAGGGGGAGGATGAGAGGGCCAAAAATTGCCCAGCTGTCAGCTGGAAAGAGGAAGATAATTTGAGCACCAGACAAGTCAGAGCTTGAGCAATAGATAGGCAAAGGTTCAGACAGATAGGTTGGCTTAAGAAGATAAAATTAGTAGAAACCCAGTCCCCAAAGACTGCATGCAGTTCAGAACCAGAGTTTCATCATTTAGGAGAATTTAGAGTAACTATCTAGACAGCAAAGAAGGACTTGGACTTGTGTGTAGAGTTACAGAATTAGCAGAAAGATCCAAATTAGTATCCTCCCCAATCAAACACAGTGAAATTCACTACTCTGACTTCTCCTCAAAACATAGTTTACCTTGGGGCATCTGGGTGGCTCAGTGGGTTAAGCCTCTGCCTTCCGCTCCAGCCATGATCCCAGGGTCCTGGGATCAAGCCCCCATCAGGCTCTATGCTCAGCTGGGAGCCTGCTTCCCCCTCTCCCTCTCTGCCTGACTCTCTGCCTACTTGTGTTCTCTGTCTGTCAAATAAATAAATAAAATCTTAAAAAAAAAAAAAACTTTACCCACTTGACAGTGATGAGCTCTAAAAGATAAAGCATTTTGTGAGATTCCGTTAAATGAAAAAAAAAAGCTCCAAAATTATTTTTATACTTAAGACCTATACCTAGTTTTTGCCTCAGAAAATCAGACAGTAAAAGCAACAGAGTTGAAATCTTCACTTTACTGATTTGTTATCCTTCAGTATTACTTGATGGTAGTTTTGGTCATGAATTCCTTTTAGTTGAACATTACTTCTTGGTTCCAATGGTATTTGTAGTATCTCCTAATTTAGACTCATCCTCAAATTTAACATGCTGGTGGCTCCCTCCAGATAAGACAGCTGTTAAATAAGATAGGCCGCAAAACTCACCACCAGCCATCACATCTTAACTGGAAACATTGCCATTCCTTATTATCTTTGTTTTCTAATTTTTCACTCAGATTTTAGTTTTCGAGATGGTACCTGAATCTTACCGAATCTCAGTAAATTTAGCAAATAGATTTCTCGAGATACATGGTCCTGAGTGTTACTCAAATCATGGATTAGCATGTGTTTGTTATCTCTCTTAACAGAATCAGAAAGACAGCTTCATTTTACAGATATGGTTTGTCCTTTCAAAGAGTGGTATTTATAAATTTTAAACAACTGCCAAGTTTCATTATTAGTACTTGGTTACATACATTGTTTTTAAGGGTTTTTTAATTTCATATTTGTAAGTTTCACCTATTAAACAAAAACTTGTGCATTTATGAACTTTTTTATTTATTCATTTATCAATGTGTTAAATATCTACTACATTGAGACAATGGCTCCTTTTCATTTCACTTACAAATATTTTATTTTAAAACAGGGGTGCCTGGGTGGCTCAGTGGGTTAAAGCCTCTGCCTTCGGCTCAGGTCATGATACTAGGGTCCTGGGATTGAGCCCCGCATCGGGCTCTCTGCTCAGTAGGGAGCCTCCTTCCTCCTCTCTCTCTGCCTGCTTTTCTGCCTACTTGTGATCTCTGTCAAATAAATAAATAAAATCTTTTAAGAATTTATTTTATTTTAAAACATTACTAAAAATCAAACTGCACCAAAATTTTCTAAGGATATTTGTTTAAATATATGAGAAAGTATAAAAAGCATGCACTTTCTTTAGAAAGTGGGTCTGCCTCATTTTTATTGCCACTTTAAACAATTTAAATTGGTTTGGCGAACTCGTCTTATTTTTTATTAGCAGTAATTTTTTTTATCATCAAATAGCTTTTAACATAACTGAAATCTAAGTAATTTTCTCTGACTTCAAGTTTTTTAAATTAAGTATGTTCTACATATAATGCATGAATGTTGACACTATTTTACGTCAAGAGCCAACATGTATTCCACGAAAACTGGAAAGACATTTATCAATATTATTAAGATATGTGCAAATTGAAATTTGAGGGCAAGAAAATAGACATGTACATGTGAAAGTCAAGAACAAATATAGTGAAGACAACAGATATTTCACGGAATAATAAGAATAATAATGATCACTCACTGATAATGATCACTTACTATATACCAGGCATTCTTCTAAACACTTCACATAAATTATCTCATTTACTATATTCATCTTATTTTATAATTGAGAGCACTGAGATAATTAGATATTCCATCTAAGATTAGATAATTAGATAATTAGACAATCCATCTAAAATTATCCAGCTTGTAGTAGAACCAAGGGTGGATTCTAGGTCTGTTTCATAACAACGTATGGGTTTGTAACCACTACATACTACTTTCATTGTGAAGAGTGGTATTCATAATTCAATGGAGAAGTAACAAGTAAGAGTATATGAAATAAGACTTATATACCCCAAATCATTTAAGTCACTGAGATGGTTCAATTTAAAAGTTTAGCAGAAAATTGCAGCCTCGCCTTTTTTATGGCCTTTGCTTAAAATTCTCCATGTATGTCCAGAATCCCCTCGGGACTCTTACTTGTACTCAAAAGATCAATTCAATTTTCTCTCACTTCATCCCTGGAAATAAAACTCAAATCTAACCCTTTAGCAGGTGAATGGGGGAAGGGGAGCTCCTTAATCACTGCCAGGATCTGGTTACCCCAGAACATGGTCCCACAAACCTGCTTTCTCTACTACCAAAGGTAGGACAGAGTCCTGTGTTACGAGGTTGCTGCCACCACCCCCCTGTTGGAATATCATGACTCCTTTTGACCTCAGATACTAGGGTGGGGCAAAGCCAGTTGTTTCTTTAAGGTGAAATCAAGGAGGATCCTCATTTCTGTATTATGCTCATTCAAGCATGTGGTGGTCAGTGCAAAATTGGGTATGATGCCCCGTATCACAGTTCCTTCTATTCACCCACAAAGGGTTTCCCCAGGGCATAAGCCTACCACCTGTGAGGATGCCCTGTTAGAACAGACCCCAGTTAACTGAACTATAGTTAAGCCAATGGGAGTGGATTAACTGTTAATGGGAAAGTGGAAGATTCTTGGGGGAAATTCCAGTATCATATTGGAATTTATGAGGATATAGAGAAACAACATTGGCTGTGGATTCACTGAAACCGGTTTTGGGAAAGCAGAGTTCAAAATTCGAAACAATAAAAAGGATATCTCATAACCACAGAGAAAGACTCAAAAGCTCAAGAAGGATGAGAATCTCTAAGATGAAACTGACTGGAGGACTGGTGCCAGTGGACAAAAATTAAGCCTGACATGGTGAAGGAAACCTGAGCGACTGCATTAGGAACATTAAGATAAACTCTTATACTTGAAAGACAAGAACATAACATGGAAATGTCACCAAAAAAACTAAAGTAAAACCACTATTTTTAAGAACCTACAAGAAGAGTTTCAGAAAGGTTAAAGCCCAAAATGACATGAGACTTAGGGGAGAGAAAGACAAGAAAAATGTACATGTCTTAAAAAAAACTTTGAGTTTGCTTTGCATATGGTAAAATGGAGACAGACTAAATATACAGCTTGATAAACTGTACATTCGACTATATTTAGTAATCACACCCAAATCAATATATGGAATGTTCCTAATACCCAGGTGACTCTACCATGCTTCCTCTACAAGTCGATAGTCCTCCAGACGAAATCATCATTTTGAATTCAATTGCTGTGTGTTAGTTTTACCTGTTTTTGAAATTTCAGATAAATTAAATCATATAGCATCTAGTTTCAGGGTTTTGCTAGCCACAAAAATACTTCCACAAGAGTTACCTATGTGGTTAGGTTTAGCAATAGTTCTTTTCCATTGCTGTAAAAGATACCTTTTAATAAATGTACTACAACTTATGTTGTATTCTCTTTAACCATTCGATTTAAGCTAACAGTCTGTAACTAGCAAGACATATCATCTGCCCCATTTTCCTCTTCTTCCTCTGCCATGCAGCAAAGGAGGGGATTATACCACAGTCAACACTCCCTTTTTGAAAGCAGAAAAATGGAAGGCGCACAGGAGTCTGGTTAAGAGTAACTTGCAACAACATGAATGAAGCTAGAGGGTATTATTCTAAGCAAAATAAATCAATCAGAGAAAGACAATTATCATACGATCTCACTGATATGAGGAATTTGAGAAACAAGACAGAGGATCATAGGGGAAGGGAGGGAAAAATGAAACAAGATGAAACCAGGAGGGAGACAAATCATAAGAGACTCTTTTTTTTTTTTTTAAAGATTTTATTTATTTGACAGAGAGAGATCACAAGTGGGCAGAGAGGCAAGCAGAGAGAGAGAGAGAGAGAGAGGAGGAAGCAGGCTCCCTGCAGAGCAGAGAGCCCGATGTAGGACTCGATACCAGGACCCTGAGATCATGACCTGAGCTGAAGGCAGAGGCTTAACCACTGAGCCACCCAGGTGCCCCCATAAGAGACTCTTAATCCCAGGAAACAAACTGAGAGTTGCGGGAGTGGCGGGGTTGGGTGGGGGGAAAATGGGGTGGCTGGGTAATGGACATTGGGGAGGGTATGTGCTATGGTGAAAAAAAAAGGGTAATTCTGAAATCCTGGGATGTGGTGTCTCCACCCCTATTATCTAAGGGTGGGGAATAGTCTTTGATTAGACTAGTTCGGGTTTGGTAGCTCCCCAGTCCACTGTTTTCCATAGCTTTCCATTATGCTTCCTTGCCTCTTCCTCCTTGGCCACATCTCTGAGAATGAAGCAGTTTTCTAAGCCTGATGATTCTCAAAGATCTGGGGCCTGAGGGTAGTTTATGATTCAAATGATCATGTCAATATTTGTCCTGGTGTTTCTTTGGCAGGAAAGTTCTTTCAAATACATACTTTTTAATCTATTTTATTTCCTTCCATAAACCAATAGCGGCACCAACAGTCTTTTTAATACATGGCTCTAGGCTTAATTATAAGTTTAGTAGTTCCTGGGGGAGCTAATTCCTTAGTCTCTTTGCCCTGAACATCTTGTCCAACTGAAAGGGTTAACTGATTGTTACCTTCATCAATTTAAAGATTCTCACAAAGGGCATGGCAGCCATACCCATGGTTTTAGTTTACCTGTTAAAGATGAAAAAATGTTTACTTTTTTTTAAAAGACTTTATTTATTTATTTGATAGAGAGAGAGACAGCTAGGGAGTGAGAAAGAGAGAAGCAGACCTCCTGCTGAGCAGGGAGCTCGATGCAGGACTCCATCCCAGAACCTGGGATCATGACCTGAACAGAAGGCAGACACTTAAGAACTGAGCCACCCAGGTGCCCCCAAAAGTTTACTCTTCTAACAAAGTGATGTCCCAGAATTTATGGCCTCTTCTTATGCCCTTCTTCCTCACATTCAATGCAGCAAATTCATTTTACAGATCATTTCTGTCTTACAGGTTCTTATAAACGTAGCAAATAGCAAACAAAACACACTATGAATACCAATAGTCTTTTCCTCTCGCACCTTTACCTAAAGTCACAAACTCCTTTGGTATCTGCTTTCCGAGTTACACCAGTGGATTGTTTGACGAAAAATAGTGTGAGTTGACATCTTTCTAGTCTCTAAACACAACTACCTCGCCACCCACTGCCAGATCCTACAACCAAAATCACAAAATTCTGGTGTTTTATTTTGGCAGCCCCCCACTTCCAGGTAACAATTTTTGCATAGGAGAGTATGGGATGTTATGTTGTAGTAACCTAAAACTCCAAATCTTAGTGGTTTAAAAAACAGACAACAAAATTATGCATCTTATGGTGTATGTCTACTGTGAGTCAGTTTTCTCTGTGTTCCTCATTCTGATATGGAGACAGTTGAGAAGTCCCTGTGGCAAATGCTGATAATCTTGTGGTAAGCTATTCTCTGAAAGTCACGCATGGCACTTTGTTCATATTTCATAGGCTAAAGCAAGTCCCATGGTCAAACTTGAGGTCAGTTGGTTGGAGATAAATGTTCCTTCCATGGAGAAGGACATTGAATGTTTTTAACCAAAAATACAGTCAACTATAATAAGGTGTAACTTCCAGCAATTAGAGCCGAGTATCAGGGAGCTGAGCAATTAAAGTATCTGAACAGAATTTGAAAAATCTGTACCATCATGATAAATATAGCTATCATTTATAAAGTATGTAATAATATCCTAGACCTCTGCTTCCATTTACTCTTCATAAAAACCTAAGCTGGGGCGCCTGGGTGGCTCAGTCATTAAGTGTCTGCCTTTGGCTCAGGTCATGATCCCAGGGTCCTGGGATTGAGCCCCACATTGGGCTCCCTACCCAGCGGGAATCCTGCTTCTCCCTCTCCCACTCCCCCTGCTTGTGTTCCCTCTCTCGCTGTATCTCTCTCTGTCAAATAAATAAATAAATCTTTAAAAAAAACAAAAAACAAAAAACCTAAGCAATGATGAGAACTATGGCTCAGAGATGCACTTTACCCAAGATTAAACAGCAGTTAGTTACAAAGTTGGAATTTATATCCTAGTCTGATTCAAAGTCCATGCTTTTCCCACTGCAATATACAATCATAGCTATTAAATAGCTTCACACAGCAGTGAGGTGTTGGATTGATATCCTCTTACATCTGCTTCACCAAGATTCTTAGATTATAAACATTTTAAATTGCAGCTTCAATTAACTCTTGATTAGGGCCAGGATTTGGCAAATGTCAATGGCAAAATATTGTTAAATTAAAACTTTTGTTCTGTTTGGTAAATAACCTTAAATAAAGCTTCCTTTCCCCCACCCCCCACCAACTAAACTATCCCTTTTAGACATGGTTGAGGACCTCCAAGACTGCATTTTGATTCAGCAATTAAAGGGTTCATTCTTCCCCATTAGGGTTTCCTCAGACAATCCCCAAGTCCTTGCAATTGGTCTGTGCCTCTATCTTCCTGGTTGTTAAATATTGTGAGTATCACCCTACCTAATAACTATTGAGCCATAAGTGGGCTAAGTCGAGATTAAAATTCATTCTGAAGGGAGTAATTAGTCAGCTGGAACAGAAGCTATCCATCAAAAAATTAAGGTAACTATTAGATGTGAAATATAAAAGTCATATGCTTAAAGGGCTTAATCATGAAAATGCATAATTTAAACTATCAGTTGTGATGAATCAGATTACTAACTGAATAGATCATGTTTTCATTTGTTAAAGATAGAATGGAAGTTTGTTCAATTAGTTCATATTGTCTTTCTTACAGGTTATTTTGTGTGATGGTTGATATAATATAAGGTGAAATTTAAATATTCCTTTACCAGTAATTCATGTTAAATAGGAATCACTCTCATGAACTTAAAATATATTCATGTTGAAGTTTAACATAGTACGTGGGGAGAACATTTAAACTGACCTGGGGTACAACTTAGGCCACCTCCTAGAGCAATGGTATCAAGACCCCTGGTGGATGGACATAGGGATTAGCGGTTTTCAAGGTCTTGGGTGATTTCTAGCACACAGCCAAGGTTGAGAACCACCTCCCTCTATCATCCAAGATGCTACCTAGTCCTTCCTTTGGATATGCTCTTTAGGTTGGATCAAATGCATGTCCCCATTTCTCAGGTTTCTTATGAAATCTGCAAATAGCTCCTGGAAAAAGGGTGGGGAGGGTGCACACATAAAGCAGAAATTAGGGTGAACAAAATCCTGGTTTGCCAGGAACTGGCGGCTTCCCAGGATGTGAGATTTCCAAAATTAAAACCCTACCAGAACAATCTCTTCTGCCCTTTCTCCGGGAGGACGGCTTACTCAGGTCCACTCCCCGGGGTCTGGGATCAAGAAATAAAGTGAACAAATTTGTAAAGGGGATTAACAATTTTATGTCCCTTTATGTAAGAGTTTACAGTCCATGAACAGTATAGAAATGGTGACACCTATGAAAACTCAAGAAGAGTGGAATTTTTCCATCATCAGGGGTTTTATTTTGTTGAAGCCTGAAATATTTGCACATATAACAGCAGTCAGCCATTTCTTATTCTTCTTATACCCTCAGGCACTTGATTCACTGGTCCCTGGTAAGCTAGAATTTAGCAAGCATTGCCAAAATAGGCCAATTTCATCAGCACTGGGGGGGGGGTGCTATTTAAGGGGCTAAGCTCTTTTCGGGGGGAGGGGAAGCTGCAAAACTGTTCCCTAACTTCACGGCTTTCTGTTTTTACTTTGTTTGTAACTAGCTACACCTAGCCTTCTAATGTCTTGTCTCACACAACTCAGTCAGCAGCATTTGCTTATATAAAATCATTTGCTTTTTCGGTTTGCACTGAGTGCAAATGGAGGTGTTTGCTGGCAACGGGAGAAAGTTTTTGAATCGTCATGTTAGGACAGTTTCTATGCAACACCTGATCACAGCTCAGCTACCATCCGCTCCCTACCCTGTAAAGGTCAGCTCTCCTCTGAATAATAGCCCCTGGGTCCCAGACAGCTGTTAGGTGGCCTTAAGCATGACATTGAATATTGATGTCCTTTGACACAATCCAAACGAATGGAATTTAGTTTACTTTTCTCGAAATGTTTTCCACTGAGGTTATCTATGAAGCCAGCTGCATACCTCCATGACTCTGAGCTCACCCCGTTTGCTGTAGTCCAGTGAGACCCCGGGGAACAACAGGAGGGAGCCCGGGAACGCCATTAGGGCATTAGAGCCCGCCTCCCACCTCATGCACCTTACCACCCGTCTCACTGCTCATTGCTTCTGCTCTGTGCTGATCAGTTCCCCTTCTTTATCTTGTTTCTTTTTCCTTCCTTTCCCTTCCATTTCCTATACCGTCTTTCCTTGTACACCAGCATCTTGCCTTTAAAATCAAACATGTTTTCCCTCTGGTCGGTGAACTGACCGGTCAGACACTTGAGGACCGACACAAACTCTGGAGCGCCCACAAGCTCTTCAAGGCTGTTTTCGCAGGAGTCACCTCTTGCAGCCAGTGTCTGTTTTTCTGGCTCAGGCTTTCCATATGCTTTCAAGTTCTATGAAGTTTGGCTTCTAGACAATGAACTGTCTGTCTGAGCCAAGGAAAAAGTTCTATATTTTGGGAGAAGTCTCCAAAAATAAATAATGATCCATAGGCAGAAATAACAGGGGGCATAGTGAGGCTCACTTGCAGATGATCCCTCTTAGGTTTTCTTTTATTCCATATGCATTTGTGAAACATGGTTTTCTGTCAGGCAGTGGGTTGGATGTTAGGAATGCAAAGATGAAAAGGCTGTGGTTGAAGTTCTCAATGAAACGTCAAGCTCATCTGCGTGCCAGACCTACAGACAACTGATATTTGATTTTCTCAAGTCTCTCTTCACTTGAGAAACTCAAATTTTAAAAGCTTTGATTTTAACAGAAACTTCAGATGTCTGAATTAATACCATACCTTTCACAAATAGACATTACTTAGGTATCTTTTAAGTATTATTTAATATGTAAATAATATAGGATATTTATAATTATTATCACTCATAAAAAGAATAAAAATGACATTTGAGATCAGTGGAGAATGTTTTAGTCTTTTGACAACATTACTAAGTGGTAGGAAATGTTTTACATTGTGATAGAAAAGTTCAATTTATTTTCATTGATTTTTTTTTACACTGCTTATAAAAAACTCTGCCTTTGTCTAAAGGTATAAATCATGGAAAACAGCAATCTAATACTGGGATGAATATGAAGCCATAATTGTTATTTATAAAATACTATGGGTGTGTGTGTGTGTGTATATATTATATATATATATATATATATATATATATATATATATATATATATATATTGGGCTTGTGTGTGTGTGTGTCTATGAGGGAGATGAAAAAATGGATAGTTCAAATACCTGACAACATAAAATTTAACAAACAAGTAAAAATATGGACTATATATCTTTGGTCTAGTTTGCATTATCATTCTCTTAAAAATACATTAGTATTTAGCAGATACCTTGAAGGAGCAAGCTTTTGGTACCCTATAAGTATCTTAGAAGGTTAAAATATTTTAATAAACACTTTTATATTTTGCTCCAAAATTGACATACTGGAAAAAAACGCTGAGTCTCTCTCAAGTTTTCTATTCTATGACCTATCTTGAAGTCTACTGATAATGGTTGCAGCTTTGATTGTAATAGCAAAAACATATCTGAGATAGGATCTTTGCACTCACCTTCCTCTTGGAGCTGTCTCTTTGGGGGCTCTTTTTGTGCTACATTTTTCAATTTTATACTCCAAATCTGATCTTGAGTTACTCTATTTGACTTACGTTCTTGTAGAATTTTTTCAGCATTAATTTTATCAGGCACTCATAACACACTCTGGTGCTCCTCACTTGGAAGATACTATTGAAGGGGAAGTTAATTGGATGAGATGGATTCCCCACACACACACCATTACACAAGCTGTAGATATGTGTTTACAGCTAATGGAGAAATGGGGACATGCCTTCCTCTCTCCACCATACTATTTAAATAACACTATTAACTTATTAATCAGTACAGGAGCTATGTGGAATGCAGGGCTTTGGTTTCCTGAATTCTGATTGATACTGAAAATCAAGTAGTAGCTCTTTTGCATTGATGCTCACTGATTTAGAACAGATGCAAATCCTTCCAGAATAAAATAAAATCTTCCTGAATAATCAATTCAGCACAATTATTTATAAAGAATCAGGCTGTGTCTCTAAAACTTAAGTAATCATACTACAGCATGGGTGAGCTGGTTATTTAAATTAGGATTGCCACAGAGTCTGTGTGAATACTATACATTAATAAATCCTAAAATTCTCTGGATATACCACAAATAATTTTTCCCTTTCAAATGGTACATGATTTCTAGTCACTTTTAGTGGTGGAAAAGGATAAGAATTTCATCTCATATATACCTTCACAAATGGTCCTTTTTACACAGATTTGAGAGCTGAGTATTTGGGGAAGTGAAAAAGAGAACACCTTCTCAGAGGGGAAATATCTAGAATAAGGGAGGAAAACAGCATATAGGGCAAAGTAAAACCCAGGAATAAACTACAGAGTATAGCCAGAGCAGGAGATTATGAACACAGTAATGACAAGTGGATACAATCCTGAAAATACACGCCCACTCCCACATTCCCAGTCAGGGAAAAATTTAAATTAGTGGACATCTGCTGTCCTGGCTGGAGTCTCTCCCCAGTGTTAAGCCTGAGCAAAAGTCTGCATTTGGGTAGTTACATTGGAAGCCAGTCCCAAGGAATAACAGTATAGTGGAGACAAGGGTGACGTGAGGGAGGAAGGAAGGAGAGCCAGCCCAAGCGACTGTATCTACCTGCTCCCTGTTGTGGGCACCTGGGCTGGATCCTGTCAGGGACCTTCTAAAGAACGACAGAGCAAGAGTCAGCATTTTCTGCTCAAGGGGAAAAAGAAATGTTTGTTCACTGTCTCCTGCACCCATGGCTCAAGATTGCCCATTGCACACTCAGGCTTACACAGGCAACGGAATGGCTGAGTGGGTTCCACATACAGCCAGGTAGCAGCAGCAAAGAACCCCATGGCCAAAAGTGAGAGACAGTTCAGCTAAAGGAGGGTGCAGTAAGGTTACACTTGTGCCTAAGAGGCATCATGATAACAACTGGAATAAAAGGATGGGCAGAGGGGACCTGGGGCGGGACACAAGAGGTGTCGAGGACAGTAATTCCTTGCACTGCTAAAACTCACTTGCTCCGGGGCGCCTGGGTGGCTCAGTGGGTTAAGCCTCTGCCTTTGGCTCAGGTCATGATACCAGGGTCCTGGGATCGAGCCCCGCATCCGGCTCTCTGCACAGAGGGGAGCCTGCTTCCTCCTCTCTCTCTGCCTGCCTCTCTGCCTGCTTGTGATCTCTGTCTGTCCAATAAATAAGTAAAATCTTAAAAAAAAAAACAAACATCACTTGCTCCTTACAGTAAGTCCAGTCTGTCATGGAACCTTCTAGATGGTGGTCGCCTGCGATTCTACAGAATCCTTACTACACAATGATAATGGAACAAATGACAGCCCCAACTGCTGTGACTGATCCCAATGCTGTTAGGATATTTATATCTTTCCTCTCCACCCCCATTTGGAATTTTCCTTGAGATTGGATTGCTGACTGATGGAAATACTCAGAACTTTATTCCCAGGGGATCCAAATCCTTAGTTGCTTTACCCCTATTGGACCATGGTTATTGACACTGGCCATTTACTTTTATTACCAGTTTGGAAGAACCAAGGTACACCTCAGGGAATTCTCTGGGTTTCAAAAGTCATCCTAGCAACAATTGCCTAGCAGTAATCCTGCCTCTCCGTAGTAATCAGGTTCAAGTACCCTTACCAATATGGCAACTCCTTTCTTTGCCTAATGACCCACTGGCATGAGGATCCAAAAATGGTCCAAGGATATACAGAGATTTAAGGCTGAGTGGAATCTTTATTGTGTCCCCTAATGAAAGCATCTTCCTCTGTCAGAGAAATAAGATTTCTTTTCCAATAGGGCTTAAAGCAGCTAGGATAGAAAGCACAAATTTCATAGGTGGATAGCTGCAAAGATGGGAGAGAGGCCAAGCCTCCCTCCACACCTTGGTTCTCAGATCTGTCCATGCTTCGTATTGGGAACACAATGCCTAGTTGGTGGTTCACTGTCTACACCACATCCTAGAGATTAGTGCTCTAGCCCTGCAGGCATTGGCCCCAAACTGATACTTCTGTGGAATCTTTAATAATCTTTAATAAACCATTCCATCATTCTAGTAGGCTGTCTACTTCCAGGTCATGCAGCATCTGTTAGGACTGGTGGATCTTATGGTTATCCATTCATTGTTACCTTCCTTAATTGTGACAGGTGTCCCTTTGTCTAAGATGTTTTGCTGTATCCCATGTGAATATTCATATGATGCTGCTGGTAAAAGCAAACTCATACTTTCAACTTAAAAAGGATATTGTTGTTCCTTGGAGTTGAAGGATTTTGATGTAATCAACTTGTCATCAAGGAATGGTGCCTTACTAGGGTCCAGTGTCAGTCTCTGCCTTTGCCTGCTTGAGCAATCTGCAGTGGCTGCAACGAGATCTGTCTTAGTGAGGGGCCCAACTCTGTAACCTGTGCTTAGACTCTACCCCTGCCACTTGGGCGATGCCAACTGTATGATATTGACAAAACCCTGGGATGGCCATGGACAGAGGCTGATTGATAGTCACTGGACAAGTTATTGTGTGTCCAAGGTTAGTGTCTTCTTTACCATGGATGTGCTCTAGGGGCCATTATCCTGAAGTGCAGAGATTCATGTGCTTTCCCGAGGGGTAGTGGTGTGGTGGCAGCCCATTTTTAGCTAGCAGTCCCATATACAGCCGATCTATTTCTGAGCATGTTTGGCTTTTCCTTCTCTGCTAGCTGGTGATGGAGAACCTCCACCCTTCCCATGAGGTCCTAGATGTAATTTGAAAGAGAAAGGAGGTAGTGCAACAGAAGTAAGTGATACAAGAATCTGACCTACTTGTTCAGGTTTCTGGTATCTCTCTGGACTTACTGAGCTGGTTGCTATGGCACTCATTCAAACTCTATGCTTAGTGGGTGTGATAATACCCAGCTTATGACAGGAAGCCTTGGTCACACAATAACTTGATGTCCCACAACCAGGTACTCACTCGGTACTACAGCCCAGCCAGAAGCTGCTCTTACAAATGGCAAGTAGTTCTCTGACCCACAAGGTGTGGCCTGTATGGTGTTGTCTAAGGATCCCAGGCATCTGTGCTTTGATTCTGCTCTTCAGATCACACAGAGACAACATACAACATCAGATCTGTTGGTCACATGAGCCAATTGCAATGTCCTCTCTTACTCTGGGCCTCAAACCACCAACCTCACAAGATACCCAATAAGTTCATTACAGCAGTAATCCTAAGTGCAGTATATGTGGTCTCCAAGATCCAAACAAAACAAAACAAAACAAAACTCACCAAGAGCTGTCTCTTCTTTGGTAGGAGTACATGGGCAGGAACTTGTCCTTTGCCTCAGAGGAAATGGCAACGTTCCCAAGACCATTAAACCCCTAACACCTTCACCAGTGTTGCAGGTCCCCAAATCTCCATGGTGTTATTCTCCCCCTTTCTGGCCCATGTGTGTCTCACTAGGGAATACACAATATTTGCTACCACCTGATCACATACCATACTGTCATCAATAGAGTTGACCAATTTTGCACACTAATTGATCAGGGTCCATGAGAATGATCTGTGACACAAAACAAGGGAGTTAATGGAGTTCCAGGGCTGGAGAGTTGACGGTCTTCCTACATAACAACGTTGCACTGGTTCTTCTTTACTAACGGGACTAGGGAAGATGCCAGTTTAGTAATCACATATGTTTGGCCAGAGACTGATCTAGTGAAGATTCCACATCCAGCACAACAGCTGCAACTGAGACTACCATTTGATTAAGTTTATGGCCCACTTATGCACTGCACCCATGG
The DNA here is from genome assembly GCF_902655055.1 of Lutra lutra. Lineage (NCBI taxonomy): Eukaryota > Metazoa > Chordata > Mammalia > Carnivora > Mustelidae > Lutra > Lutra lutra. The sequence goes on along the minus strand of NC_062289.1, from coordinate 38,661,501 downwards.
AGGTCTTGTGGGGGCCTTACAAGTAAATTGGATAAGAACATAATAGGAGGGGCACCTGGGTGGCTCAGTGAGTTAAAGCCTCTGCCTTTGGCTCAGGTCATGTTCCCAGGGTCCTGGGATCGAGCCCTACATCGGCCTCTCTGCTCAGCAGGGAGCCTGCTTCCTCCTCTCTCTCTCTGCCTGCCTCTCTGCCTACTTGTGATCTCTATCTGTCAAATAAATAAATAAAATTTTTTAAAAAAAGAACATAATAGGAACTACCACCCCTTAAGTCTTTAATATTGGCTCTAAGCCCTTCAGTTCCTCCTAGGGTGGAACTAGGAGGAATCTTGGTTGGGGTCAGGAATAGGGAGCAGTAGGACAGTTTCAGGGAATTCTACTTAGTCTTTCCTATGATAATGGCTATTCTCTTATAGGTCAAGGGACCAGTATGAGGGCTCTTCCAGCTGCTACGTGTGTCCACACCAATTATGCACTCAGAAAATGAGTAAAATAACCACAGAGTGGATCCATGAACCCAACAAATCTAAGATCAGAGAGAATCAGGTCAGGCCTTTAAACTCCTAGTTTCTAATCACTCTAACCACGGAATCATATTGGACTGTTGAGTTTCTGAACATCAGTTCAGATTTGGTGTCTAAAAACACTCAAAATTTCTAAGTATTTCCTCTTTCCCAAGTAAAGCCTGAAGGTCCCTTTGGGGAAGACTGGGGATGAGCTTTGAATATCCTTGCAGTAGCATTGCAGAGTTCTACTTCAAGAGGACCCTGCTTCCACCTTGGATAGGTGGCTAAGATCTGTAAATTTGTGGTGTCAAGCCCAGACCTGAAGCACTGTCAGAATTACCAAGATTTCCCTGGGTGGTAGATTGGGTTGAGTGGAAGGAAGAGGAATCACTAGCTTTTAGAACAGTGCGGGTGCTTGAACAAAACAAGGACAATGGTGACTATAAGGACTGTGGAGTTGACTGGCTTCTGTAAGTGCTTTGAGAGCCTTTGGGGGGGAAAAATATATGGCAGATTCAAGTCAAACCATGAAATAAGTAGAGACAATAAACAAGAGGCTATAAATGAGATCTTTCTTCTACTTGTGCTATGGGTAGCTTGCTTATTTGGACCTAAGACTTCTAGCTGGTCTTCAACTAACCCTAGGCTTGTGAATAGGTTAAGATTGAATCATAGATGAATACGATGAATAGGTTAAGACGAATAAAACTACTATGGCAGACACACTTGATCAGCCCATAACACTGACCTCCATGCGTGCCTGCTGCACACTAGTGGTTTAGGTGAAGGGCTCTCTCCCTGCGACACCATGTGCTCCATGTCCCATGTTCAGGATGGGAACTGCATCTCTGTGGTTTGCTCAGACACACTGCTTGGCATGTGGTGGCTGCTCAGATGTTCTCAAATGAGTAACGAACAAATAAATTCATTGGTGAGAAGTCATGGTTTCATGCCTTAAAGTAAGGCTTAAGTAAATAAGTTTGGAGATAGGATGAGCCCCTGTTGGATCAGGTTTGCTTCAACTTGACTGCCATTTGTTTGGCATATTGTATAAAAACCATAGTTTCGGGACTGAAAACGCTGCCTCCCACTGGCGGATGGTGTGATGTGTGGGACCCACGAACAGAACAAAACGGGGACAGGCATTTTCTTTTGGTGTTTACATAGGTGTGTTAACTCTTTTTTCTAAAAAAATCAATCTTTTAGATCAATAAAAGAGTTGTAGCCTTTGTCCCAAGGGAACAGAGCAAACCTGAAAGGAGATAGAATGGAAAAAACTTCAAGAGATCTGCTACCACACCAGCTCTGCCCAGTTGAGTGGATTGTAGCCATGTCTTTTCACCTTGCCGAGACTCAGTTTCCACATCTGTGATTGAAGCGTTCAGTGAGATGACATACAAATTTCCCTCTAGCCCCAACACGTTCCGGCTTCAGGAACACCGCGACTCCCTACCTCATGCTCATATAACCTCATGCGCGCCCACCAGGAATGTAGTCGGAGAGATTATCCATGTGACTTAGGACCCCACACAATTCAGGGCAACTGTTACTCTGATAGGGGGATCCAAAGGAAAACCTGGGTCCTATCTCCCATTTGAAAGGCTCTTTCCTGCTTGCTTGAACCAGACCACTGTCTTCTTCCTATTTTCCCTGAATGTTCTATTCCCTCCCATGCTCCCTATTTATAATTCACCTGTACCTATAAATCAACACCCTCTTAGGGAATATTTCATCCAGCCTGGACTGTCATGAATTGCCCACGGTTTTGCTGATGGTCGATAATTTTCAGTGACTCATTCCCACCCCTGCCTTTGTGCTAGCTTCCTTACTGTGGAAGTCACCCCAGCTTGCTGTCCTTCGGTTATCTTTTTGAAATTTAACTTGCTCCTCTCTTCATGCTTGTCTACACAAAATTTACCTACACCATTTTCTGAAAAAGCGGTCTTTTGGCTTCCATCAGAGCCCTCTTGACCTCACTTCTTCCCACTCCCTCCCTCTCAGGGAGGCACTCATGGGATTCTAATGTCCTATTCTCTGAGCCCCTTGTTCTCAAGCACACGCTGTCACTCTCCAGCACTGTCCCAGTCGGCCAGGACACTTGTGTGCTGTACACGAAGTTCACCTCTAATTCCAATGTCTTATGGACTTCCCAAGGGACAAGGTGTGGCTGGCTCTGAATAGCCAGGGGTGCCTAGATAGACAGCATCTCTCCCTTTTCCCAGTTTCCCAGGCAAACAATGCTTTGTTTACCAAATGCTAGATGCTCCGTGATTCCAAGCTACATTAGACCGCTCCACCGCAAAGGTGAAGGGAATGAGGACAGGGTTTGGGGCTCTTTCTGATGAGTGGGCTCTCCGAGTTACTGATTAATGAGCTAAGAGAGGCACTTCTGCCCCCAAAGCAGATCACGCACCTCGGCCAGCCAGGGCCTATGCACTGTTGCCGTGGGGCTTGGAGAAGGTCTGTCGCAGCTGTATACAAAGACGGCCTTCTGAGAACCAGAGGCTTTTTCAATAATTAGACATCCAGAGCTTGATCAGTTCCTACTTTAGATTTACATTCGGCATTTTTGTTTTTAATCAGGTGTCAACAAGGGATGAAAGGCACTGCTTGCTTTCTTAACACAACATAACATTCATCCACGCAGAGGGAAATAAACTCTTAATCTTAACAAACAAATAGGTTGCATTCTAGGTCTGGAATTTCACTATTATCTAGCCAGTCACTGAAATACATTATTTCAGTTTTGGATGAAAGAAAAAGGACAAAAAATCAGCTTCAGAAGTAAATATAAAATCTGTGTTTTCGCAGAAGCCCACTGAATAGAAATCCTATGCCACAGAGAAAGACAACAGATCCTTACAGCTCTATGTGTGTAACAAACACAAATAGTCATAATTATCCCTGCCCCAGGGACTTAACTCCTTCGGGGGAAGGCCAGGCTTCCAGCCTCCTTACCAAATGAAAATCATTTTGAAATATATTTGTCATCTCCTCCAGCTCTGTTTAAAAATGTCTATAGATAGATGCTGTTTATTGTTGTTGTTTTTTTTCTCTCCCTTCGTTTTGTTTTCAGTATTCATGAGAATTAAAACCCTGGCTGTAATAAGGCATCTGCTGTAAACAAGTTCAGACAAAGGAAGCAATTTCTCCAGCAAGTAGGGGGCACGAGGAGACGCAGAGGACAGCATCATAGAGAAGCGTCTGTTATAACAGAAAGTAAACCCCTGCGTATCTCCGCTGGGCTCCCTCATGTACCTTGTTGATCTTGGGGTCGATCAGCTTTGTCAGTTGTTTGGGGAATTGTTAAACATCAAAAATATTGTGAGTCTAAAAAATTTGCATCGCTTCTAACCATATGGGTTCTAGCCGCGTCCGTTCATAGATTTTCTGGTATCTATCCATTCTGGACTAAGAGCAAAGAGGCATCTGACTACAGCATCAGTGGAAATAAATCCTGCTCGATTCCCTTCCAGGGTGCATGTGTGCACACTCCCAAACACACATTCACAGACATGCACACACAGCACGAACACAGCGCGCAGATGTGCAAGACATGCACACAGACATCATGCACTCTCACATGTGCAGACATATGCATATGTCACACTTGTGTGACCAGGTGCACACGTGCACAGAAAGCAGCCATGGGGACACACTCACACATGCGCACGTGCACACACACACGCCCCTGGCTGGTCATGAGAAACAGCATCTGTCTTGCCCTGCTCTGTTTCAGGCCTCTGGCTTTCTGAGCTCATGCTCATTTTATCACTGAAAATAATCATCTGCAGCCAAATTCTCCTCAGGGCCTCAGGGAAAGTTCTTTCCTATTGCTTCCTTTATATCCCCTTCCCATATTAGGCCCCAGAGCCAAATCCTTTTATTTCAAAGAAAAATCACTGTCCCTAAACTGGGCAGCATCTACAGGTAGCCCCGTCTGAGGACTGCACTTTGCAAATCTTTCACTGAGATAAAAGGATAGGACCCAGAGAGTTCTCACAGTCTTCCTTTCCGGAAGCTGGCTAAGTGGGAATCTTCACCCCCACTTCTCCCACCCCAAAAGCCTGTGGAGTGGCTATTGCAAAACAAGGCTGATTTCCTCAGTGCCCCTGAGCAGAGATCCTGCCTTACTCATCTATCTGCAGTGCCTAACACAGTGCCTATCACAAAACAGAATCCAATAAAGAGCTAAACAAATGAACCCCAGTATTAGATCCTTTTCCAGGAGTTTCTCAAACCCTGATATATATACGCACAGGAGTGTGTGCCTGGGAGCCAGGCAGCACCAGATGTCACAGGATAAACCTGGTACATCTTCCTGGAAAGTCCATTTTATGTTTAATGGGTTGTATTTAAAAGATTATTTTTCTATGAAAGCAAACATCAGATAAGGAGAATCTAATAAATGTCATTTTAGTCATTACGATAAAGATCTTGGGTTTTAAAGACGGTTTTAAATCCTATACCTCCCACAGATTAGTAATGTGACCTCTAATAAATTTTTCCTACTTCTCCAAATATCTTAGTTCTCGGCTGTAAAATGGAGGTCATAATAACTGTCTCGCAGAGATTTTGAAACTCAAGTAAGAGGATGTATCCAATGGAAGTGAATAATGACATCGGAGGCAGAAGCCATATGAGGAAATGACAGCCATGGTGTAGTAATGCTTCTAATAGTCCCAGTGATGCTGATATTAGAGGGGCAGTTGAAACAGACACAGAAGTAAAGAGCAGAAGGCTGGAGTGAAGGAGGGATGGAGGCAAGGGAGGGAGCGATTGAATAAGCATATAAACTAAGACCAGGTAACCCAAATGCAAGGACGTCTGCCATTCAGGAAGGCAGCCATCCATGGGAATCCCTTTAACCTATCACTTTGTTCTGCAGACAAGGAAACTGAAGCTCGGAGAACTGAACAAAGTAATTCAACTGAGTCCATCACAGCTAGCAAGCAGGCCGTGTCTAGACCGCACTCCTGATTTCAGGGCTAGGGCTTCAAGGCTGCAGTCCAATCACTCAACTATGAAAATAATCATTATTCTTAAGTGGTGGTAAAAGGGTATGTATGCCCATGCTCGGAAGTGGTTGATGGTCACGTGTGGGAGCAGAATGAACCTGGGCTATGAAGTCCAAGAATCGTCGACAGCTCGGCCATTTCCTAAATTTCTAACGGTGGCCAAGTTACGCCATCCCTTTGAATTGTCATTTGCGTGTGGAGTGAAGAGGACTACATCTACCTTGCAGGTTGGTGAGTGAATTAGAGAAAATGCATGAGAGTCTGGTGCACATACTAGCAGTCACTAAATGATAGTAGCTTGTAAGTATTTAGCCATTTTTTTTATCCTATTGTTAATTCTTAATAATCCCTATAGATACATCTACCAATCTGGCAGGAAACATAATTATCATGCCTAGAGTGTATTGCAAACACATCAGAAACTAAGGTGATGGAATAGATTAGAAATTCAGGGGCTTTGGGGCTTCCTCCTGATGGTCACTGGAATGTCAATGATCATAATAATGATAATCGATTCCTCTAGGTCTAAACTTCTTCGCCACTACAGCATATGTAGGATGCGGGGGCCGGGGGCAGTGGTCGTAATATAATTTGAACATTTGAAAGGCAATGAACTGTCTAAACAATAGCAAATAATAACTGAAAAGCAGATGAAGCACTTGAAACAGTTGGATCATAGTATGTTCATTTTTTATGTGGTTTTCTTCTTTCTTCTTTTAAAGGATCTATCTGACACTCTGAAGAGCCTGATGCCATTCTTATATCCTGATCTGGGAACTGAAAGACCTGCATTGTACTCATGGCTAAAAAGTGAATTTCGGAATAACCATACCAATCATTTCTCTGCACTCCAACTAGCTTATCTCTCGCCACCGCTATAAAAAGAAAAAGGAAAATAAAAAGGGGCAGCATAATCTCATAATAAAGGATAGTTATTTAGGTAAAAAAATATTTAGTTTTATTTTTAAAATATTTAGTATTACTAAAAGCTTGGTAATTGTTGTTCTCTTCTCCTCCCCTCTGCCTGGGGGAAGCCCCACTGTGGAGCTGCACTGGCTGGTGGGAAGTAGCTGGAGGTTAGGACTGGAGATCAGAAGACACTGGGCAGAGCCAGACTGGCCACCCTCTGTTTGACCCTGAGTGGTTCCGGACCCTCTCTCTCCTGGTTTCAGGTAGGTTGGGCTGCATCTCTAAGACCTTTTCCAGTTCTAATTTTTGTATCTCTGACTCAGCCCAGGAAGGTGCCTAAGGGTTAAAAACAACTCTTCCTAAGGCAGAGGACACTGGGGAGACCTCCGCAAGCCTCCTGTATGCTGAGATCAGAGCAGGAGCAAGGGAGTGGAGTTATGAGATCTTTGGAGATAGTACACCAACCCCTGTTATACACATAGTTACCAGATATTCAAACACTAATCTAGACCCTGCCGTGAAAATATTTTGCAGATGTCATTAAGAACCCGTTATAGGTCAATCTTAAGAAAGGAAGATAATTTGGGTGGGTGTGACCTAATCAATCACATGAGCCCTTTATAAGTAGAAAGATTTTATCCCCCCTCTGGCTAGTCTTAGAAGAAGAAGTCAGAAAGACATTTCTTCCTGACCTAGAAGAAGCAAAAACCATGTTGTGAATATCCGATGGGGGCCGCGCAGTGAGGAGCTATGAGTAGCCTCTGGCTGAGAGCTAACAGGAGAATGTGGACGTCAATCAGACGATCGGCCACAAGGAAATGGATCCAGCCAGCAACCGCTGAGCTTGGAAACAGGTTTCTTCCCCACCAAGTCTCCAGAAGAGAACCCAATCCACTCAGTATATTGATTTCAAATTTATGCTACTCTTGAACACAGAACCCAGCCATGCCACGGCCAGATTTTTTACCTACAGAACAGTGAACTCTTAAGCCATTTGGTTCATAGACGTTTGTTAGACAGCAATAGAAAATAACGTACAATTGAGCTTTCTCTTTTATCAAAAAAAAATCCTTCTTTAACAAACAATTTATAATTTCCTCTTCATTTTGCTCAGCTAAAATGTTATTCTACTTCCTGTGAATTTTCTATTAGAAATCACCAGCATCAGGCTTCCTCCAGTTATGCAGAACTGAACCTTCCTATACCTTAAGGCCACTTTCCCTCAAGAGAAAACACAGTTGGAAGTCTTGAAGTCTATCTACTCCTGGCTCTGCCATGAACTAGCTATAAATGTATAAATCTAATAAATAATAATAATGATGTCTACTATCTCACTATAGTGTTAATTGCAGTATATATTTGAAAACATTCATAGCATTCATCCTCATCAAAACACAACTCCTTTGAATAACAACTAATCACTTCAACAAACCATTTTTGGGTTTACAAAAACATATTTTGACACAAAGGCCAGCATCTCCCATGGATGCAAACTAGATGTTCAATAAATGTCTAATGTGAAGGACCTACAAAAGAGAGAGAGAGAGAGAGAGAGAAAACACAGGCTCCCTAGAGGGGGTAGGGGAGGGGGCAAAGGCACTGCTATTCCCCAGTGTCCCCTACCCTGAGACAATGTGCTTTGTGTACATTCAGAGTTTAAATATGAATGATTTCATCTCAGGACTCCATCCATTAGACCTTGTTTTCCTTTCCGGCGTTAGTACATTCTATTTCAGGTTGGCGGGAATGAGTGAGCAAGCCGTTGGTCAGGAAGCTGATGTGCTGGAAATCTCCCGGTGATGCATTTATGGAGAGGATGGCAGGGGCTCTGCCTGGGCAAAGAGAGGAACAGTCACAGGAAGGGATCAGGAGTATCTTTAAACCAGCCTCCCATTGTTTCCAATCAGGCAGCTTCCGCCAAGTCTTCCACTTTGGGTTGCCCCGGGCTACAATTGCCTGAGCGAGGAGTCAAGGGCACCTGCCGTCTTCAGGAACAGGAGGAAGACCCAGGGAGGCTGTCGAGAAAACACTTTAAAAAAGAACACTTTTTACTAAGACAATCGAAAGTTGAGACGTGAACAGGCTTTATTTGTTTTGTTTTGTTTTGCTTCATGTTTTGATCAGACCTTTCCCTGAAGAAGAAAACGCCCGCGATTTCACGAAAGGCACAACCAGAGCGCCACCATGTGGCAGAGCCTTTCGGAACCGACGCGGTCTTGTGCGGGGTTTGCAGGCTGAGGCCATATGGCCAGAGAAGAAAACTTGTAAGAATGGGTTTACACGTTGGGATAAAAGCCAGAACTCCGAACACTAAAGATCATGCATGTCTTTGAAAATTTGGTGATAGGCTTGATTTTTTTTTTTTTTTAAACCATCATATACCTGGAAGCTGTGACAGGGACTCTCATAGTTAACACTACAAAGTTATCATTGATGTGATTTCAAAATGAAGTTATTTTTTATTTTGTTGCCTTGATTATCTTCTAAAAGAAAGTGAGGCGAGCGTTAGTGTCCATCACAGGACTGAACCACATTTGTTCTGGCTCACGGATGATCACATTTATGCAAATTCCTTATGGCTATCAGAAATACTGGAGTTTGCCGATGACGGTGGGGTTGGCGAATTTTGAGGTTAGTTGTCTGGTTGTAGGGTCCTTGTTGTTGTTGAGCAGGTAGAAAAAAATGTCACCTGCTCCAATTTGAATGACCAGTTCCAGTTATTCTGTGTCCTCATAACCCTCTGCCCTAGATTTAAATTCTGAGAGAGTTTAATTAGCATTGTTTGATCTTCAGATCAGCTTTATCCAGGAATCCTGACTTACAGCCTCACCAAGACTATATGCAACGAAGAAGCAGCTCCCAAAAGAAAAACTGGTCTCATTATAGCAAGGGAACAGGCAGAAAACCAGCAGACAACAAACAGATTTTGTGCCATTTCAAGGACTAGTCCCTCACTGGACATAAGGCACGGCACATGGGCCACAATGTCCAGCATCTATGGACTGAGATCACTGCTGAATGATCCAGAGCTCCTTCTGATCTGTCGTAAGTCTTCTGGTCAATGGACATCTGCCCGTGTGGCTTCCCCAGTTAAGTTCCATCATCAAAATCACTGAGTTGCCTGCCACTTGATTAGAAGTCCCCCAGAGAAGATACAATATCTGAGGGGCATTTCTAGCCCAAGGACATTTCTGTTTGTTTTATTTTTAATACACATTGGCTAAGCCTCAGTTTCCTCCTACTTCAATGGAAACATCAGGAAAATACTCAAAAAGGACCTGAGACCCACTTGACACCTCAGTGAAATGATTTTTTTTCCCTCTCATAAGGAGATTAAGGCAGCAATAATACTGTTGTTCCTGCTTTTGTGTAAAGTGTGCTAATGTCTTTATGCCCCTTTCAAGAAAGAACTTGTTTGTGATGAAAGAGACTTGTGTAAGTTTCCTCCTTACAAGTTGTTCTTTGATATTTATACTATGTTTAAATGTGCTTTGCCAAAAGATCTCCCTTTCTTTGAGGACTCATGACTGCTTATTCAGATATATAATCTATAGGTAGATTAGGGAGAACTCTTATGATCAGTGGTCCAAATCAAGAGACAGAATGTTGTTATAACCTGTCACTTGTTCCCTTAATTTATTACCTGGATGCAATCATGGAAGCTGTCAGAACATTCCTGCCCCTCATCTCCCTGCTTCCCCTCAGTCGGTCAGTTGTACCTGAACAGGTCCATTTATGGGCCTCCATGATCTCTGATGCTTTGACCTCAGTGGGAATTGCTTGGTATTTCATGATTCCCAGTTCATTCAATTAAAGAATCAGCATGTTCTGACCTCAGAGAGAATGGCCCAGACTTGCAGGCTCCCAGTCAGAACCAGACTTTTTATCTTCTGACTCGCCACAGCCCTGTCCCTGGACATTGTTCCTCTGTTATCTCTTCTCTTACTGATGTCTGCATGGTATTACTTTTATATTAGAAAATCATGGAAATAAAGATTATTAAAATCATGGAATAAAAATTACTCAAAGTATATAATTTTACACCACTGCTAAATATTATTTATCAAATGATATTAAAATAACAAGATTAACGAGATATTTAATCTCCTTATGTATAGATACAGTTGACCCTTGAACAAGAGGGGTTTGAACAGTGAAGGTCAACCAATATATGGATTTTCTTCTTTTTTTTTATTAAAAAAATACAGTGCACTACAAATATATTTTCTCTTCCTTCTGATTTTCTTAATAAACATTTTCTTTTCTCTAGCTTACTTTAGTGTATGAAAACAGTATATAATACATGAAACATACAAAATATGTGTTATGCTATTTCTTTATACTATTGTTAAGGCTTCTGGTCAATGATGGGCTGTTAGGAAAGTTTTGGGGGAATTTTTTATTGCATGGGGGTCAGTTACCCAAACCCTGCATTGCTCAAAGATTTTATACACACAGACACACAAAGAGACACACATTATATATTTATATTTATATAAATATTTATTTATTTATGTTTATATATGTGACTCTCTTTTATTTATTTATTTATGCTATCAAATAGCTTTAAAATTGCTTTACAAACTGTTGGCTATTAGTTTTAGCCAATTTCTGGGCATAAAGAGATTCTAAGATTCTCTTAGTAATACAGATTTTAATAGTTAATAGTTAATTACAGAGATATTCCTTGTCCTTAAGAATTATTTTTTAAACTATCTTCAAGACAAATTGTTGTATTATAAAATCTCCTAGGCTACTGGGCAGTTTTTCATCCCTGTAGTTGACCCATTACAGCATTTCATCTCAGTGCTGCTCTCTTCAGTGGCTTTTTTTTTTAATGTCTATAGAAAAGTCATTAGCAGGAGTGATTTTCTCCAAATTTCTCACTTTTTCTAAGTGAACAGCAAAACAAGTTGTTGGCTGAAGACAGAGTTGGTTGAGAGGCTGTATCGTTGGCATATGTGTATGCTGCCTCTGTTAGGTTCTTGGTGATGGCTGTGTAGGACAGTTGAAGAAAAAAGATTATGTATGATATGCCTAATAATCTAGCCACTACTAATGATAAATATGTTAAAAATAAGAATTTGTATTCAGCTTGTGCTGTTTCTTCTACTAGACTTTCCATCTCTGACTTTGGAAAGAGAACAAATTGATTTATACCAGGTTTACAGGAGAGAAGCTCATTTGGTGACTCCCCTCAGGGTAAAATCCAACTCCTTAAATTGACGTATGATGCATTTCCCAGCATAACCTTAGTCACTCTTACTCAGCTTCTTTTCAGCACTTCTTTTTTCTTCTGGCTGTCTTCATGTTGCTATTACCCGGGGATACGTAGGCTCTATTCCTTTGGATGCTGTTTTCTGTACTTGAAGTATTTTTACCTTCCTTATCTCTCGCAATCTAGATAAGAGATCAGTAAACCATGGCTCGTGAACCAGATCCGGTCTGCTGGTTTCCCCATTTTTGTAAATAAAGTTTTATTAGAATGTAGCCATTTACACATGGTCTATGACTGCTTTTGCAATACAATGGCCAAATTAAGTAGTTAGAACAAAGGCTGTCTGGCCACAGAGCCTAAAATATTTACTATCTTGCTCTTTACAGAAAGAGCTTCTCAACTTCTGATCTACATCGATACCACTTTTCTTATGAAGTAATCACTCCATCTGAGTCACCTAGGCAATAGACTAGGTCTTGACAAGACACTAAAGAGTACCTACCACTATTTGCAAATTTTTTGATGTGTCTATGCTTCCTAGAGCAACTGTTTCTTCCTTGCAGCCAGGAATTATTTCATTTATTACTGTATGGCCAATTCCTAACACAGGGCCTGAATTAGAGAAAATGCTCACGCGATGTTGGTAGCACAATGAATTAAAGTATTTGAGGAGCCAACTAAAACCCATAGAGCAGAAAATGAGAAGGAAAGTAAAATGTTTTCTACCTTGTTTCTTTGACTGTGTTACTCATTATAGCTTCACAAGGGTTAGAGATTTCTGGGGATGGGGGGGGGTGAGAATTGTTTTCCAGCTTAGATGTCTTCCATAAATTAAAATCAAATGGCGCTGTAGTCAACAAAAGCCCAAGATACTATTTCCAAGAAGTTCAGTGTAAAAAGGGTGGCTGTTAAATATTATCACTAATTTTTAAAAATACCATCAAACATGTCAACTAAATGTCAACATAATCCCTTTTAAAGAATTCATCATAGGAGACTGTATATGTCTAAAAATTCCACTGTTAATTGAAACTTGTTCAAATTACCTTTTTGAGAAGTTCCTTTCCAGGCTACCGCATGTCCATTTAACAATCTCCAGTGGTGGTCAATCCTGTGCCTTGGATTGAAGGGGTTCTTATTATATTTTTTAATGTTCCATAATTATCTAGTGACAGACATGTGTATGAATAAGGCAGCTTCTAAAAGTTAGGAAACACTCCTTTGAATCTAACAAGAAGTATTCTTTTTTTTTTTTTTTTAAAGATTTTATTTATTTATTTGTCATAGAGAGAGAAGCGAGAGTGAGCACAGGCAGACAGAGTGGCAGGCAGAGCCAGAGGGAGAAGCAGGCTCGCTGCCAAGTAAGGAGCCCGATGTGGGACTCGATCCCAGGATGCTGGGATCATGACCTGAGCCGAAGGCAGCTGCTTAACCAACTGAGCCACCCAGGCGTCCCTAACAAGAAGTATTCTTATAAAGCAACAAGATTGAGTTTCTTGTCCCTATTTGTAATTGACTCATTCAGCAAATACCAACTGAGTTCTTGTTGTATAAGTCATTGTAGTCAGAAGGCAATTCCAAATGCTTCAAAAGTGTTCTGACAATGGCATCATAAGAATATATATGAGGCCCTGCAAGCATATACTGAATATTTACAAAAGAAATCTAGCCACACAGTCTCAGATATGACTAGAGGAAGGATGCAAGCTTACTTAGACCATCAGCCAAAACCGGCCAGGAGAGCACCAGCCCTTAGCATTGATGGGGGAAGGGGATGTCCTTCTCAAGCCATAAAGCAAAGACAACACTAGGTTGGTATGTAGGAGCCAGAAACAGAACAGACAGGGTCAGAGGGGGCAAAACCGAGGCAAAGAGCAGACCTGAGGGTCAACTGGGAAAAGCTGAGTGTAGAATTAGAGCTCAGGGCCACGTGTTATGTTATCAACAGGGAAGCCATTGGTCAGGAGTTGAGTGAGCACAGAAGCAAGATGGGGGTCAAGAGTGAGAATGAAGGAAGATGGTCTAAAACTTCATGAACAGGTGGATTCCTAGGATCCCCTTTTATTGGATGTCGACAAGGCGGAAGATGTGTGGGTCAGCATGGGCTAAAGGCACAAGGTCAGAGCAGGAATTAGAGTCTATGTATAGATGAGAGGAAAGAAATGATAGAAAATATTGAAGAAATCCCTCCTAGCAGCAACCTGCTACCTCCACCTTCTCATATTGAAAAGGTGTTTGGAAACATAAATTCAGGCCACTCCCTAGGATATAGTCTTTAAAAACTAGTAAACACAAAATGCTTCCACAAGGAAACTTCCTCTCTGACATTTTCTGCTTCTGCTGTCCTCCCTCTTTCCAGCCCTCAGAAAAGCTGTATATGGCAGATACAGATGAGAAGTCTGTCAGGAGGCACTCCCTTTATGACCCATGTATTTATAGTCTCAAGCATTGTAAGACATATAACTCCTCCAATAACCCATGGAAGGATTTATAGGGAGGCCTCGCTCCAAAAGAAAATGCCTCACAGGCACAAATCATTATCCCATTTTTATTTTGTGGTACGAATGGAGGTTATATTCACCTGCAAGTCAAGTGCAAAGAACACTGCAATTCAGAATCAAAGATCTGTGCTTACTAGTTACTTTTTGCTCTTACAAGGAGTTTCATACAAATAGAATTGCAATGATGTTTATTTTCCTGGCAGCCAAAATTGTAATGCTCTTACTGACATTCAACTGTCTGTAACATTCTTGAAGATAAATTGAGAGGGGAAAAAAGAAGCGACCAACAAAGCAAGGAAAACATTCTAGCCTTTATATAAAAGAGGACACCGGAAATACCTGTTTTTTTTAAGCATCATGGCCCATCTTAAACCCAGATTGGCTTAAAAGCAAGAAGGAATGGTGGGGGTGGGGTGTGTTAGAAAACACGCTCACTTTATAAACTGGAAACCTTTTCTATCTAAGTGGGGACTTCCAGGTCTCTCTCTGGGAAACAACTTCACTCCACTCCTGTACTGAACTAATTAATCTTTAAAAAACGATTGGGAAGAAGGAAACCTGAGAGGACATCTGGAGGTAGATTTCCAAGCTGGGCTAATTATGAGACTCCCCTGGTAGCCATCAAACACTACAGAAATAAAGGAACAAGTCTCTGGGCTTCACCTGCAGAGAATATGGTTTATAAACCTGGAGTGTGGCTCACACTTCTGTCTATCAAAGATGATCCTGAAGATCAACCAGGTTTAGGAACCACTGATCCACTCCATTCTCCCCGCACAGGAGAGGTCACCCAGAAACCACCCAATGGAGATTTAAAAACAAAACTACCCCCCCCAAATCAACAACACTTTTTAAAGAAAGAGGAAATTCCCCACTTTTTTCAGCAAAAGATACATTTACACTTAAAAGCCCACCTAGACATCACCTCCATATCTAGATTCTATTTAAATAGTTACCTTTGGATTAAGATTTCACATTGTTAAGTAATTCATTAGTAAAATGATGTACAGGTTCTCTTTTACTGTTACACATTTTGCAAAGTACAAAAGTAAAAACGTATTGTCCTAAAAACGTATTGTTTGCCTCAGATCTTTTTGATGATTGTCAGTTTGTTTTGAGAAAAAGAAATTTGGGAGAAAAAGTTAAGTTTCCTTTCTTTCTCCAACGGCTTCTGTTGTTTATGCCATCTTTCCTTCTCTCCGACAAGGCAAACACAATCACAGATTTGCTATGTACACAGTTGACAATTTTACACTTTCTCCCCACATCTGAATCCATTAACAATGCACATGCTGATTATTTTTTAATTTACATGGATGATACCATACCGTATTTAACATTCTGAAACTTGCGTTTTTCTTACACACTATTTTCCAGGTCTGCGTGGATACATTTATATCAGATTCATTCATTTGTAATACTGTATGAACATTCTGTCATATAACTGTATCACCATATTATACCCACCCATTCTCTTACTGGTAGATATTGAGCTTTTGAAAAAATTGTTGCCTTCAAAAAGATGTGGCTGGAGCACCCATGTGTTTCCCTCTTGATGTATGTCTTACAGGAACTTCTCCAGGCATCTGAGTTTAGCTGCAAAGGTGTAGGGTGGTATATGCATTTTCAAATGCATTAGTGTCAAATTGTCTCTAAAGTACTGATTAAAACTTTGAGCAGCAGTGTAAGATGGTTTTCAATATCCCACGTCTCTACCAACAAGGACATTATCAGTTCTCTATAAATCGGGTGAATTTGATCAGGCCGCGGCGTTGTTTTATGGATATCTCCCCATTTACTTGTGACGCAGAGCGTATTTTTTTCATTTCATTGTACATTCAGCATTCCTTAACACTTGTCTTTTGAGTAAAATATTCCTTTAGAGAAATGTCTTGACCTAAACATCTCTCTGCCTCTCTTCCTAGTCTTACTACCCATTCACACAATTGTCTGCATTTATTATCAGTAATAATAGGTCCATTCAGGGTAGGAATTGATCACAATGAGACAATTCTAAAAACAACTCAACGAAAATACCAAATCACCTTAAGATGTCCTACAATACTTACTGAGCACCTACTAAATGACAACAAAGGGTCCTGGTG
Source organism: Lutra lutra (assembly GCF_902655055.1). NCBI lineage: Eukaryota > Metazoa > Chordata > Mammalia > Carnivora > Mustelidae > Lutra > Lutra lutra. The sequence continues at coordinate 38,645,244 of NC_062289.1, read as the reverse complement.
GAGCTGAACTACCTGGTTTGAATCCTGGCACCACCATTTCAGAGTCAATGACCACAGAAGATTTCTTAACCTCTCTGAGCCACAGGAGCCACATATACAAAATGGAGGTAATAATAGTACCTAACTGTTGAAAGTTAAATTAGATGGTAAATGTAAACCCTTTATCACAGTGTTCAGGACATAGTAAATAACCAAATACTAGTTATTTCTACCATCATTATTGGTGGGAAGATAGCAGTGGCAAACGTCATGTGGTGCCTCCTCCAGAAGGCAGACCCTGGACGGAGATCAGCATGCAGAAGATTCATTAGAGAGCGCTCTTGGAATGGCTACATGAAATGCACTTGAGGAAAAGAGGAAGGGCTCCCCAAAATGAGAACCTGTACAGATACATTTTCTTCACTGATTCAATATCCATACTTACAATTTACCAGAAATATCAAAAGTATTACCCCTGAACCACACTTAATTGTAAGAAGGAGGAGGAGGAGGGGACAGGGAAGGGAAAAAGAATAAGGAAAAGGCAGAAAAGAATAGTGTCTGGAACTATTTCAAACATTTCACCCATGTTAACTTACGTAAGTCTCGCAAAATCTGGAGGACAACACTGGATCCACAAGTGACCACAGTAAAAGCACGGAAATAACTCACCCATAGCCCCACAGCTAGGATGCGGTAAGGCTAGAATTTAAGCCCAGGCCATGTAGCTTCAGAAAGGACATTCCTAACCATGGTTCAGGACCGCCAGAAGGCACGTCAATACCACTCGTAGGCTGTAGCAGTTTACTGTTATTTCTATTACAGCTGTCTCCTAGACCCTCTGGGAAGTGCTTCACATACATCAGATAATTTAATCTACTCCTTACAGAAACTCATCGAGGGTTGCATTTTTATCTGCATTTTTAGCTGAAGAAAGTAGGGGATGTTAAGTCACTTTCCCAAAGTCATAGAAGTTAATAGTAGAGCCAGGCTTTCCCTCCATGGTGTTTTTGGCTCTGAAAGTCAGTGTTCTTTCCCATTATAAATATGGTTTTATTTTTGAGAAAGGACCTTCTTTTCCAGAAAATTGATACCTCTTATGTCACGTCTTCCTTTGGATAAATAATATCAATTTGTCAACTTCCTTATTGTTTACATTGTCTCACATTGGCATCCTTTGAATATTCTCCATGTACATTGCCTTATTTAATTACAGAATCAGAATTGAGAATGTAGAGGCTTTGACAGTTTTGAATACCTAATGGGAAAGGTGCCAAGAGTTTCCTACATTCTGAATTCTCATTTAACATTTCAATGCCATAATTACCTTTTCAAGAGCACAATGGCTATACTGACTCATGTCAGTATGCTTTCTGAGGGGACCAGTAGACCTCTTTCTGTGGTGTTCTTAGTCCAGACTTCCTACATGTTCTATTTGTATAATTTGCTTTAAAAGTATCCTAAGAATATTTACTCCTTGCCAAGTTTGTGCAGCTATTACCTACCCCTAATTATCTTATTTTTAAAATTAAAGCACTTTACTGATACGTAATTAATAATTTTAAAATCTTTCCATACTAGTTTATCCAAGAAAATTTTTAATGTAGGTAAGATATAAAATAAGATGAGTTTTACATAAATTCTAATATGATTTCTCTATCCCGACCCATGGGTACAATGTAAAAGTTGCACTCATTCTGAAAATCTTAATTCTAATGAGGTACCTTAAACACTTCTTAGCAGTCGATGTGCATGTTCATGTTTATTTATTCTCATGTGTACAAATTAATGCAGTGGAACTCTAGGAAGCTGGAACAGCCTAAACAACTTGCAAACTTCAGCCTCCTATGAATATCTGAAAGGTATCTATTTGATAAACTATCTCATTTTGTTGGAAAACCTCCCACCATGGGCTTTTTAGTTTTGCAATGATAAAGCAAGAGCTACACATTTTTCTCGAGGAAGACCCTCAGTGTAGTGTCATCTAACTGCAGTTGTTTTAATCCGAGACGATATTCTAGAGAGTCATGTAAATTAGGTCTCCACAGACACTGACACGGTGCTAGAAAAATGCTGTTTTTCTCTCTGTGGATTTGGACTGCCCTGTACTTGTTCTTAGATGCTATTTTTATTCAAACAGTAAGCATCACAAAAATCATGAGCAGAGAACTTAGGGCTTCTGCATGGACATAGAGCTATATATCTGGCCTCACACTAGAGAAGTATAGGACATGGCAGAAGACAGATCTGTGCTCCATGTAGCTCTGCATGGACAGATCTGCTGGTGACCCACAATTCCCATAGGACTGTGGCAAAGATTCTGAGGCCAGATGAGTTTATTCTGATGAGTTTGGGGGGTTCTAGAGCAAGGCCACACCCCTCTGGGTAGGGGTATAATTTACTTTTAAGGGAATGGATTTACCTATCGAACTATCAATCATGTCTTTTCTCTCTACATTCATCGCCAATGCCTTCTCTTCTTGTGGTATTAAATAAAATACACACTGAAAACTTCTAAATTTTTATCTTAGGTTCAAATCCTTCCTTAAATTCTAGATTCATAAATACAATTGCCTACTCAGGATATCCACCTGGATGCCTAACTCATCTCAAACTGAGCTCTTTGTCTTTCCGAGCACACTTACTCCTTCTTCACTTTTGTACTTTTCAGTACCAGATAATTCTGTTCCTCCACCTGTAAGCCAAAACCCTTGGACATATCTCTGATTCCTCCTTGTCTCACACTCCACATCTGACACATCTCTTAGTGCAACATTCAAAATGCATCTATAATCTTATCAATACTTACCACCCTGAATGCTATCACCCAAACTAATACCCCCAAATCTTTCCTCTGTTTTATTGCCGTGGCCTCCTAACTGATCTCTTCTTCTATGTCCTACTTCCCTGAAGGCTATTTTCAACCATGCAACATGGTGAACCTCATTCAGATTGTGTTACTCTGCTCCACGCCCTTCCCTCTCACTCAGAGCACCTTACAATTGCCTACAAGGTCCCTTATGATCTGATTTCCCTCTTATCCCCTATGCCCACCTCCAACCTGTCTAGTTCTATCTCTGACTTCATCTCCTAATATTCCCCACATTTCGTGTCATAGTAAATATATAGACATACTGGCTTCCTCACTGTTCCTCACACACAGCAGAAATTCTTCCAGCTCAAGACCTTTGCACCTGCTGGTCCTTGCACCAGGAATGTTCTTCCTCCAGATACCACCTTGCTTGTTCCCTCAGATCTTTTTTCCAGATCTTTCTTAGACATCTCCTTCTCAGTGAGGCCTTTTCCAATCATCTTATTTTAAATTGCAATTTAAGGGATGCCTGTGTGGCTGAGTCAGTTAAGTGTCTGCCTTCAGCTCAGGTCATGATCCCAGGGTCCTGGGATTGAGTCCCTCAGGGGGCTCCTTGCTCAGCAGGGAGCCTGCTTCTCCCTCTGCTTGCCACTCCCCCTGCTTGTGTGCACCCTCTCTCGCTCTCTCACTCTCTCACTCTATCTCTGACAAATAAAAATTTAAGAAAATAAGTTGTAATTTAAAATAAATCACATCAATATCTTCATCCCTTTCCCTTCTTTATTCTCCCCCCACAAAGGGCATATCACCATATAATAGCATATATCTTTCCCTAAATATTTTATTCATTGTCCAGTTTCTCCCACCAGAATGGATAAGCACTATAAGGACAGTAATTTCTTTTCTTAACCACTGGTTTCCTTCAGATGTAGTACATAATAGCTCAATAGATATTTGTTGACTAGATCATTGACTCCTGAAAAAGAAGAATCTGGGATCCAAGATAGATGTTTCCTAGGTCATTTTTGAGGGGTCTGGTACCACATTCATCAGTATTCCCAGAGCAGTTCCAGTGTAGTGATGGAGATGGGGGTGGCAGTGGGGTGAGGTACGTCCTCAGAACATGGCCTGTCCTTGGCATCAAGGGACATTTAGTGATTTGAAGGATAACTAGCTCTCTGTGTAAAATTTCTGATTCACACTGAGTTGAAAAGGAAAAAAGCCTCCATGCATGTGTCCACACCAAAGAGTCTTCTGCTACAAACCATCATACAGAATTGGAAATTTTAGGCTTAGTTGAAACAACTTACTATGGGCACATTTTATTGGAGAAGCACACACTTCAGAGAGACTCGAAGAGCCTCCAGATTTTCTTTATTGGTGGGCATAAATTCAGAAGAATAAGTAAATATGGTGGAATTTGAACCAACAGTTTGGATTTGGGAAATTGGTCACCTGAGGAGAAATCCCTGATAAATAACGTCCCAGCATAAGAATGTTCAATTGCTATTAATCTAAAGTTTTCCCAGAACAATGTCAGGGGCCTGGTCAGAATCCATGCTCCTCATTTGCCTTCCATTGTGGGACCCTTGTGATAACTGAAGAGAGAGAGTTATATGGGCAATTTGAACTTTGTACTTATTAGGACTTATTTAGCATAAAGTGGATCTTAGAGTAGAGGGAAGGGTGAATTAAAATTTTTAAATTATATATATATATATATATATATATATAGAGAGAGAGAGAGAGAGGGAGAGAGAGAGGGAGAGAGAGAGAGAGACCATATATAGTCTCTCTATGAAGATAAAAAGATTAGTGGGTTTCTTTTTTATGATTATGCAGGTCATAAGAATTTATGGCCAAGGTAGATTTTTAAGAGAGGTGACTATACACACATAGCTAAGTATACAGCCATATGAATGAAAATGATTGACTAGCTACTGCCAAAGAGAAGGGTGTGGGTGGCTAGGACTCTGAATAGAGGGTCTCCCATGACCAGGGAACCACCTAACCCAGCAGTGTTCACTTCCTTGTTTGTAGAGTGTATCTAGACTCTTGGTACAGAGGATGTTAAGAAGCATCTCCCATTAGGGGTTCCATCCACCATCCAGGTCACCCTTAAACCCAAATGCTGTTGCTTTAGAAACCTAACTTGGTGCTTTGTGAGAAGAGATTCTGAGAAAACAGGTGTAGGGGCTGGGGTTGGTCTCTGAGTACAGGGGAAAGGGAATAGTACAAGCAAGCGCAGGGTAAACATCACTGGTAACCAAAGCTGAGTAAGTCACTTACACTTCACAGGAGCTGCAAAATTCCACTGACTTCTAGATTCTAGAGTGAGAGATCAGGAAAGAGAAGGAAAGATAGAGAGCATGAGGGAGATAAAAAGAAAAAAACAGTTTACGACTTTAACCTTTCCTCACAGCAGGTGTTGTCTTCCTCACCTTCACCACACAATGTTGGCCCTGGGAGCGATGGAAGGTTCTAGAAAGCTGCACTAAGATCTCTTGTCCCATTACAGCCTCAAAGGCCTGCCCCTTGAGGTCACCTCTCTTTCCATGCTCAGTCTTGTCTTCTCTATCCTTCCCTCCAGCTGATTCCTTCTTGATCTAAGCAACTTCTCACCTAAACAACCCATTAGGTAATTTTGAATTTCTATAAAATAGAGTTGACAAAACCCATCTGAGAGAATTAGACACAGTTGGTTTGGAAGTGCTCAGAGGTGGGTGATTTTTAAGAGCCCTGGGGATGATTCTAATGTAGGTAGGTGAGAATCATCACTCTCCATCCTCTTCCCCTTCTAGTCTTATCTTAAACTTGGTTTTCCCCTCCAAGTACTGCTGTCCTTCAATCTCTCTCAAGTTCAGACTCTCAGAAATCCCACATGCCTCAAGACAAGGGCTGCTAGCTCGTCTTCTAGCTGCTAAATGTTGGATGAACTTCCTGCAAGAAACACTCCTCTGTGGAGATCTGAGTTTCCTGGCTATTGCAGCCTTCACTCTTCCTCTAACATAATTTACCCCCCTTCTTGCTCAGTTTTCAAGCCATCTCCTCACTGTCATTCTGGGTACTTCTATGAACATATAAACCAATCACCTTCATGATTCCTTGACCTTCACGATCAATTACGATTGGCCCCTTCTCCCCTTCTGTTCAGCATGATTGCACCTCGGGCTTTGTCATTACCCACAACTGCTCCACCTCAGAAAGCCTATGTACCAGTTCTCAACCTGGTCAGCATAATTTTCTGTCCTCCCAGCTCTCACCTACCATACTTTCAATCTCCACTTAGCTTTGGATTCAGCCTTTGAACTTCTCAGACTTCTCCTGTAATTTCACCCTTTTTAATACTTTACTTCCTTCCACATTCTTCCCAGTCTACTAGGCACATTATTAGTTAGTTCTTCACCATCCCTCTCAATCCCTTTCTGCTTCTTTGGATGCAAATGCCAACTCCCAAACACGAATCAAGCCAACCATATGACTACTCCATTCCCACTGCCTATGATATATACATTCATGGTATCTAATCTTGATTTTGTGGTCACAAAGAGAAAAAATATATTCCTAATACTTGCCAATAGTATGTTCCATTAGCCACACAATGTAAATATAGTGTAATAAAAGCTTAAATATAATGTGGTCTGTCATTTAATCTTTACATCTACTTTTACAGGCAGTTGCAATTATCATTCCCATCTTACAGATAACAAAAATGAAGTTTAGAGCGGTGGATAACTTGCCTAGGGTCATGTAGGTGTCAAGTGATGGAGACTACATTCAAACCATTAACGCTTTGACTCCTGAGTCTCAATTTCTGAGTTACTTCATAGTGCCCTTCTCTATGCTACACAACTGTTCTCAAAGGGGTGCAAATGAAACTGGTATTTAAATTTTGCTTCCCAATTCAATAATTTGTTTTAAAATGTGATTTGGATAGATGTTACACCGCAAAATTTCTTATAAACTAATCAATATTTTCTATTTAAATTTAATCTACAACATTAGTAAAGGTAATTTACACTCTCCTAGCATCAGGTCTTTCCCTATCTTACTGATCTCTGTCTGTAGAATATAACTGGTCTACCTGAAGATCTCTCACTTAAATGCTTGCTTTTTTAAGAACTAGGCAACAGTGTTATTGATTCTAAAGAAACCAGCCTTTCACAACAAAACCACACCGGTAGTAAATTCAGGTACAAGTAAAGAACTGAAATTGGCTTACATGTTTCAGAGATTGGTTCAGTGACCACTGCCTTGGTTTCTCCTGTGAGAATAAAAATGTGTCCCTAGAATTACTCAGGCATTAGAATGGACAGCTCCCCTTCTTTGGGCTCCAACCATTTCTCAGCGAGCTTCCCTACCATCCACCCCTACTCTTATATCCACAATCCGTTCTATGCCTTCTCAAGTGGCAGATGTGCCAGTAATCACTCAGGCTGTGAGAGCCTAGTAAACAAAGACAAGCTATTTAAAAAAGCATTTTGCACCCCCTTCCCTGAGTGTTTAAAGCCTGGGCATGGGTGGAAAGAATCTGGATTCTCAGCCCCATCCCATCACATATGTGACTTATGGGCATGCCATTTTAGCTCTCTGAACTCCAGTAGTCTCTCCTCTTCAAAATGGAAGTAGAAATATTTTACCTATAGGACTTTACCCACATATTTTCCTTGAAATACCTTTAAGAGATATGATTAGGTCTCAACAACAGAATACCATTCATATTTCAGAATGAAGCCAATAAAAGTCCTGTGAACATTTCCACCCACACACAAAAATAGTATTTTTTATAACCTAACTACCATCTAATCCAAGTTGATTTATATTGTGAAATTTTGAAAAACTGAATTGGATTCAAAATTTCCAACTCATGCTCACCATATCCATTTAATTCTTCCTACTTGACAATATTTTAAAATATTTTCCAAGACGATGAAAGATAGATGGTGGTAACCCTTTTAGAGGTTAAATAATTGGTAATAAAAAATAAGAGGACACAAAAGAAAACCTCCAACCTTCAAATGAAGTGTTCTTAATAGTTATGCAAGCTTGATTGTGCAGACGTATGCCTTGGATTTTACATGTTATCAGTGCCAGCAACATATGGGTGGTTGGTGATTTCTGCCCACACCTTATGAGCAGCTTCCTTCATAAATCCTAAAAGTTAATCATGACAAAAAAGCAGACTTGTCTATTCCCTTTAAAAGCCTGAAGCAATTTGTTCAGCAACCACACTGCTAATGTAGAGATAAAGGAAAGGAGCATTGAGGGCAACAAAAAAGGATCAAAAATATGGAAGAATGTGTACAGAATTAAAGTGACTGTGGTAAGGAGTGACTGCTCGTGGTTCATTTTATCTTATTACTCTGGGAATACATTGCTAGTTATAAGGGAGAATCAGGAGCCGAGATTTTTAGGGGAACAAATCCTGATTCATGCCACTGTGCTGAGTAATTTCTGACTCTAAATTCCCTATTCATTATTCATTCAATAATTGCAAAATGAATGAATTTAATCCTATATTCGGCAAAATGTATACTTTGTGAATGGTTAAAAAACAGTCAAGAAAAAGCTAAGCAAACACACAAGCATCAATTTTTACTAGAGCAAGCTGCACTCAAATTAAAGGAGAAGAAAAAAGGTCAGGGGTTATGGATTCCTACGTTCCAGACGTTGTGCTCTTCACCCTCATTGTGTAGCAGCAGTCAATTGTCCCTTGAAAATTTACCCCACCAGTACAAGAATCCCTCCCTTTGTCTGTTGATTCAATGTCATTAAATGCCCAAATTGGTCAGATAGCTATCTCAATTCCCAATTCAATGGAATTATATCCTCTGGGGTAAGCATTCTTCCCTTTGGAATTAAAAACTCTACCAAGCAGAGCCCAAAGTTCCATCCCATGATTTCTGGACTGGGGCTGTGGGAAAAATAATACCAAATATGGAAGAAATAATATCAAATACGGGAGAAATAATACAAAATGCAGGGTGAGGATTTTGAGCATATTGGCATATCCTGGAGGATACTGCCCCAGCCCCACAAGATACTGCACCCTAGCTGGTACCATCCTTAAATCCTTAAAAGACCAGTCCCCCAGTCTATCAAGTCAGTTGTTCCTGGGCAATGATGAATACGGTGATATCAGTGAATTCCATGAGCAGAGTCATGGCTGCATTTCATTTGCTGTAAAGTGATCTTCTTGGTCATAAGCAATGATGTGTGAATGCCAGTGATGATGGATAAAGTGTCCCGTGAGTTCACACACGGTAGTTTTGACAGAAGAATTGCCAGCAGAGGAGGCATTTTGGGAGGCGGTTTGAGTCCTCAGCATGTCTATAGACTGGTTGGCCTTGGGGAGTGCAAGTTCATGCTGCTGAGCCCATGCATAACCTTCCTTCCTGCCACTTGTCCTCTTTTTACTGAGCTCAATGGTAAGTGACAGGAGTGGCTAGAAGGAAGCTCACCAACAGCCACAGAACCATGCTATCCTATTCATCTGATTATTAAAATCCCCTTCTGCTGGAATCACCCTTTGGTGAGGATTATGGGGCACAAATATCTTCATGCTAGGTCTATCTAAATACTGTTTCCCCCAACCTCCTTGTCACTAACAAACTTCCCATCTAGCCACAGTCTTTAGGACTGTGACATTAGCTACAGTCCAGAAATAGGTATATAGCCATAATTCCGACCACCTCTCCTTAGGAAAAATGAACAATTTGAATTTCTCTCGTGCTGCAGCTTGTCCTAGTGGTGCCTGTGTGTTTTGCAGAACATGTTTGTAAAGTCAGGCTCTAGTTCTTTCTTTCATAGTCAACTGATCATAGAGAACTCCTTACAAGAAAAAGCTGAGGAAAAAGACAGTATCATAGAGTCCATGGACATCTGCACCACCTCCTTATGCACCTTGCGCTTTCAGGAACAACTTGAGCCTCATCTAGTATCTACTCCTTACGTTGGATAATAAGTGCTGCTTTAAGTGTACAAATTTATAGGGTGGTGGGTCAAACAACACCAGTTTGATTGGCAGCTCAAATGACATGAAATGGCAACACTTTGTTCCCACATCGTGATCTCTGTGATGCCCTATAAGACCCTGCCAAAGATTCTGTACAGCATTCCTACCCACTACTGATATTTTGAGATGCATCAAATCTGCTGGAGAACCTGCTGAGCTGGAGGAGTCGCTTGTAAGACAGCTTACCCACAGACTCCCAGCAGGACACTTCAATTCTTTGCTGATTGGGCCTTTCCAGAAGGTTGCTTGAGTGTCTTCCCCCAGAGCAAATAAACCAGACAGCAAGCAAGGATGAACCCGTGATGCCTTTTATAACCTAGTCACACAACATCACTTCTACCGTAATCTACTTAGAACCAAGGCAGTAGGCCCTGCCCCCAATCGAAGGGAGATGATTTGGGCTTCACCTTTTGGAGGGAGCAGGTGAAAAATGTATAGATCTATTTTAAAACCACCACCATACCTTACTTATAATATTGAAAAATAAGGGCTCCTGGGTGGCTCAGTTGGTTAAGTGATTGCCTTTGGCTCATGTCATGATCTTGGAGTCCTGGGATAGAGTCCCGCATCATCCCACATTGGGCTCCCTACTCAGCAGGGAGTCTGTTTCTCCCTTGGACCTTCTCCCCTCTCATGCTCTCTATCTCACTCTCTCTCAAGTAAATAAATAAAATCTTTTTTAAAAAATTGAAAAATATGGGCGCCTGGGTGGCTCAGTGGGTTAAGCCACTGCCTTCGGCTCAGGTCATGATCTCAGGGTCCTGAGATCGAGTCCCGCATCAGGCTCTCTGCTCGACGGGGAGCCTGCTTCCCTCTCTCTCTCTCTGCCTGCCTCTCTGTCTACTTGTGATCTCTCTCTGTCAAATAAATAATAAATAAAATCTTAAAAAAAAAAAAAATAAGGGCGCCTGGGTGGCTCAGTGGGTTAAGCCGCTGCCTTCGGCTCAGGTCATGATCTCAGGTTCCTGGGATCAAGTCCCACATTGGGCTCTCTGCTCAGCAAGAAGCCTGCTTCCCTCTCTCTCTCTCTCTGCCTGCCTCTCCGTCTGCTTGTGCTCTCTCTCTGTCAAATAAATAAATAAAATCTTTAAAAATAAAATAAAATAAAGTGAAAAATAAAAAGCAGCCTGACACAAAAATCTTTCAATATATCTCTCCTAATTTGCTTAAATAGAATTCCTAGAAATTAAATATGGATCAAAGCATAATGATTTCTTTGAAGGCTCCTAACACACGTTGCCAAACGGTCCTCCAATGAGTCTTTAGTGAACCAGGTTTGTCCAGAAGCAGTGAATGTGTATGATTATTTCATTGCACATCAGCCAATGTCAACTTGGTATTTAAAACAAACAAAAACTCATTTAAATTTATTTTTAAAGGTATGTTTTTCCTATGGTGATTTATATTTTGTATTTCTTCTTTTATAAATTGTCTGTTGATAATTGTTGCCAATTTGTCTATTAGGATGCTTTACACAATGATTTGGAAAATCTTGTTAAATATAAAATTATTTCTTGACCTGTCATCTTTATAAGCAGTTTACTGATTTATCATTAACTTTATATTTCTCCTTGGGTACAAAAAGTTTTTGTTTTTGAATTGTCAAAAAATAATCTATCACTGTCTTTGTAACTTCTTACGCAGCTTCTCTGCTGCCAAGATAAGTCTTTACTTTCAGCAAATGTTTGAACACAATCACCATTTCAGCACAACTAACTTCCTTGTTGTTTATAATTAATATTTTTTCTTCAAGAGTTCAGAGCTGGTTACATAATTTGCAGGGCCCTGTGCAAAATAAAAATGTGGGGCCCTTCTATAAAAAGAAGAAAAGCATATGATTAAAGGTACGAAGATACAAAACCTTTTCCGTTCTTTCACGGTGTTTCTTTTAACTTGCCATGGTGCTCTTTATTGCTTTGCTCTTGTTACGCTAAAGAACAATTAAAAATTTTGAGTATCAACACAAATTTAATCATTTGTCCTTATATTGTTCAATAGCAATTTTAAATGCAAACATAAGGATATTTAACTCACATGTGAAGTCACTTAAATTGCACAATTCATATTTATAGCTCATGCAAGTGTATGTATTTTACTTTTATCAAAACACCAGGGTTATATACAAGACTAACTTAACTGTTTTTATTTTGCATATATATATATATATATATATATATATATATATATACACACACACATATATATATATAGACACACACACACACTACCAACATTCTCTACCTTCAGCTTACTGATGAGTTAAGGAAGGACTGAAAGGAAAAGGAACAATGGGTTGCCATATGGCTTGCCTTTCCCTCTGTGTTATCATTTGCTTTTTAAGTGGTTGGCTCACACAAGGGACAAAGATTATGATAGGGTTCCTTGATTATTTGTTTTTAAAATGCCACTGCCTTTACTTGAAGTAAGTTCTTGTTCTAAAGGAAATTATGGGCTCCCTGGCCTATTACTGTCTCTGCCTGCTCAATGTAACATGTTTAACTTGTATTCTGTTTCAGTCTGGCTAAAACACTACACATTGTGGTTCCATCAAAATGCTGTGTTTGTAGGGCATCCTGAAGGCTCTGTGCAATGAAGTGGCAAGGAAAGGTAGATATGGATACTGTGAATGTGCTTCATTGTTCTGCTGGATTTCATTTACAAATCACAAGTTCAAAGATAAAATTATTAAAAATTTAAGGAAGGAACAATAGAGCATTAAACCAAATGTGAAGGCCCCAGAACATGGGCGACATAGGACATGCAGACCTCATGCTCCTGGAGCTAGTTTTACATGAACTACAACCAATTTCTGGGAATGTTTCCCACCAAAATAAACCACATGGAGTAAAGGTAAATGAGAGTTATAATTCATAAGAAGCTACTACAAAGACACAATGAAAAATTGGCTAAAATCTAAGTTAAGTGTCTACATACAATGACAAAGAGGCATATATAGACTTGCTGACACCATCAGTCAAGTGGTTTGAATTGATATTTATAGAATACATCATCCAAACAAAAGCTAAATATGCATTCTTCTCAAGCTCACATGGAACACTCAACAAAATAAAGCACATTTTGGTGCATTCACAGTCCCCGCTCATGGGTGGCTGTTTTTGACTCATCAACAGAGATCCCACACACAGAATTCAGGCCCTTGCCCATAGTCAGGCACATGAAGCTCCAGTGGGTTCTTTGGATCACTTGGCCAGCTGGAAGCCTTACTGCCCTCCACAACCAGGGTCTGGGCCACACCATACAAACTCCTGGTTGGGTCTCCTGGCAGGCTCAGTTAACAATGCCTTCCTTAAAGGGGACCTATGCAGGTGTGGGGAGACTCCAGACAGGCCCAAGTATGCTAGGGCTGAGTTCAGGCCATGTTGGGGAAGGCTCAGGACAGCCCCCTATGACTTTCACCTTTTGTTCCTCATGGTCCAGGAAGAAGGGCACCCAAACCATCCAGAGAACTAGGAATGGATCAGAGTGAATATAGGGGCTTCCTCCATACCCTGGAGGATCCCATATGCCTTTAGAATATCAGAAGGTCTATCTACATGTCCCTAACCTAGCCGGAATATGCCACTGGGAGTTTCTCCTGCTATCACCAATCCCCCGAGACAAGCAAGAACAAAAATGGTAAAGAATCAGAGCAAAATAGGTGGGCAGGGTGACTTCTGGAGGCCTCTAGGCTGGACATTCCAATCTACATAAACACAGTTACATTTGCACAGGTGGTGAAAGACCTTGGTAGGGGGAAATGTCAAGGTTGTACTACAGAGTCTCAATTTAACAGGCAGATGGGTCAGATGAAGAGGTTGCATAGGTGGGGTGGCAATTATGTCCATGTTGCTTGTCGTTATCACCATTGTCCAGTGATAGACATTTACATAGACTCCATTGCTGAGCTCAAAGCACAGGAGAACAGTCTATGGATGGCCATGATAGCCAACACGTGGTATTGTACAGAAGGCTTCTGCTGTGTGTCTGGACCAGTGAGGTTGACCATCATTGCAGACAAATTTAAAAGAACAGAAATGATATCAAGTATGCTGTCGGACCACAATGAAATTAAACTAGAACTCTATAACAGGAAAAAAAAAAAAAAAAGCTGGAAATCCAAAAGCATCTGGATACTAAACAACACCTTTCAAAACAGTACATAGGTCAAAAAAGATATCTCAAGAAAATTTTTAAAAATTTCAAATAAATGAAAATGCAAATACAACTCACTGTGGAGTGCAGGAAAAGTGTTGCTTAGAGGGAAATTTATAGCATTCGATGCACGTATTACTAAAGAAGAAAGATCTAAACTCAATAATCCAAATTAGCTTTAGGGAACCAGGAAAAGAAGAGTAAATTAAATTCAAAGCAAGCACACACAAAATAAGATATAATAAATATTACAGGAGAAATTAAAAAAAAATCCACAATGGTAAATCAATAGAGAAAAATCAGTGAAACCAAAAGCTGATTCTTTGAATGGATCAACAAAATTGACAAACTTCTGGCCAAGTTAACCAAGCGGGGAGAAAGAAATAACAAATTACTAATATCAGAAATGAAAGAGGAGGTATCATTACTGATCTCACAGACATTAAAGACTGAGAAAAGAATATTATGAACAACTCTATGTCCAAAAATTTGATAACTTCGGTAAAATACACCAACTCCTTGAAAGACAAAATCTACCATAACTCATACAAGAGAAATAGATAACCTTGACAGACATATATAGATAAAAAAAAAAAATCAAACCAATAAGTAATAAACTTCTAAAACAGAAAACATCAGGTCCATGGGGCGCCTGGGTGGTTCAGTGGGTTAAGCCGCTGCCTTCGGCTCGGGTCATGATCTCAGGGTCCTGGGATCGAGTCCCACATCGGGCTCTCTGCTCAGCAAGAAGCCTGCTTCCCTCTCTCTCTCTCTCTCTCTGCCTTCCTCTCTGTCTACTTGTGATCTCTCTCTGTCAAATAAATAAATAAAATCTTTAAAAAAAAAAAAAAAAGAAAACATCAGGTCCAGATGGTTTCACTGGTGAATTCTGTCAAACACTTAAGGGAAGGGTAATAAAAATACTCCAAAATTTCCTCCAGAAAACAGAAGAGGAAATACTTAGAAACCCATTCTATGAAACCATCATTAGCTTAACACCAAAATCAATCAAAGACATTACAAGAAAGGAAACCTACAGACCAGTATCTCTCTTAAACATAGATTCCAACATTTTCAACAAATTATTAGCAAATCGAACCCAATAATGTATAAAAAGAAGTATACAACATAACCAACCAATTTATTCTAGCATGCAAGGCTTGTTCAACATTCAGAAAAAAAAAAAAAAATCAATTATTCATGTAATCAAGAGACTAAAGAAAAAAACTCATGTGATCATATCAACAGATTTTTCTTAAGCATTTGGAAAAATCCAACACCCATTCATAATAAAAACTCAGCAGAGTAAGAATAGAAAGGAACTTTTTCAACTTGATAAAGAACATCTATAAAAAACCTACAAGTGACATCAGACTTAATAACGAGAAACCAGACACTTTTCCTCTTGATTGTGAAGTAGTTAAAGATATTCCCTCTCGTGGCACCTGGGTGGCTCAGTGTTAAGGTTAAGCCTCTGCCTTCGGCTCAGGTCATGATCTCAGGGTCCTGGAATCGAGCCCTGCATCCGGCTCTCTGCTCAGCAGGGAGCCTGCTTCCCCCTCCCCCTCTGCCTGTGTCTCTGCCTACTTGTGAGCTCTCTCTCTCTCTCTGTGTGTGTCAAATAACTAAAAAAAAAAAATCTTAAAAAAAAAAAAAGATGTTCCCTCTCGCGATTCATATTCAACATCATATGGGATTCCTAGACAATGATATACAACAAGAAAAGAAATAAAAGACATACAGAATGGGCAGAAGGAAATAACATTTTGTTCATAGATGACATGATGGTCTTTGTAGAAAACCCCAAGAATTAACAACAACAACAAAAAATCCTGGAACTAATATAAGATTATAGCAAGGTTACAAGATAGAAGATAATATACAAAAACCAATTGTTTTCCTAAAAATCAAAAATGAAAAAATGGAATTTGAATTACAAACACCCTGCCATTTACATTAACACAGAAAAATAAAACCTATAAAAATTTATAAAAAGTATAAATCTAAGATTATTTGAATAAAAAAACTCTAGGGACAGGGGCACCCCATGTCAGGCTCCATGCTGAGCATGGAGCCTGCTTAAGATTTTCTCTCTCTCCCTCTCCATTTTACCTTCTCCCACCTTGCATTCTCTCTTAAAAACAACAACAAAAACTCTAAAACACTGATGAAAGAAATTAAAGATATAAATGGAGAGATATTTCATCTTTATATGTGAGAATACTCAATATTGTTAAGATGCCAGTTTTCCCCAACTTGATCTATAGATTCAATGTAATCCCAATGAAAATTCCAGTAAGTTATTTTGTGGATATCAATGAAATGATTCTAAAACTTATATGGAAAGGAAAAAGACACAAAATAGTCAACAGAATTCTAAAGTGTAACACAGAGAACTGACAACTTCAAGACTTCTTACAATAATCAAGACAGAGTAGTATTGGGGGACCTGGGTGGCTCATCCATTAAGCACCTGACTCTTGATTTCAGCTCAGGTCATGATCTCAGGGCCCTGGGTTGAGAGGTGTTGGGCTCCTTGCTCAGGGGAGATTCTACTTGAGATTCTCTCTCTCCCTCTGTCCCTTCCCACCTCTGCCATGCATTCTCTCTCTAAAATAAATAAAAAAATCTTTTTAAGAGAAACAGTGTAGTATTAGCAAAAGAATAGACAAATAGATCAATGGAAAAAGAGAGCCCAGAAATAGGTCCACACAAATATAGTTGGCTGATTTTCAACAAAAGAGCAAAAGGCAATTCAATGGAGGAATAGTCTCTCAATGGCAATTCAATGGAGGATAGTCTTTTCAAAAACTGATACTGGAATAACTGGACATCCACATGCAAAACACATTTTTTTTTTATTTAAACAGGGACTTTATACCCAACACAAAAATTAACTCAGTGTATGTCATAGATATAAATGTAAATGCAAAACTATGAAATTTCTAGATGACAATACAGGACACAGAAGAAAAGCTAGATGACCTTGGGCATGGACGTGTTTTTAAGACTCAATCCATAAGATAAATAATTGATAAGTTGAACTTCATTAAAATTTAAAACGTCTGCTCTGTGAAAGACACTGTTAACGGAATGAAAAGACAAGCCATAAGCTGGGAGAAAATATTTGTAAAACAAATTTCTGATCAAAGAACATGTCCAAAATATATAAAGAACTTTTAAAACTCAATAATAAGAAAACAAACTACCTGATGAAAAAGCATCAAAAGGTCTGAATACAACCCTCACCCAAGAATTTATACAGGTGGCAAATAAGCATATGAAAAATGCTCCATAGTATATGTCATCAAAAAATACAAATTAAAACAGCTTATTGAATACTGTTATGCAAATGGCTGAAATGCAAAAGACTAACACCAAATGCTAGTGAGAATATGAAGCAACAGGAGCTCTCATTTATTGCTGGTAGGAGTGCAAAATAGTACAGCCACTTTGAAAGACAATTTGGCAGTTTCCTACAAAGCTAAACATAGGCTTAGCATACAGTCCAGCAACCATGCTCCTAGGTATTTACCCAAATGAGTTCAACGCTTATGAGACACAAAATCCTGCACAGTAATGTTTATAACAGCTTTACTCATAATTGCCAAATAATGCAAGTAACCAGAATACCATTCAAAAAGTGACTAGATTAATTGGGGTACTCCATACAATGCAATATTATTCAGTGATAGGAAGACAAGATAAAAGAAGAAGAAACAACCTGAAATACTAAGTAAGACTAAGTAGTCTTAGTAAAAGTAAGTAAAAGACGTCAGTTCAAAAAGGCTGGTACTGTATGATTCCAACTACATGACATTCTAGAAAAGGTGAAAGTATACAATTAGGAAAAGGATTGATGGTTATGAAGGATTTTGAGGGAAGAAGGTAGTGGAGCGCAGATTTTTAGGGCAGTGAAACTATTCTATACAGTACAAGACTATAATAGTAAATGTGTGGCATTACACCTTTTTCAAAAGCTATAAACTATACAACACAAAGAGTGAAACTTAATGTACACTACGGGCCCTAATTGATAATAACCTATCAATATTAGTTAATCAATTATACCAAATGTACATTACTGTAAGATGTTTATAATATGGGAAACCATAGAAGGAAAAGGCATACAGAAGGCATAGGGGAACTTTCTGTACAATTTTTCAGTAAACTTAAAACCACTTTAACTGGATAAAATCTACTCATACAAAATAAAAAAAATAATCTATCAAAGATGGTTCCAATTACTTACTTAGGGTCCATAGAATTGCCGGAATATTCTAGTTCATAAGAATTGTAAGTTATCATTTAATCATTGTATCTGAGAATTGGAATGAGTTTTCAGAAGTCAGTTTGTTTAGTCTCCTTCCTCAGTAAATGTCTTCTCCAAGAAAGATAACCCAAAATATAGAGAAAAATAAAATGCATAATAATAAATAATGAAAACCTCTAAATAACAAAAATGTATCACGTAATTCAGTGTAAATAGACGAGCAATGACACAGACAATGAAATACATGTAAATCAGAAACGTATTTGGGTAGGTATGCCTACATTTGTACGTAGGCAGAAATCATTTAACTCAGGGCTAGCCGCACAAAAAGAAGTATTTTAGAACTTTGGTACTAATCCCTCTAACCTATTTTCATTAGTCTGAGAACAGTACATTGAACTTCATAAACAAAAAGATTGCTAAGAGTAGCAATGCTAGTCTTGGAATAAAAACTCAGCCTGAATCTCTCAGAAGCTTTCATTAAAGGAAGAATCCTACATAACTCTTCCAATTACTTTTTTTTTTTTTTTAAACACAGGCAACTCTTACACTGAGTATGCTCATATGGGATTCATGTCTGGTATTTGTCCAAGGAGCCATGAGAAGAATCTAGGAAATTTGCCACCGTCTACAATATGGTATCTTATGGATATTCTTTGCCATCAAATTCCAAGAGACAATACAGTTAAAAACAGGAAGTATAACAAAAACGACTTCACCAAGATCCATTTCTGCCTAAATATCACCTAAAGATGTTAAAATGAAGATTCCCTGGTAAATCCCAGAGTTTTAGAGTCAGTAAATTTGGAAGAAAACCTGATCATCTGAAATAAAACTTAAAACGAAACTATCCTATCTGGAAATCAGTAAAAATCCTGGGGGACCAGAGCAGGCAACAGCAGAAACTGACTGATATTCAAATTAGACCCCTCTCTGGTCTCCCTCAATCTTTCCTCACCTCCCAGCTCCAGAGTCATCTTGACAACACCAAGATGCAGGCAAAACTAGGTTATTTCCTACTTGACTTCTTGATAAGTATTTCCCACAAATCTGTCAGTTGAAACAACTCAAGGACTTTGAAGATTTCTACTCCTTTGTCACCATTAAGGTGGCTCATTGCTTCTTCTACTCAAAAAAAGCAAGCAGAAAAAGAAAGGCAGAAAAAGAAAAAAAGCAAAAAAAGAAACAGAAATGTGAATACTTCATATTTTATTTTGCTCCTGCATTGCAAATCATCTACAGATCTTTAATCATGTGGATTTGACTCTCCTGTCGAGAGTTTGCAGATCACATGTTATTTCTTATATGTTATGACAGCAACATAACATGGGCAAGGTGATTCAGGTGGTGTTATCTACACCCCTCCCCACCAGCTCAGCTTGATTCCTCTGCTCTTCTAGTGGGTGTATGGGCTGGATACTTCAACTCTATCTATATATAGCTTGCTCACGACTCACAGTTTTGGTTTATAATGAAGCGCCTAAAACCGTGATGGTAGTATTTCTCTTTGATTATTTATTTACGACACTTACCCTCTTTTGGCATTCATTTAATATGAACTCTTCCCACTTAAGAGAAAGTGAAAGCAATAATTTAGATGAGCTGGTTCTGCTTCAGCAAAATCCTCATTCAAACAAATTTCAACTAGAGACAGTATTTGCTCATAGGACGACCAACACCGAAAAGAATATTCTATCTCCCCTGGAGGCGCACAGGCCGGACAGCCTCTATCTTGTTTTCATTTTCCTTAGGGCAGTTCACATTATTTTGTAAACAAAATGTCTGCCAGGGGGCAGCAGAATGTAATACTTTCATTCCCTGGAGATTCCAGAGGATTTTTATGAATGCTACAAGCATATTATGATAATTAACTCGAAATTAAAGCCTCATGATTACCTTGTTACACTACATTTAAAAGTAAAGGTCTGTCTGTGGATTTCTTATTAAATCATATTAAGGACTTGAATAAACTATAATTGTATGTTCAGACATAAAAATTAAAGGGAAATCCTAACAGACTGATGTTGCTTAAATTATTTGCTACCTAATTCTGTCCTTTAAAACTTCCCAGAGCTTCCCTGCTCTCTTGAACCACTTGTGGACAGTCATATTGCTTTTTATAAGCAAAATGTGATATTTTTTTTAAATTTAAGAGTACCTAGCTAAGTTCTCAAAAAATGTGACTCGAAAAGCTGGGAGTCGTTATTTTTATTACTTATGACAGAAAAAAAAATACTTCCATAATGAGCTGTAATAAAACTACTATAGCAGGGGCGCCTGGGTGGCTCAGTGGGTTAAGCCGCTGCCTTCGGCTCAGGTCGTGATCTTGGGGTCCTGGGATCGAGTCCCGCGTCGGGCTCTCTGCTCAGCAGGGAGCCTGCTTCCCTCTCTCTCTCTCTCTCTCTCTCTCTGCCTGCCTCTCTACTTGTGATCTCTCTCTGTCAAATAAATAAATAAAATCTTTAAAAAAAAAAACTACTATAGCAAATTACTTCTGAGTATGTCTTTATTATACATGAATTATAGAACCACATGCAGCAGAACAGTTCAGGGGAAGAGAAAGGCATTGAGGGAAAGAGGAGCCATATTGAATCCCTCTGAAGTCTTATTATAGATTCAGGTAACATTTATTCAGACTCCCTGGCAGAGTGCTTTTAAGCATTTCTTGGCCTGTCAGTGTATTGTCTCTTAAAAGTATGGACTTAAAAACCTACCTGGGCTAGTCCTTCAGGGAACCCCAGTGGTTGAAGGTGATGTCCCAAATTATAAAGTGGGCCTTCAAACTTACTTCTTTGTAAGTAATGAGCGTTAAGCTGTTTGAAGTCCCTCTTCATTTTGTTTACAATGTTCTGCTTTGAGTGATGCCCTTTAATAAAGTGGTTTCTGGGGACTTTTGATTAGAGATTCTCCACCAAAACAAATTAATCCTTAAAAGCCATAAAATCACAAAGACGAAAAGAACATGAGAATAACCGAAACAGAATTTTGGAAGCCAGAAAGCAGATGGATATGGGGTAGCTGCTTAGAAAACTTGAGAAACATGAGTTCTAAGCTTCATGCTAGAAACTGTGCACTAAGTAACCTGAAATAACGACAGAATACCAAATGGTTCAGAAATGATGGCTGTAAGGGTCATGGCGTGGTTGGAAAGCGGGGGATGATGTCTTCAGTGGGTGAATTCAAGTACCATTTTAAGGGGCAGCTAGACTCTCAGGTTGTCCACCCTTACTCTGCATATCTAGCCAACCAGCTCTGCCTCACCTCAACTGAAAATTGGAGACACAGGCTTTGGAGGGGAATAACACAGGGGTTCTGCTGAATGGGAGAGGTTTCTGTAGTTTATTGGCTTGTAACAAATCACTTCCCCAAACGTAAGTAACACAGAATCATCATCTACTATTATACCTATGGGTTGACCAGGCCCAGCTGGACAATTCCCACTGGAGTTCTCTAATACAGTTATGAACAGATGGTGGCTGGGCTGGAGACTCTGAAGACTTGAATGAATTGGCTGTTCAAGATGAAGGGCTCACTCCCAGGCCTGGCTCTTCTGCTGGACGACTGGAACAGCCAGCGAATGACCAGATGCTCTTTCTTTACACATAGCCTCTCCGTGGAGCCAGCCTGTCCTCATCACCGCTTGGCAGTCTCCAGTGAGTTGAAATTCATCCACAGAGGTTGGCTTCTTCTAAAGCAAGCATTCTGAGACACCCAGAGGAAAGTACAAAGAGTCTATGACATAGAGTTGGAAGTCACATAGCATCACTTCTCCCACATTATGTTGGTTAGAAGAGAGTCACAAGGCCCATCCAGAATCAAGACAAGTGTACTATCTAAACATGTGAATACCAGGGGTATGGTTCATTTGGCGGGGGAGGACAAAGACATCTTTAGGTACTAGCTACCACAAGAGAACAAATACCAGATAGAGCTGAGGTGTGTAAGATAGGCTCAGAATATCTCAACCATTCAAGACGGAAGTATACCAATTAACAAGCCCAGGAGACACACACAGTGCATCAATTCACTTTGTATCTATTCATAAGTATGAGAAAGAGTTTAAGGACTAATGAAAAGAGAATATACCAAGACAAAGAAAGAAATGAAAAGAAAGTGAGGAAGCAAACAACAGTGGATAAAGGAAACTTCAAATCAGATCTTTAATATTGTCAAGAGAAAAGGAAATAGAGTGTCATCTTGAAACAAAAGCAGAATGATATTAAAAATTAGTATTCAGAGAACAAAAAAGAACTCCTGGCAATTATACACACGGAAGTAGACAATGTGTGGATTGATGGGGTATTGTGAATTCGCAGACAATAGAAAAACATAAATAAAAATGCTGGAAGACACAGATGTTAAAATTAAGACACAGGAAATAGAGGGAAATTTAATAGAATTAGAAGATCATTTCACAAGTTCCATGATCCAAATAACAAATATTATAGAAAGAACAAAAGACAGGTAAGAAAATTTCAAAGAAAATATTCAAGAAAATTTCCTAGAACTCAAAGAATTCAATTTCTAGTTCAAAGGAGCTGTTATGGATTGAATTATGTCCTTCCAAAAGATGTGGAAGTCCTAAGCCTCAGAATGCGACTTTATTTAGAAATACAGTCTTGGAGGATGTGATCACGTTAAGATGACATCACTGGGGTGGCCTGGTATCTTTACAAAAAAGGGAAATTTGGACACAGATACAGATGCACACAGCAAGAAGGCCATTTTAAGACAAAGACAGAAATGTGGGTGAATCACCTACAAGCCGAGGGGTGCCAAAGACTGCCAAAAAACTTCCAGAAGCTAACAGAGAGTGATGAGAGATTCTCTCTCACAGCCTTCAGAAGAAACCAACCCTGCCAACATCTTGATCTCGGGCTTCCAGCCTCCAAAGTTGTAAAATAACAAATTTCTGTTGTTTAAGCCCCACACTTTGTAATGCTTATGAAACGAATACAGGGGCCTGCTGAATCTCCAATTTTATAGACAGAGCAAGATCCACAGCAGAGCTCAGGACTGTAGTTGTGGGAACTTGAGTGAGGATAGAATGAAGACTCTGAAAGCTTCTGGGCAGAGGGGTGTAGGAGCCCAAAATACTAATTAAGTGTTAAGGTAGAATAAAGATGTGAAATTTCAAACATGTCATTTCTCAAACATCCCTAGGATGACAAGGGCCACCAAAATGATGGAGTGAACAAATAAAAGGGAGATGTGGGACTCAGGGGAAAAAGAACCCAGCCTCAAGAGACAAATGGAGGGTGTTCCCAAGATGGTTTTGAGAGGATTTTAAGGCTAATGGCTGGGTACTGGGCTCCGAGAGCAACTAGGCTGGTTTAGAGCTTGTCAGGTGACTCCAAACCAGAAGAGACAGAAAAGATCTCATGTGTTCGAGAAATTTTATTCTTAAGACAAAGGCAGTGGATGCATGGATAATCATTTGTGGTGGTGGGGGGGACCCTCCAAGAAAATAACAAAAAGTTGTGCAAGAAAGAGAACGATACCATGCTAAACTCAATTGTAAATAGGATTTTCATAGCCATATCAAGATAAACACTGAATGTTGATTTAAGTAAAAATTATAACTCTAATTAGAGAGGATAAGGGAGAATTTTTATTACTCAAGGTGAAAGGCAGAGGTGAAAGAATACTAAATACTCACCTTTTATATTGAAAAATTGGTAGATAACGCCTAATACGAAAAAGTAGAAGTATAAACATGATGTTCATAATATGAAATAATTACCCCCTAAACGTGGAAAGTGATTGCCTTTGGGCAGCCAGAATGGAGGAGTGGGTGGGATACTGCTGTTTTTTATTGCAAGACATGCCCTTTAAATATTTTACATATGCAACTTTGAAGGAACTAAACATTAGTGAGAGTGAACCGCCTTGGAATAATTCTATACTTAAAGTGTAAAGGTAAATCTACGGCCATTTACTCTAGACCAATGATGCTCGAAGTGTAATGCGCCCAGGAATCCATTGGTATCTTGTTTAAAACACAAGGCTGGACATAAAAAAAGAATGAATCTTGCCATCTGCACCAACGTGGATGGAGCTGGAGGGTATCACGCTAAGTGAAATCAGTCAGTCAGAGAAAGACAGAGAGCACCTGACTGCCCTCATAGGCATTATTTAGGAAACAAGGGGGAAAAAAAGATACAAATGAGGAAATAGATTCTGACTACAGAGAACAAGAGACGGTTACTAGAGGTGAGGTGGGTGGGGAGTGGGTGAGACAGGTGAAGGGTTGAGAGTATAGTACCCCGATGAGAACTGAGTAATGTATAGAGTTGTTGAATCACTATATTGTACACCTGCAATTAATATAACACCATGTGTTAATTATATTGGAATAAAAAACAAAACAAAAAACAAAACACAGGGCTGGAGTAGGACGCGACCTTGTGCATTTACCAGGAGCTCTCAGGCAGAAGCCATCCTGCTGGTCCAAACACTGCATTTGGGGTAGCAAGGCTCTGGGGCAATATTTTCAAGTCAAGGTACCTATTTTATTCACATGAAGAGATCTTTACACAGTGCAGATGGCTTGGGACTATTAAGGTCTTTCAATAACCTCCCACCCCCACCCCAAACTGCGATTAGCCTAGAGTTCAACTTTCTGAGAAGGACCCACAAGGCCTCCTCTGTGCCTACTTCTTGCCCTGCTCTGCTGGGCCCACCAGCCCGGCTCTACAAGACCTCCCAACTGCTCACATCCACCAGGCAGCCCGCAGAGCCTGCTCTCTACATGAGCCAGAGCCGGCCTCTGGGTCCTGATGCCTAGGTTGTTTACTTTTTCCCAACCGACTGAGATCTGTTAGCTCATGAGCCGACTGATGCCAAACTCCAATTTTTATACATCCATTTGTTTTAAAAATAGACAAAAAGCAGATTTTTAGCCATTTACAGCCTGCCTGCTTTGCATACCCCCAAACCTCACCTCACTTCTGCTGGCAATAAAGAAGATAAGCTCTGGGCCATAAAGTCCCCAAGCTGCTGCTGCCCTTTGGAGCTCTCGCAGGCGGATGCCCGGTTCCAGGTGGGAAGTCCCCTCGCCAACGCTGTGCCGGCCCTCCCCGCCCCTCCCCCACACCAAGTTTCCTGGCCCTCCTCCTGCCCTTCAGACTAGCAACCCCGGGACCAAAGCCTTCCCAACAGACTTCTGAAGGATTCTGCCCTGAATGTGAACCTGTCAGTGTTGCCCATAAAGTTGTACTCACTACTGCCACCTCATGGTCATATCAAAAAGTTCGCCCCCAAATCTCACACTCCCCAACCTACACGACTTTAACACCCTCTAATCCACTCTGTTTTAATTGGCTAATTCTTCTTTACCCTTAAAAACTCAGGTGAGGGGCCACATCCTCCAGGAAGCAGACTTTTGTCTATGATATGGGGGATGGACTAGAGCCCTGCTGTGCAGGCCTTTGCGTGGAACCTGATTACAGGTCAGAATTTCCACGAGTTCTATTTACCTTTGCTGACCTCTGCAATATAGCGTAGGTGGGGGGAACCTCGCTTTCCCTATAGATAAATAAGGTCTGGGTTTTTACTCAGTCGACCAGTGTTTATGGGAGACAACCATGCACCACATGTAGTCTCAGGGGTTGAATATTCAGTGGTAAGAAAATAACAGAATTTCTGCTTTTACAGAGTTTCAAGTCTACAGAAGGACAAAGGAGGCAGGCATTAACTAGTCACACGAAGAAGTGCGATTGGTATAAATACTCCGGATGGAGGTACTCAGAAGAGATTATAGACCAGATTCAGGCCGGCAGTACAACGTACAACAAAGCCAAAAAAAATTCTAAGTTCATTGCTTAGGATCCCCTCAGATTGCTCCTCTCATTCTAGACTCTGTCTTCGGGTGTCCAAGCAAAATTATTGCTGCCTGTGATGAAGTTTTAGAATGTAAGTGAGGTCCAGAGCCAAGGACCAATTCTTAGCTGTCTCTGGTACAGAAAGGTGATTCTACTATACCTTGGGGACAGGACCCCCGTCGGAAAAGAGCTGCTGCCCCGGGGCTGTGAGGGTTATATACTAAGGGGTTTGGGTAGTAAGTAAAAGGGAGGCTTTAAGAGAACTTTCATATGCTAAAGAGCACCAACAGGCTACCCAAGATACTGCAGGTCTTGCCATTGTCAAGTTTGTTTTCCTCCCTCTAGCAAGACAATAACACTAAGATAGTTGGGAGATTCCTGGAAGAAGGTCACACAGGTCCTGCCCAGAAGTGGGTGGGTGAGGAGGTGGGGGAGGGGTGTCAGTTTACGCTTTGTCTTCAGCCAGCCTCTTCCTTGTGCCTTACAGGGAAGTGCTCTGGGTCTTTGACTTGCTTTATAAGTTGAATGGAAAGCAGAGACTTTGCAAGAGAACCCTTAGCACCGCTGCAGATGAAGTCTTGGTCAAACCCAGTATGGAGATGAAGTTGCCACAGATCAGGTACATAACCTGAGGAAGATTCCAGGTTTTCTTTCCTTCCTTTTAAAATTTTCTCTAGTTATAAATATTACACATTATAGGATATCATGAGAATACAATTAAGTTTAAAGAAAATGGTAACATTGACATATGAGCCTGGCTGACATTTTGCTGTATTTCCTCTGCTTTGTTTCTATGCCTCTGTATTAGGAGATGTTTGTTAGCTGTTGTCCCAGCTCAAAGTCTATTCCAGCCATCGCCTTGCTGGGCATCTAAATCCCCTAGAGGTTTCCAGATTTCCCATCAGTCAGGGGACGGTCTGCAGGTAGCAGCTGGATGAGGGAAGATGCTTAGAGGTACCAAGCCAGTAATTGTGAGATTCCTGAATTAGCAACTAGAGGACTCTTTGGCTTGAAGTCAGTGTCTACACTTGCCTGGTACTTGCAAAGGAAGGCTCTATTTTCCTCCCCGGGGATGGAGGTCTTTCAGTTCCTTCCTCCCATCTGCTGCTTCTCTCCGGCTGCTTCTTCCTCTTCGCAGCTCAAAGTCTTTCAGGGAGTAGAAAAACCTGCTCCTCAAGAAGCCTGTGAATATTTTTATGCGGCACCTCATTAGCTTGCAACTTCCGTCTTTGAGATTTACAGTCTTTAGAGCTGTTTCTGATGTGGGTGATCTATGCGTACCATGCGAAACGGGCTTGGAAAAAGGCCCCCTCAAGTGAGAATGACAGAAGTCTATGATCCAGGAAGGAGAGGAAGGTTCAAAAGAATTCCAGTCTGATACAGATTAACAATCCGGTCACATTTGTGTATACGTTTTATCGTACATAATCATAAAGCATTCATAGTCAATTTTGTGTCTTGCTTTCTTTCACTAAATACTATGTTACAAACATTTTACCTAAGTCACGAAATAGTCTTTGAGGACTCCATTCTACAGTATTTACCGTAGAATATTCCATCATCTGGTCTGCTCACTGCTTAGCTGGTTGCCACTTGGTAATTTCATGTCCTGGTAAAAAGCCCAGCCTTGGCGGGAACCCCAGGTCTCCCACCCACCACATCTGTGACCTTGAAAAGATACTTGACCTTTCAGTGCTTTCTCTGTAAGTTGGAATATTAATATTACCTATCTCCAAAAATTATAATGAAGTTTAAAAGTTAATATATAAAAATAGCTATAAACAGGGAATAGTCAATACATGTATTTATTGTTGCTATAGTTATTTGATTTTTGAACTGTTACTAATATTTCATTTTTATAAACAACTGTGAATATGTTTGTATGTGTATATACCTCTATGTCTTTATTTTTTTTTAAGATTTTATTTATTTATTTGACAGAGATCACAAGTAGGCAGAGAGGCAGGCAGAGAGAGAGGGAAGCAGATCCCTGCTGAGCGGGGAGACCGATGTGGGGGGACTCAATCCCAGGACCCTGAGAGCATGACCTGAGTCGAAAGCAGTGGCTTAACCCACTGAGCCACCCAGGTGTCCCTTCTATGTCTTTTTTTTTTTTTTTAACTTTTTAGACATAACTGTAGAAGTTGTATTAACAGACTATGAATTTTTATAGGCTCTGTATTTATTTTGCCACATCATTTATTGGTAAGATTATATAATTTTACACCCACACAGCAGTTAAATGTTCTCCCTTCAATAAATTCTTCATCAGCAAGGACAGTAATCTTTTAAAAAACAGACTGGATCAAGGTCCTCCCTGAATTTTTAGCCCAACTTTGGGGAATCTGCCTACAGTGCCCCACCCACCTCTCTCCTTCTTCTATAGCTTCTCTCTGGCAGGTTCACTGTATTCTGGCCACATCGGCTTCATTTCCATTCCATTTTTTTTTTAAGTTTTTTTTCAGTGTTCCAAGATTCATTGTTTATGCACCACACCCAGTGCTCCATGCAGTATGTGCCCTCCTTAATACCCACCACCAGGCTCAAGCAACCCCCCCCCCCCCCTCCAAACCCTCAGTTTGTTTCTCAGTTCATTTCCATTCCTAAGCAAGCCCACTCTCTTCCAATTTCTAGACCACAAGTCCTTTAAACATCCTGAATTCCCTTTGCCCCCATGCTGTCTCTAGTCTCCCAACCCTGTCTAGTTAACTCTTGGTCCTACACACACACTCAAGCATCAGAACACGGTATTCCTCCACTTAAACACTCTGAAACAGCATTGTCTTTTGCTCTGCAGTGTTTAATGTAAATGTACTTAGTTAGTTAATTACATAAGGATTTCTAGAAAGTTCTCCAGTTTTATCTCTAAGCTCTTGAAATAGGAATTGTGACTGGCTTCAGGATGATCGCTGTATTGGGCAGTCTTTTACAAGAACAAAGTAAATACTTAATATTTGCTGAATGAATAAAAAAAGGTAGGAAAAAAGGTTCACGTGACTGGATCTTGTTTTCCTTCTTGTAATAGTTGTGTTTAAAATTTCCCGTCACTTATTAAAGTGTATTTTGTGCCTTTCTCCCCTGCCGAAACACCCCAGCAGAAGTACCAGGTCTTTACTCGTTAACTCCCGCCATATCTTCCCCACAATCCAGGCTAAAGGCAGAAGCTTTTTCTCTGAGAACCTCCAGACTGAAACCCAGAGATAGGGTTGGGGGGAGGTATAACACCATGATAAAATATGGGATCAACTGAGACCATTCCCCTGCTTCCTTCCCCCATTTAGCTCACTGATCACTGGCAATGGGCTTGTAGCTCCCAGACAAGGGTTGGAGGATTCCTCTCTGGGCAAATTGGCCAGCCCTTGATCCTGACCTTGAAGAAAGCATTTAATGTGAAAGAGAGCAAAACAAACCAACAGGAACTTTGGATAAAACAGGAATGATACAGGTAACAGAAGAAACCTCTATAATAAAATAAAGTTAACATTATAAAATAAAGAAGAGGACCAGGAAGTAATACAATTTTTTGAAGGAACATTTAAAACGCAAGAGAGAGCCCTTGGAAATGAAGCATAAAGTAGCAGAAATCAAAAATTCAACCAAAAGTTTAAAAGGTAAGTTTGAGAAAATCTATTTGAAAACAGAAAGACAGATAAAAAAGTAGAAAATAGGAAACAAGAAAAATTGGGGCTCATCTAGATTAAGCAGCAACTAAATGACAAATGTTCCGGAAAAAAAGAATAACTTTTTTAAAAGGCAACCCACACAGAAAAAAATTACTACTGCTAATAAGAACTATTATTACTAAATGATGTGAGACTAAAATATTTTCCAGAAATTCAAGATCTCAAGAGTGAGCTCTGCTATGAGGGAATAACCCAAAAAAGAAGAAGATTCAAGAGAGGAGAGAGAAGGAAGTTCCATGGCAACAGCTGGGCAAAGAGATTCAGAGACCAAGGAGACCAGACTAGAATACAGAGAAATGCCAGATTATGACCTGATGTGCTTGGCAATACCAAAAGGAATTTTACACTTCTTTCAGAGAGTTTTAGAATAAATAAATGACAGTATATTTCATGAAATCTAAGATATCCTAGATTCTAAAATGTACCATCATTTTATATACTACTAAGAAAGAAATGGTTGACCAATTAAGTGTGACTAATGTTTTATTTTATATGTATTGAAATTTAGACTTCGGTAGACATGGATTTATATCATACTGATTATCTATAAAGAAGAAATACAAGCAAAGTAAATTGATCAAGGCATTTCTAAACTTATATTTTTTGGAGTTCTGATTTTAGGTATGTTAATATATAAAACAAAAAAGAACCTGGCTTGGAGTGGGAGCAGAGTAACAAACCAAAGCAAAATCAATGAAAAATAATGTTTTCAAGATAGGAAATGAAATAATAGTACATCAGGTGGTTCTAGAGTAGTATTTATATGGTGATTGTCATTTAGAATGACATAAAAACATGAGAAGTATATAAAATAGAACTAAACTGGGTGAAATAGGTGAAGGGGATTAAGAGGTACAAACTTCCATTTAGGAAATAAGTAAATCATGGGGATGAAAAGTACAGCATAGGAAATATAAGTCAATAATATTATAAAAATGTTGTATGGTGACAAATGGTAACTACACTATGGTGAGGATTCCAAAATATGTAGGATTATGGAATCATTATGTTTCACACCTTAAACTAATATAACATTATAAGTCAACTATCCTTCACTAATAAAAGTTAAAAGAAGAAAAACAAATAACTAAATAAAATTGAATGTCATTTAAACATCTGTAGATATTGTGACCTTAGCAAACTTGAAGAATATTAAAATGAATTCTTTTAATTTTTAATTAGAATTTAATTTTTTAAATTTAATTAAGAATTATCTAGCAGAATGATCCAATGAAGTGATGAAACCACTTGATTGTGGGGGCATCGAAAAACAAGGATTCAGACTCAAATTAAACTTAAAAATTAAGTAAATAGTTACTAGAATCCCAGATCACATGATCTGAGAAGATCAACTCTTCTTTTAAGGGCTTACCTCAAAAAAAATAGCAACTTTAGGCCTTGACCTTGGTCAGCATAATCCACTGAGATGGGAAAGAAGTGACTGCTTCCTTCATGTTACGGTCTTTAACTCAGGGAAGCTTACAGGAAAGTATAAAGTATTAAATTTAGCCATAACAAATATGTCAAAACCTTTGGTTTAATTTGGTATTTAGGAATTTGACATTCCAAGATCAGTGAATCCAACAGATGAATCCTAATATTCTGGAATTTGATTGGGTCTTAAGGTTTTTAGATGGAAAGTATAAAAAAATTTTAGAAAATGTGTCAGCCATGTTGGAATGTTTAGGATAACTGGGGAATCACCATATTTATAAGTTTACTTTGCTAAATTTATTAGGATTAAGTTCTCAGTTTGGTTTATTAGTTGGCAAAATAAAATATTTAAAATATTAAATAGGAGATAAAATTTAAAGCTCATTACAGGATATTATTGAACTAAATCTGTAAAAGGGACCAAACATCAATGACAGTCCCCTTATAAATAACTACTAATACCAATAGACTGTGGATAGAATATTAAAATGTGTAAGTTAAACTTAAAAGCTTAAAGTAAAACATTAAAAATTGTAACATTAGGGAATTGGATTAAAAAAATAAAAATATTATTTTAACTGTACACAAATGCCCACTCACAGTTCCAATAACCTAAACACTGCAATACTGACTTAACCCCAAATTGCAGAATGAGTATATTCGGAAAAATGAGAAAAAAGCAAAGTTATGTGTAGGTGGGAGTGTCGTGGTAAAAGGCCTAATTGTTTCTCTTTCAGAGTTGCATTCAATAAAATGCCTGAGGTTGAAAAATAAAAAACAACATGAGCATATGAATTAGAAATAGAGCAGAAAGAAACAGTTCCAAGAGTCAAAAGTGGTAGCCTCCAGAAAGGCTGACTTCCGGGTAGGCAAAAGTGAGGCAGGCAAACCACTGTTTTTCATAAACTTGTTTTTTTAAAAAAGAACAACTATGAATATGTATTACTTTGATATAAATACGAGCTACATTTTACAAAGAAACACTGAGAAAGTCACTTCGTTTTGAATTCTAAGTACATTGCAATTTTCGTCTATTTTGGTCATCCTCTAAAACCCGAAATCCAGTTTTCTTGACGCCTTCATCTTCTTTCCTATTCCCTCACCCGGGATTTTTCTGCCCTTCCCCTTCTGTGTAACTTTAGCCAGACTCCCAAAGCTCATGCTGTGTTCATCAACTGGCCAAGTTCAGGGAAGGACTTCCCTAGCGTAGAGTCAATAAACATTTGAGGTGTCTGGAGGTGGACCTCTCCCCTCCCGGAGCTCCAGGACTCACTGTACAGCCGTTTGTGTACTGGAGCCTTAAAATAATCACAGCTATGCTTTCCCAGCTAGAGCCAGATTTTGACAAATTAATAGAAAAGGTGATCCGCATCAGTACTCAAATCAATACACCCTCAGAAATCAACGTGCTTGCACCTTCCAGAAGCTTGGGCTACTTAACTCCTTTCTCAGAGCTTTTGTACCTGTGAATTCAAGTAAACTTTTTTTTTTAAATTTTTAAAAAAACAGTACTATTCACCCCTCCCAGGTGGGTTTTCTTTCCCCAATATAGTTACTAAAACATTATAATAAAAAAAAAATAATAAATGTTAATAAAACATTTAGTTACTAAAACAGTTAGCTGAGACCATAGATTTAAGATATTACCAGTCATCATGGGTTGTGCTTTTTCTAGGCATTGGTCAGCTCTGCAAGTGAAGGACAGTGGAGGCAAAAGATTGGATTTCATTGAAATGTGGTTTAGCTAAGCAAGGATATAGTGAGAGGCAAGGAGAGTATGTACAACGAACAGTCAATAGTACTAAGGTCAATATCATTCTTCATCTTGTATCTATGTAAAGAGTATGTTTTGATAAATGTAATAAATATAGAATTTCAGAGGTAAAATATTGTCAGGTCATTTTGTAACATAATTAATTAGTTCTATAATCTGAGATCAAAAATTGCTTTTAATAGAAAGTGAAATGAAGGACAAGTATCCAGAAATTAGGATTTCATACATTCAATCCACAAATGTCTATTAATCACCTATCATGGGACAGAGACTGTGCTACTTCTAGGGGTTACAATAGGGAGCAAACAGTAGATGTGGTTCCTTCTTTCACGGATGTTACAGTCTGGTAGAAGACACACATATTAAAATAAATTAAAATCAAGTTCATACAAATTAATTACAAACTAAAACGAATGTTGTGAAGGAAAAAGAGCAGTACTTTATTTGTGCACATGACACAAAAATGCAATTAAATAATGGAAACAGGAGAGTACTGAAAGCTTCCTAAAGAGGGGATACCTGTTAGAAGGAATTAACCAATGAAATGGGGAGGAGAGCAAAGAGGAGAACATGCTAGGCAAAAGAGCTTTCTAGAATATAAGATTTTCAATGATGGAGGTATCATTTTTCAATCCCCTTACTTTGGTAAAAATAATCCAATTACATGGAGTTATGCAAAACAGTAAGCTTCATATAAAGCCTGGCACAATGTCATCTTCTAGGAGGACTGTGGAGATGCATTTTTGGTTTTGTTCTTTGAAGAGTGTTATTGATGGTAAAAGCACAGAATTGAAGCCTGACTAGCTGAATTCAAATCCCAGCTTGCTAATTATTAACTGTGGGGGAGGTCCAAAGGGAGGTCCATTAGCCTATCTGTGCATTAATTTGTTTATTGGTGAAATGGGAATAGAAACAGAAGCCCCTCATCTAGATTAAATCATTTAAAGTATGGAAAGGTACTTAGAAGAGTGTTAGGTATATCAGAGACACAGTAAATACAGTAGGAATATTAATTATTATCGGGAATAGTTGGCCTTCTCGGAAGAATCTAATGTTTTTGTCCTGTTCATGCTATCAATCATGTTCCAGGTCAGAAGTATCTCTCCTTAGACAGAGCTTAGGGTGGTGTGCTTTGACCTTCTGGCATGGCATAGTGTATACCCATTATTTTGACCAGCATTTAGATTTTTTTTTTGGTTACGGTTGAGTATCAACTGTCATGGACATTTTTATCAAATGGAATGTTAGACTGAGCAAACTGTTTAATAATGTGTAAAGTGGGATTCATCTGCTGCAATAAGATGAGAGGCATAAGGAAAAATTAAGCTGGAATAAAAAGGAAGATGTTTAGGGGCGCCTGGGTGGCTCGGTGGGTTAAGCCGCTGCCTTCGGCTCGGGTCATGATCTCAGAGTCCTGGGATCGAGCCCCGCATCGGGCTCTCTGCTCAGCAGGGAGCCTGCTTCCTCCTCTCTCTCTCTGCCTGCCTCTCTGCCTACTTGTGATCTCTCTGTCAAATAAATAAATAAAATATTTAAAAAAAAAAAAAAAAAGGAAGATGTTTATGGAACAGGCAAGACCTGTGCCTCATGATTTCATGGGAGAATAAGGCAGAAGCGGGGAGCAGCTCTATGTAAGCAATGACTGTGCTTCAGGGCAGTCAAATTCTCTAACTATGATTGTTTTAATAAAAACGGGAGATACAATTATACTGGGCAGTGACTGTGATATAATTATTGGTGACAGAATAAATCTTGTTTTGATTTATTTAATCCCCTCAAGAATGCCACCAAAATTACAGCATTCATGAGTATGATTTAAAGGCAGCGTTTAAGAATCACTGACTTAGAACTCTTAGTATAATGTATAGGAACTCATTGGTGTGCATTTTTCTGTTGCCTTAATTTCTAGATCCATTTTATGCCCCTATCAATTTCTTTTTTTCTTGCATTAGTGTTAGTTTTAGTTTATGTTATTTCGCCTTTTTTTTTTGTAGTTTTATAAATCGTCTTGTGGTAGACATAATAAGGATCCCCAAAGATGTCCATGTCCTAATCCCTGGGATCTGTGAATATGGTATGTTATCCCCAAGAGGGGATTAGGATTATAGATAGAATGAAGCAGATTATTCCCTGTATAAGTATCCTAAAGGTACTCCTACTGCCTATCCAGGCAGTCACATTTTCCTGTTCCATTATTCCAGCTAGAAATGATCTCTAACTTGGAACAATGAAAAGCATATTTTCTTTCATTGCTTTAGCATATTCTCCTATATTTGAATACCCGAAGAATTCACTGCTTCCTTCAGTATTAAGAGCTTAAAGTCTTTAACACACTCTGCCAGCTGCATGGTTTCCTGTTCATTGTTTTAAGGAAGAGAAAAAAGATTATGCAAAAAACTAGGGAAAGTATAAAGAAATCAGATTTGACCTTCAAACCGATGCACTTTCAAAGACGTTTTTATTCAGGGAAGGTAAAGGGTGTGCATAGGCATTCACTTGGTGCCTACACTCTGGTATGGTTCTGGAATGTGGGTGGCATTAGCTCTTGTGAGCCAAACTTATTCTCTAGGAAACAGAGATCCTCTGATTTGAGAAACCCTGAGCTGGCATATTTCACTGGCTTTAAATTCAGCATAAAAACTCAGTGAGAAAGATGTTAAAGGACACCTCTATGGAAAATGCTAGGATCCAACTCACGGAACAGAGCAATATGTTTGTCTGAGTCTCTGATAAGACACATGCTCCTGGATCTTTTAAAAACTTTGAGGCATCAGGTAAGAGAAATAAGATTTGCCACCCAGTTCATGTCTGCTGTCTGCTTAATACAGTCTGCCATGTGGAAGACAGATTTTGGAGACATTTTTCCATAATTTCAAGCAGATAGAAAGCAAAACAAAACAAAACACAGTAGGGCATTGTTCTCTGCAAACCCTCACATGCACAAATTAGTGCCGATCACATGCTGATGTCTACACAGTAACCAGGCCAAAAATAAAATTGGGCAGATTGGAAAACACAGAGGCAATCACAATCCCTTCCATCAGAATGTCAGATAACAGTAGCAAGGTGAACATCTTTCATGAGCCATCTTGTTTGGGGGATAAACACGGAGCCATTTGTAAGCTCATTCCATCGGGCATTGGCAGACATTTTCTGGACACCCATCACATCCACAGTTGCAAGTACTTGGTCTTAGATCTTGTGAGTCTAACCAAGAGACTGGCTAGACAAATACTAGCTTACAGTGAGATTAGTGTGATTCGAGAAGTGTGTACACAGAGCTGCTACTGCAGCAGAGAAATGCACACTTCTCTCATGAGGAGAGGCAGGCTTTTGTTTTTTGTTTTGTTTTGTTTTTGGCTTTTTGGCTTTCGAGCATCTGTCTAAGTTAGAATTCCTTCAAAAGTTGACCCTGAGAAAAAGATTCAAGTCCAAGGTGATTATTTGGGAAATAAAGGAATCATTACGAGGGGGGAAGGAATTGGATCTGAAAAGGGAAGGCAGTTGGCAGAGGGTATGTTATCAAGTCCACTGCCACAGTGAGAGATTAGGGTTTACTCTCCCTGGGCAGTTCTGGGAAATGGTAGAAGGCAGCATCTTCTAGTTATCCCACCCAAGGAGGGAGGTTTGAGGGAGGTAGCTCCTATCAGTCATTTGCTGAGGCCGTCTTCCCAGGCGCTTAGTCCCCTCCAGCATTTCTGGTCAGCCCCATGAATGAGCAGAGCTTCCTTTTACTCGCTTTGGAAGTAGACTTTTTTTTTTTTTTTTGAAAGTTTATTTTTTTTTTTATTTTTAATTTTTTTATTTTTTCAGCATAACAGTATTCATTATTTTTGCACCACACCCAGTGCTCCATGCAATCCGTGCCCTCTACAATACCCACCACCTGGTGCCCCCAACCTCCCACCCCCCACCCCTTCAAAATTCTCAGATCGTTTTTCAGAGTCCATAGTCTCTCATGGTTCACCTCCCCTTCCAATTTCCCTCAACTCCCTTCTCCTCTCCATCTCCCCTTGTCCTCCATGCTATTTGTTATGCTCCACAAATAAGTGAAACCATATGATAATTGACTCTCTCTGCTTGACTTATTTCACTCAGCATAATCTCTTCCAGTCCCGTCCATGTTGCTACAAAACTTGGGGATTCATCCTTTCTTTCTTTTTTTTTTTTTTTTTTTTTTACAGCTTTATAAACATATATTTTTATCCCCAGGGGTACAGGTCTGCGAATCGCCAGGTTTACACACTTCACAACACTCACCATAGCACATACCCTCCCCGATATCCATAACCCCACCCCCTCTCCCAACCCCCTCCCCCCATCAACCCTCAGTTTGTTTTGTGAGATTAAGAGTCACTTATGGTTTGTCTCCCTCCCAATCCCATCTTGTTTCATTTACTCTTCTCCTACCCCCTCAACCTCCCATGTTGCATCTCCTCTCCCTCATATCAGGGAGATCATATGATAGTTGTCTTTCTCTGATTGACTTATTTCGCTAAGCATGATACCCTCTAGTTCCATCCACGTCGTCGCAAATGGCAAGATTTCATTTCTTTTGATGGCTGCATAGTATTCCATTGTGTATATATACCACATCTTTATCCATTCGTCTGTTGATGGACATCTAGGTGCTTTCCATAGTTTGGCTATTGTAGACATTGCTGCTATAAACATTCGGGTGCATGTGCCCCTTCGGATCACTATGTTTGTATCTTTAGGGTAAATACCCAGCAGTGCAATTGCAGGGTCATAGGGTAGTTCTATTTTCAACATTTTGAGGAACCTCCATGCTGTTTTCCAGAGTGGTTGCATCAGCTTGCATTCCCACCAACAGTTTAGGAGGGTTCCCCTTTCTCCGCATCCTCGCCAGCAGAAGTAGACTTTAAACAAAGGCTCTGGCCAATGGATGTCAGAGTCATCCAGGGCATACCCAAGTGGTAAGTTTCAAAGGATACGAGTAAGACACCTACTGTTTCTGTAGTAGCATCAGAACTTCCTCCCAAGTTTGGACAAGTCCCAGTTTTATGACCCATAGAATGAAACAGAGACTACGTAGCACGATGACAACAGAAATTGTGACATGCCTGTTCTCCTTGGCAGCGAGGACTCAGGTATATAAGAACTAGGCTCTACCAGTCAGACACACCTGACTGACCTAAGCAAGAAGTTCCACAAAACTTTCTGCTTCTATCAAAGGTGATGGTAGGTAACTTCATCAAAATCCAATTTAGCACATCAAGCACAATGGCTTTCTCCAGCTCCCCTGTCTCCAACTTTTCTCTTTGCGCTCAACACATACACACAAAGTCAATCACAAAATCTGCAGGATCCAGTGTAAAATGAAAATATGGCCTTTTGTCAAAGAGGAAAAGTACACTTAAAGGTACATGCAAAGCATTTTTCATGCCTTCTGTGCTGTCAACTGATGCTGTTTCTTATTTGCTATTTAATGGCATTCTAAATATAGTAAAATTCAAATGTTAAATTTTTAGCATACATTTTACCATTCATCTTTATGTTGTGAATGCCAGCTTTAAATGCAAATATCAGAATATTTAAGTTGTACGTGATATCACCAAAATTACAAGATTCATATTTTGTGGCTCATCCCCAGAGGGAGCCTTCAGTGGGTGGGAAGAGACAAAAAGCAGCCAGAACCAGGAAAGCTGGAAGAAGAGAGGATCTCTCCAGCCACAGAGACTTGAAGTGGAGACCAACACAGGCACTTAGGAGCCCACACTACCACATGGGCCATCTGCGCTCCCTGCAGTCTCAGGACTGTCAAGATCCCCTTGCACCAGCTCTGGACCCATGCACTATCCTCCAGGGAGGGGTGGGATCTGGGGAAGTGTCACCAGTCATCTCCCTTTCCCACGGGTCTGTCACTCCAGACCATACAAATGGGTGAAACCGTGTTATCCCTAAACCTCCACATTGAGAAACACTAAGTATTTGGATCCAAGATCAGCTATAGGCTAATCCTCACTGACATATGGCCTCTAGATGGCCACCCACCAACCACTCCAAGATGCTGCTAACCCAAGAGGAGAAGAGCTGTCACTGTGCCCAACCCCAAGACATGGCATGATGTATAAACTCAACACTGACCCTTCTTGCGCTCATGCCCCAGCTCCTTTCAGAGGCAGAGTGGCAGCAGGGATGCTGAGGTCAAGTGGACCTGGAACACCAGGTGGTTGGGGAGCAAGTCACAGAGAACCTTTCCTTAGGAGTGTGGTGGGGGAGGTGAGCCAACAGGATCAGCCCTCAATTGTAAAATTAATTAAAAATTTAAAAGACACAGTTGTCAAGAATCTCAAGACAGCCATGGAAGAGCATTAAATCCCAAACGTGGGACATTTTTGAGTGTGTGTCCCTGTGTTCCTGTAGTGGTCATACACCCCTGAAGCCAGCACTGCGTGTATACACACACAACTCCACTGTCCCCAGGCAAGCATCTTGAAAGAATGGTTCACGCTCACCAGTGCGTCCTCTCCCGTATCACGCACATCTCAACTCATTGCATCAGGCTTCCATCTCTAAAATCAAAAAATAGATCAGGCTTTGTAGGACCTAAAGCTTACACAGTTTTGAGACTGTGTAAGAAGACAGATTCTAAACTATGAACCTGCAATTAAGTATATAAAGGAGAACATGCATTTGAGGGTTCAGAGGCTTAAACTCCAGTAGCTTCGCAGTCAATCCTCCTCTGCCCACAATTTCTCTCTACTCCTCTCCCCATTTTTCCTTCAACTGCTAAATCTAGTGGACAAATTTCAGTCTGAGTCTCATTTGACTTCTTCCCCATAACTGATATGAAGATCATTGATTACTTGCTCCTTGAAATCCTCTAATGACTTCTAATACATCATCTATCTTCTGGGCTAAATCATTTCATCATCTTTCACTGGCTCTCTCTTTTCAATTCTTCCACCTGTGCTACCTTGGTAACTTTTAGTATATATATTTGTATTTAAAGGAAAGATATTGCTTAAAACTTTAATATATATCATACATGGAAGTGCTTTGTAAATTGTAAAGCACTACATAAATATAAAATATTATTATTACTTGGTGATTGATTCTATAATTTGTTCAGCAAAGACTTTATCTTAACTTTCCAAATGATCTTTTTATATCCTAAAAAGATATATATGTAAGGGATTCATGAAAGTTACAGAAATGACTTGATTTATACATTATTTTTATGTGTTTTACATATTTTGTATTCCCCATTACAAAATAAATAACACTGAAAAGTTAAGGAAGTGACATTTATTGTGTGTATATCTCTGTTTCTCCCATCATATGAGTGAAATTTTTACTTTTATGGAAATTAGTTGCATGAAACTCAAGCAAATATATCTAAATGGGGCATATATATTTTCCTAAGCATAAATTAATCTGTCCAAAAGAAAAACCAACCAAAACACAGATTTCTTTTTCCTTATCAGAGTTTGCCCACTTATCCTACTCAAAATAATGATTTCACTTTGCTATAAATTATTTTTCTATGGAATTTTTTGAATAGTTTTGTCTCTGCCTTAATCAGAATCAACTTTTTGAAGGCAGAGATCACTTATAAATTATTATTTCCTTATTTCAAGGTTAACCGCAGTTTCAAAACCTATCTCCACCACAAAAAAAAAAAAAAAAAAATCCACTTAGGATTGTGAAAGGATTCATTTAAGAAAATAAAAACATACTATATGGCTAAGATGTGAATCACCCAAAGGAAAACGATAGTTTCTTATTTAAAATGGTGATTTACTTTCCCTCTAAAGAGTGGAATAGGTACCCATTACCTTCGTATTTGTAAATCCATCATTATAATTAAGAAGGCAAGTTTTCATGGCAAAACACTCTTGTTAAAATTACCATTAGCCTGCACCACCTTTATTACAACTTTGTTCAGATTTTGTTTCTGATTTTACATCAGGGATGAAAAAAAATCCTATTGGTTTCCCTAATGATAAGTTTTCCAGGGCTACTTGGCTTCACTGACCATCTTACTCATCTCTTGCCCATAAAATAATAGATCATGTTTCTTTAATGCCCAGATGGGGATGATCACTTCCTTAAGAAACAATGAATTTGGAAATGCTTTCATATTATAATAATAATAAAATAACAGCATTGGTAGCTACTAGGATTTCATGG
This sequence comes from Lutra lutra, assembly GCF_902655055.1. Lineage (NCBI taxonomy): Eukaryota > Metazoa > Chordata > Mammalia > Carnivora > Mustelidae > Lutra > Lutra lutra. The sequence goes on along the minus strand of NC_062289.1, from coordinate 38,604,142 downwards.
TACGTCTCTGGACTTCTTTAACAAGCCTATTTTGGGCAAAGGCAGCATGCCAACTGTCTTGCACTGGATTCTGAAAAAGTCAGATTTTTTTAAGCACTATTAATTTAACAAGTGTCAATCTGGTACCCTTTGATAGCACGGACATCTTAACAAAACTGCAAAGATACCACTGTTTCCCGTAAGACAGGGATAATCTCTGGGGGTTTACCAGAATAATTATGTGCATTTAGCGGCCCCCCAATATAAAGCTGCCAACAGAACTGAGGTCAGATCTGTAGTTATTGTTAACAATCATACCTCTAGAGGACTGTAGCTCCCAGCTTTCATGAGTTACAGAATAACACCTGGCTTCCAAACAAATACTTCAACCCTTTTTCTAAAGAGCATGGACTGACCTTGCAAATAAATGCCCTGTATGAGAGAGAAGGCTGACAAAATTATAGAGATTTTTGTTTTTTTATGTTACCTCCCAGAAAAAGCAGTATTTTCATTTGTTCAATCAACCAATTATTCAACAAATATTCGTTGAACCTCTACCATGTAGAAGGTCCCCCTGGATACATATGTAAGTTAGAAGAAGTCCGTTCCATAAATTAAACATTAACTATCCTGATAGCGTAGAAAATACAGAGAGCATCGTAGGGTCCCTAAAAGGCTAACAAAGTATTTCGTTTGTTCCAAAGCTGCAAGAAAACTAACTGCCAGAATTATTGAGAGGTGTTCTGTCTGCCTTCTGTTTTTTGTTAGTTTTATATTTTTGAGTGCATTTTCACAGGTTCAATTTTTGCTTTATATGCAAACCTCAGAACATAAACTCTAACCCCCAACATGCTGCTGACCCAACTTTCACAATGAGAGTCTACCCCACTGTATTAGATATTTAGCTGGGAGGGCAAAGGATTTTTAAAAGACCCACACTTTGCCCTCAAGGAACTTGAGGGCAAATTAGTAGGAGGAGTTAGAAGGAGGAATATATTTGATAACTTCACTCTTGATGTGAGGCAGTATCAATCTGCAACACAAAACAAGGTCACTGTCATCTTAGTCCCCACCGTCAGCCAAAATCCATTTCATTTTTCTAAAACTCTCTTCCACTAAAATACTGGAAAAAAGAAAAACTCTCATAAATAATAAGAAAGTTTAACCATCACATTACACGTGCAGTCAACAAGAAACAATTTTCTCAGATGTTTTACCTACAAATAACTTAATGGAGTTGACATTCATTTAATCATGGCTCTGGGCTTGCTACTGTAACAGGTGTCCACCTTGAGCATCCATATTTTTACAAACAAAATGTTGTGTAGCAATCTGCCTGACAGGCTGCAATTCTATACATAATTACATATACTTCACTCCAAATTATATACTGAGAAACATCTCCATTAAAGAGTAACACAGAAAGCCTCTGGACTTTTGTCTCCCTTGTCAACTTCTTGAAAATAAACTCAATTTATAAAATGAGAAATGACTTTTCTAAATCAATAACATGAAATTTTAGCTCTAGACCAATGGGGTTCTATTTAAACTTTTTAACTTCTGTTTACTTATGTAAATTTCAAAAACCAACCAGGAGTTTTTAATGAAATGTAAAATGCAAGAATGGGCAAAACATAAAAAGCCACAATTTGATTAATTTTGTACAATTGAACTTTCGTTTTTATTTCAACTTCCAAAGAATTGAATTGAATTGAAAAGGAATGTATATTTTAATGCACTTCCTAGTCAATTATATTTTAGATAGCACTCATTCAGTCGCATATTTATCTCTCATTTGGATTATTTTCTATTCCTAACCAAGATGCTTCTCTCACTGCACATACTGAATTTTTTTCTGCTCGTGGCATGATTACCTGCAAAACAGGACTTTGTCTCCCCACGTTCTTTTCCTTGATGACCCCATAAAATACAAGTGCCAAGGAGCCAGAAATAAAAAAAAAATAAATAAAACATAAACCATTACCCTCAGTGAAAGGAAGAGACACACAATTAAATAGTTGAAATAAAGCATGCAAAATACTCTCACAGAAGTGTCAACAAGACACTTGCGATCATAAAAGATGATGTGATCAATTTCTCCCCAGTTTGGAGTATAAGAATTAGGGAATTCCTTACAGGAGATGATGACGAAGTTTAATTTCTATTTAAGCTCCACTTAGGTTAGAGCTCTCCAGCCTAAATAACAGGACCATGTCAGGCAAAAAAAAATTAAACAAAACAAAGCAAAAACCCCCCAAAAGAACATGTACCTGATACCTCACAGCATATTCAGTGCTCTAAGAGTGGTTTAGTGCAAGGGTTAGCAAACTACAGCTCTTGGCCCAAATCTGGCTCACCACCTATTTCATGCAGTCTGAGCTAAGCATAATTTTTAGATTTTTAAATGCATGGGGGGAAAAATTAAAAAAAAATACTGTTTCATAGTACACGACAATTATATGAAATTAAAATTTCAGTGCTCATAAAATTTTATGGGAATACATCCCTGACCATTCCTTTATATTATTGTTTACAGCTGCATTTGTGTTAGAATGACAGAGCTGAATCATTGTGACAAAACCCTTTTGTCCACAAAGCCTAAATATTTACTATCTGGCTTTTTACAGAAAGTGTGTTTTGTTCTGGTTTAGTGTGATCAGAGCAGAGAGTCTTGAGGAAGTAATAAGACATGAGGTAAGCACGAAGAAGTATGGGGTAACAAGGTAGCATAAAGAGAAGTTAAGAAAACAATTGCATTTACAATAGCACCAAAAGAATGAAATACCTAGAAATGAACTTAACTGAGGAGGCAAAAGACCTATGATCTGAAAACTATAAAAAAGTGATGAAAAAAATTGACGGTGACACAAACAAATGGAAACATATTCCATGTTCATGGACTGGAAGAATTAACATTGCTAAAACATTTTGAAATGTCCATACTACCCAAAGCAATCTACAAATACAATGCAACCCTACTAAAATATGAATAGCATTTTTCACAAAACTACAACAAACAATCCTAAAATTTGTATGAAACCACAAAAGACCCTGAAAAGCAAAAGCAATCTTGAGAAAGAAGATAAAAAGCTGGAGGTATCAATTCCAGATTTCAAGATATATTACAAAACTGTAAAAATCAAAGCAGTATGATATAGGCACAAAAACAGACACACAGACCAATGGGGACATAATAGAGAAGCCAGAAATAACTCCCCACTTACACGGTCAATTAATCTACATCAAAGGAGATAAGAATATACAATGAGGAAAAGACAGTCTCTTCGATAAATGGTGCTGGGAAAACTGGACAGCTACATAGAAATGAATGAAACTACACTGCTTTCTTTCTGACTATATTTTAGGGAATATTTTTTGGGGGGACAAGGCTTAAATAAAGAAAACCATTAGACTATTTAATAATATAGATGAAACATGATCTTACATTCAGTTTGAAATGAGGTAGAGGCAAAGGGGATGGACAAAAGGGGGAGCACCTGTTAAGCATGTGTTAAGAGTAGTCATTAAATGGCTGACAATGCAGTGACAGGGTATTGTGTAAGCAGTCTGGAGACCTACTAGAAGGGCACATCATTCACTGAAATACGGAGATTTAGAGGCAAAGAATTTCTTTTTGGATGGGTTGAGAACAACCTGGGATTTAAATGTAAAGGAACTGTCTGGTCTAGAGAGAGAAAGAGCTAGGCGTCCTTGCCACAGGAATTGTGCCAGTGCAGGAGAAACCTGGCTGTGACCACCCAGGAGTTTACAAGTAAGAAGAGGGGCTGGTCCAAATCCTGCTAAGGATCTTATGGAAACTTTAGGTTTAAGAACGCTTCTTGAATTTTCAGCCATCACCTTTCTCTTTCTCTTGTTGTCAGAGCAATACACGCCCTCTCTGTATTTGGGAAGGAGCATCTGGTCCCAGTGTCATCCTCTACTGCTAACCTCTGCTGATGGGAGCACTGTCTCTCCTTGTCTTGGTAGTTGTCCTCAGCTTACTTGGCTGATGACCCTATCTACTTCTGTTCTCTCTATGGATAAAGTATGGTGGTCATTGGGTTGGAGGTTAGCCCTTAATGATCTTTCCTATTGAATCAACCCATATCTCATCTCTTTTTACTAATCCTCTGAGCCCATATAGGTCAGCCCTTCCCTCTCTCTCCCTCCCCAGCTATCTTCTGCACTCTTCTTGGGCACACTGGAACTTTTTTTTTTTTTTTTAGATTTTATTTATTTGACAGACAGAGATCGCAAGTAGGCAGAGAAGCAGACAGAGAGGAGGAAGCAGGCTCCCTGCTGAGCAAAGAGCCTAATGAGGGGCTCTATCCCAGGACCCTGGGATCATGACCTGAGCCGAAGGCAGAGGCTTTAACCCACTGAACCACCCAGGTGCCCCCACATTGGAACTTTTTGATCTCCCTTATGTCTCATAGGAGCTGAGAGACTTGAGAGGGCACTCCAACTCTCATCCTCACCATTTCTACTCTGCCGGCATTAGGCATTATTACCTCTCCCCTGAATCAGATCTCCAAACCCATCTAGGATTTCCATTGCCCCTCCTTCTCCAAGGTTCCCCTTGGAAGAGGCCAAAGGGTGGTAGCAGAATTTCTATATCGATCTAAATGTTCTTTCTATTCTGACCAATGTTCTTCAGACTCCTCCCCAATTCAGAAGGATCTCAATCTGCTCTCTGAATAGTGGAAAACTATTTTGTGCCAATCTACCTTTTTCTCTTCTGTGCAACTTAAGATATGGAATTCAGTGCCTTGATTCAGCCAGGCTTTATACTTGACATGCAAAGAAAAGGCCTTAACATTCCAAAGCATTTTTCCTTTTCAAGTGCTTGCCTCTTGTAATTCAGAATTGCTTTTAGATACTGCCTGCTATGGACTTATCAAAAAATACATAATGAAACTCAAAGCTAAGAAAAAATTGATTCTTCATTCTTTCTGAGTTCTTTTCCTCCCTTTCCTAGGTAATAAACCTTTAAAGCCTTTTTTTAAAGAATACATATTTACATTGATTCTAACTGTCTAAAGCACAATACATTAGAATTCATTTTACAGTCCATGTAATTCTAAGATCTACATACATACAAGCATATGAACAAATGTTACTTTGCTAGGTATAGACTTAATGAATTACTGAGATGTATTGGTTTTGACACCCACATACTTACAGCAATAAATAATTATGGCTGTAGATGTTCTATAAGAACTTTTTTATAATGATAGATAATGTATAGAATGTAGAGAATAGAGTAAAATAAATTGATCTTTCTTACACAATGACACCATGAATGATATTGCATAACAAATTGTATCACTGTATTCTGTCCAGCCTAGCCTGAAATGATGAAATCAGCTGAATAATTCCCAAATCTTACTTTATTTTGTGCTTTATAAATAAAGGCTGATTTTTCTTCTTTCTTCATAACTTAAAAATAAAACAGGACACTAATGCTTTTCCTTAAAATAATTCAACTTTGATCCTAATAAGTTAACAAAGCCCATGTGTAATATTAATTTTAAGAACATTAATACATGAGGATTTTTATTATTTTGAAATCTGATTTTAATGTTGGAAAGGCTTCAGGGGAAAGGAGTCCTAGACACAGAAACACGAATTAGATAATATTTCAAAATATTAACCCTCTATCCTCTTCCGTATGGAAAATATCTCATTCCTCTCATCCTCCCACCTGGCCAATTTTAACTTCTCCTTCTGCACTCAACCAAGTCAACCCTTCATGAGGATGTTACACCTTCAGCTTCTCAGCTGTACCAGGTGACTTGTCTGCCTACAGGTACTTATGACACCTAGTATATACCTCTAGTGTGACATGTATCATCCTGCATTACAATTGTTTATAGTTCTGTCTTCTCATCCAGAGTGCAACCTCTTTGAGGGTAGAAAGTGTCCTATTGCTGGCTCTCTACCAATAATAATTAACATGTCATCTAGTAGAGTAGAAACTCAATACATAGTTGCTAAGTAAGTAAATGAATGAATGCTGTCACCACTTTACAGATAAAGGAACTGATGATCAAGACATATTCTTATAAAACATGTCTGCTATAAATCCAAACTCAGAATAAATATATAACAATCTGCAAATTTTATGAAAATATTGTGTCACCATCATGGAATCAAAAATTCATTTTTCCTTCATTTAAACATTCAGCAAAACCTACAGTCAAAATAAAAAACTGACTGATTAGAACTAGATCATTTAGATTGACAGGAAATTGATTCAAAATCATTATGGTAATACGGTGTTAAAACTTGAGGCTTACACAGAAATGTAGGTTTAACTTTTTGACTTGGATAATTTATTAGACTTTGCTGAACCTAGATTCTCATCACTCCTGATTTCTTTTACTCGTCCCTTCCCTGAAAAACTATAAAGTTAAGTTGGCCTTTATAAAGTTAAAAATTCAAAAACCCTTAAAAACAGAAAATAAAATAAAAATAAATATGTATCATATACCTAATAGGTGGCATAATCACATTGAAAGGAACTGTTTTGAGTGACGTTAAACACAGTAATTTCTCTGCCTATTAGAATATAATTTAGGATGGAAAAAAATGTTAAAAGAAAACAAAATCACAAACTCTTCATTAATCATGTTGTTGGCAGTTCCTGTGTTATAGTGGGCAAATTGGTATTGTTATTCCGAAGCAGTTATATCTGGACTGTAGAATAAACTAATTGAGTAATTTTGTAATATTCTCTTTATATTCCTGGTGTAGTTGTAAATCAGGACTCCCTATTCTTAAGGTGGGCAAGAGAGATACAGACAGAAGATGTTGGGCAAAAACACAACAAAACACTATTGTCCTGAATTTGAATTAGATGTAACAATAGAATTCATGATGATATACATCATGATGTTGCTATTAATATGTGTTTATACTTATATATTTTAGAGTGTATGTTTTTCCTCACCATATCCCTTGAAAAAAAATTGAAAACCATGATGAACCTAGTAGCAATGAACATCCTTAGCACCCAGATTGTGGTCTCTAAAAACATCCCCCTCTAAAAAGAAACACAGATCTCAAAGAAATTCCATATCTATAGTAGGTAATGTATAAAAGTAAATCTAAAACATCTTGCCATATCCTATAGCAAGGAAGCTATCAGTGACTACTAAGGTCATGTCAACAGGATGTAGGAGTCAGCTTAAAGAGGTACAAACTGGCCCCAAATGAACTATGTGTAGCTTCAAAAATGGTAATAGTAACTGCGGATTGAGAAACCAAGTGTTGCTAAATTCATGAGTTCATAAAGGTAGTAAAATAAAAAGTCTAATTGGTCACCTCTGGAGAATGATGAAGAATCAATTCATTATCTTGAAGACAGGAAGATAAAGGGAACATACTAAGAATTTATCCTGTGTTTCCTGTATGAGTTATACCACTGGGTAAAACCGTAATACAAGATAAAGAGAATACATCTTTTTTATAGTATCCCAAGCAAAAAAAAAAAAAAAAAGACCAGAAAAAAAAAAAAAAAGATAGTTTGAAAGTTTTGGAATGTTACCATTTTCTAAACCCCCAATTGGATTTAGCCACTGAGTGGCTCACATCACCAGAAGAGAAATAGCTCAAGATTGAGTGTCTCCTGATAGGAGAATTCACCATGTTGCCAACACAATCGAACCTGAATCCAATCAAGCCTCTAGAACTAACTTCAATTTACAGAAAATTTAGAACACAAAGTAACATGTTAAACAATTTCAGGAAAGATACAATCTGCACAATCCAGGCTATGGGGAAGTCCAGAGAGGCATATCAGCCAATCACAAAATAGGACTGATTCAAATAAATGGAAAGAAAAGAAAATATATAAGCTATTATGATGGTTATAAATAATTAAGTAATGGGTTAGGTGAAAGACCTTTAAAATTTCTATTCGTTTCTGTTAAAAAAAATATATATATGCCCATCCGAGGAAAACATAATTTTGGTCAGAGTAGTAATTAGCATGGTCAGTATGAACCACATTCCCATAGAAATACAATTTTTTCCCCTTACATTGCTTATAGAAGCATTTTATTAGTTATGATAATTTATGTTTTTAATCTTTTCAGTTAATATACCCAGGGGCAATGGGATTGGAGCAGTAAGAAGGCAGAAATGAATACAGTATTATGCATAAATCCAAAAGCATTAAAAAAGCAACTCTATTCTTTGGTCTCTGAAATCAAGTAGGTCAAAATGTTTAAAGAAAACTATAAACCATTTATTTTCCTTTTTGATCACTGACTTTTGTTGTAACGATTATGCAAATTATGAAAAATCATTTTCCGATTATGAAAAATTACAATTTTTGGTAAGTAAATTTTTTATAAAAATAGGACTATTGAATATCAGATCAACAGCCCTCACTTAGAGCCAATTTATTCCAGAGTGTCAATTATCATTTTAGAAATAATGTTCTATTTTCTTACATTTCCAGGAAACTATTTTCCTGGATAAGGTCCTCACAAATTTATGGTTTGGAACTTGAATGTAATTTTAATTTTCTAATAACTTCTTTAATTAAAAATAAATATTCTACATACTGTGTGACTTACTAGGTTTGGCTTGTCTGTAACAAGGAATGCCGTTAGATGTGTCCCCTCACGTTCGGGCTTGGATGCTGCCAGGGTCACCAGACAGTGCTGTCCCCAGAGCACCCAGGTTTCCAATTCTGAGCCACTGGATATTTCAGGCAAAGGTAATTCTTTTTTATTCTGAGTTATCAAGACAATTTTCACCTCTTTACTTGAAAGCTGTCCTTTCTCACTAGGAGGAAAAAAAATAATCATTATTTTCCTACCAGAACTCTCCTTTGGTGCAAAAAATAACTATATACATGAAAAAAAAATAGGAGGCTCCTTTTTATTTTGTTCTATAAGGAAATAATCGTTCATAGCCATACCTGTGCACTCTTCTCCATCTGATTTGAAGTCATCCTTAACTCTGTTTGTATCACATATTTTCATGCTGAGAACATGGTGGATTATACTCTTGTTATTTATTTATTTGACAGACAGAGATCACAAGTAGGCAGAGAGGCAGGCAGAGAGAGTAGGAAGCAGATATCCCGAGGAGGGCCTTGATCCCAGGACCCTCAAACTATGACCTGAGCCAAAGGCAGAGACTTAACCCACTGAGCCACCCAGGCGCCCTGGATTATACTCTTTATGGGTATACTAAGTAATGTAAACACTTCTCATGCCAAACTAGCTAACTCCTCCAAAGTTCATTGCAATAATACCTCACTTAAACAAATAATCCATTTTTTTTTCCACATTTCAAGGGTCCACATAAAACTAAATAAAACATATTTCTTTTTCTAGGACTCATGTGCAATGCTATTTGGCCCCTTTTTAAAGAGTGGAATTGAATAATTCTTCCAGGAGACCTTTTTTCCTTACAGAATGTATGAAGAGCTAAAATTTCTCTTAATGAAATATCACCCATCTTTCAAACTCATTATTACTTTATTACTGAAACTTCACCATTTTGGTGATTTTTTTAAATTAATTTTGAAGCTATTAATAAAAAGAATGAAGAGATTTAACAGGATGGTTAATCAAATATTTAAAAACTACCTAACTTCTAAGAGTCATGGTTTATTAATATCACAACAGTGTCTGACACACAGTATAAGCTCAAGCAATATATTCCAAATGAACTTGTGAATAAAAATTCTGACAGTTATTATATAAATATTGTGGCAATTATCAGGTAATATGTTACACATACACCACACTTAGACAAATACATTGGGAACTCCCAGAGGGCCAGAAAAGTGCTTGATTGCTAGAAAAACATCTGGAATGTAGCAGACAATAAATAAATATTGAAGGAAGAAAAATAGTGAGCAAGACTCACTGAAGAGAAAATCATCCGTTCATATGATTTAGACACACTCTTATAATCAATGCTAACTTTGATTTTATAATTAACTTGAATATGATGAAGTGCAATGGTTATTTTGTAAAAATCACCCAGTTCTTTATCAAAAATACTATGGCTGTTAAGTTACCTTTGAATGTTTTATTTACTTTTTTTAAAAAAGGATTTTATTTATTTATTTGACAGAGAAAGACAGAGAGAGAGAGATCACAAGTAGGCAGAGAGGCAGGCAGAGAGAAAGAAGGAAGCAGGCTCCCTGCTGAACAGAGACCCAGAGAACTGAGAACAGAGAACAGAGAACTGAGAAGAGGTATAAGCAGGCTCCCTGTTGCACAGCACAGGGGCTCGATTCCAGGACCCTGAGATCATGACCTGAGCCGAAGGCAGAGCCTTAACCCACTGAGCCACCAGGTGCCCCCCTTTGAATGTTTTAAAACCTGGTGCTAATCTTCACGACCAATAGAAAGAAAAGGAAAATCATATAATCTTACTTAGAACAGTGCCCAGATGGTCTAGGGGGATGCAATTGTCTGTTTATTTTGGAGTTCAGTAGTGCCATTCAGCTGGCCAGCTTCTTAACTTAAAGCCTTCAGTATTGGAGCTATCGTGGGTCTATTAGAGCCCATGCCCAGCAGAAATCAATGCAAGAAAAGCCCATTCAGGTGAACATCTGCTAGGGTTCTGGTAGTGGGTGATTAATGCATAAGCATTAATTGAGCTGAATGAGTAATAGGATACAGAGTTATTAGCGATGAGGCAAGCAAGGAAGCACAGTTATTAGGAAGTCTGAGAAGGTAGTAGTCCACGTACCCAAGAAGCAAAATTGGGAGGTAGGTTACTGGAGTGCAGATATAAAACATCCTGTGCGGGGAACTGCTTGGGTATGTGATAAGAAAATGTAAGTGACGGGTAGAGAACCAGACACTCGATTCATGTATTCCAGCATTCAAGGAACGTTGACAAAATGACAAGCATTGGGAATATAGGACCAATAAAGAGTAGTCTAAATAGTCAAAAGGCTTGTGGTCTAGAAGCCAAATTCTGAAACATGTAAATAAATAACCACCATAATATGTCACAGGTGTTATGATAGATTGATGTATGAAACAGAGGATATGGTAGAAAGGAGGGAATATGAATTATTTGTAGGTTGTGGGGAAATTGAAAAGAAAGATTTCCTACTTAAAATTCGGTGGAATAAATAAATATGTATAAAAATGAAGATACAATGTTGTAAGTGCTATGACAGAAGTATGCCCAGGATGCCCACTCTGTTTTCTCTGATGACCAAATCAGCCTGTGAGGTTACATTATAAAGCAGGACGTTTAGATGCAACTATAACAGACAATGGGCATTTTCTAGTCTAAACTTTCTAAATTAAATTTTACCTTTTCAAAATTACCGAACAACATAGGCTTTAGACCCTTCATCATATCCTTGAACATGACCCTAGCCCTGAGCCCTAATCGGAGATAGGGAAATATGGATTGAATGGATTGAATAAGTGACTGATACACGTGAGGTATAATGCCTTGGCTTTTAGGGTCTTCGGTATCATAAAAAGTTGTTTGGCCTTTGTTCCTGGTTACTAGCACAGGGTTCCTAAAACCATTGGAATTTCCTGCATTATAAAGGTGATAAAAGCATCCTTTCTTTTCTGGTAGGCCTCTAGATCCTTTCAGGATGGGGGCTAATGGCTGGAAAGACCAAGCTTTGATTAGAAACTTGAAATTCTCAGCCCCAATCTTTGAGGAGGCAAGAGGAACTAGGGACTGAGTTGGTTAATCATCAATCAGTGGCTAATAATTTAATCAATCAGGCCTATGCAATGAAACCTTCATAAAAGTCCTAAACAATGGGGTTCAGAGAGTTTCAGATTCGGTGAACACATCTATGTGTAGGAAGGATGGTGTACCCCAACTCCACAGAGACAGGAGCTCCTGTGTTCTTTCCAGACTTTGCCCTATACTCTTTTTCACCTAGCAATTCATCTGCATCCTCTATAATGAGCCAGGAAACATAAGTTAGAGGTCTTTGTGAGTTCTGTGACCTGTTTTAGCAAATTATCAAATCTGGTGAGTGAGCTGTGGGAAGCCCCAACTTACAGCTGGTCAGGCAAAAGGACAGGTGGCCCAGGACTCGTCATTGACCCCTAACGTGAGGACAGTGTTGTGGAACTGAGTCCTGTAACTTGTGGAATCTGATGTGAACTCTAGGTAGTTAGTGTCAGAACCCAAGAGAATTATAGGACACATAGTCGGTGGCCAGAGATTCGGAGAATTGGTTGTTGGTGATGGAAAACATCCCAAAGTCACAAGTACTCGGAACATCAAAATAGCTACAAAATCAAAATGTCAGACACTAGGAAAGACTTTCAGTGGGCATGGGCCAAGTCCTAAAGGGTGACTTACACTTTGGCCAATTGAGAGGGTCCAGTGAGGTGGAGGAAAGCGGTCATAGGCTGAAGGACTGGATGGGTCACGATAGAGGAAAGCAAGATGGCTGGGTCATGGCAAGTCAGGCAGAAACCCACAAGAGATGAGACTGGAAAGATAATCAGGGCTGGAGTAGTCAGCTAAGGGCTGTGTGTTGTGTTCTCAGTTAAGTGTGATTATCATCTCAAACATTCCTGGAGGATTATGAGGAAGGGAGTGGAATGACTTAATTTTTGTTTTACAAATACTAATAGAAGACTAAACATCCCTTCCATTTTTTTGTCAAGTCTACATTTATTGTAGATCTCTAGCTGCTACTGTTATCCCAGTTTCCCCAGGATTGTATAGCAGAAACACTTCAAATGGAAACACTCAGCCGTGATTTGAGATCCCTGAAAGATGTGGCAGCGGTCTCTGGGAAAACCTGCATCCCTAACCTTGCCAGCACTAGAAACTCACCGAAGTCTGTTTCTATGGTGGACGCTGTGTTCTTTCCGCATGGAACGTGGTCCAAAAGGGAAGTATATACTTTCTCTTGCTTGGCCCAAGGAAAACAAATCCACATAGCACCCTCTCTTGGCACCGGTATATTGCTGGGAGCATTTGCCTAGGCCTAACTCTGCAGTTGAAGAGCACATCCATAACTCATTTAGCCTGACCAGCTGCCAGATACTACAGAGGAGGGAATAGCTAAGATCCTGAATTCCCAAGTCCTCAAAACTCCCATCAGCTTCTGTAACACCATGGTGATGGGCTACCAAGGGGGAGGTTATGCTGCGCAGAGAAGATACTCACATAGTAGTTCTCCGGGTATGCTGTCGATAAGGATTCTAGAGGTCAAAACTGTTTTCACAACAATGCTAAAATATTGTTTGCCTTTCATCGTGTTGATATTTGCACTGCTGATAACAGAAGCAATGGTTGATAAAACTAGTGGAGGCTTAGAACTAATCAAAGCAGTGGCAGCACAATGTTCCAGCAGTTATTGTCATCTTTGCTGTTATGAACTTGCAATTAAAAAAAATAGAGAGGGAGGAGTCAAGATGGCGGAGAAGTAGCAGGCTGAGACTACTTCGGGTAGCGGGAGATTATCTAAATCTTATCTAAAGATTGCAAACACCTACAAATCCAACGGGAGATTGAAGAGAAGAAGAACAGCAATTCCAGAAACAGAAAATCAACCACTTTCTGCAAGGTAGGACTGGCGGAGAAGTGAATCCAAAGCGACGGGAAGATAGACCGCGGGGGGAGGGGCCGGCTCCCGGCGAGCGGCGGAGCAACGGAGCAAAATCAGGACTTTTAAAAGTCTGTTCCGCTGAGGGACATCGCTCCAGAGGCTTAACTGGGGTGAAGCCCAGGCGGGGTCAGCGCAGCCTCAGGTCCCGCAGGGTCACAGAAGGATCGGGGGGGGTCTGAGTGTCGCAGAGCTTACCGGTATTAGAACGGGGAAGCCGGCTGCAGAGACAGAGCGGAGGAGTGACTCTCAGCTCAGGGTTGCCTTGAACCGGTCGCAGGCTCGGTCAGCTCGGAGCGCGGCCGGAGGCCAGGGTAACGAGAGTCATTTGGCACTGTTCTCTGAGGGCGCACTGAGGAGTGGGGCCCCGGGCTCTCGGCTCCTCCGGGCCGGAGACCGGGAGGCCGCCATCTTTATTCCCGTCCTCCGGACTCTACGGAAAGCGCTCAGGGAACAAAAGCTCCCGAAAGCGAACCCGAGCGGATGACTCAGCGCGGCCCCGGGTAAGGGCGCTGCAACTCCGCCTGGGGCAAAGACGCTTGAGAATCACTACAACGGGCCCCTCCCCCAGAAGATCTACGGGAAACCCAGCCAGGACCAAGTTCACCTACCAAGGAGAGCGGCGGAATTCCAGAGGAGAAGAAAGCAAAGCACGGAACTCATGGCTTTCTCCCCATGATTTTTTAGCCTTGCAGTTAATTTAATTTTTTTTTCTTTTTCAATTTTTTTTTCTTTTTCTCTTCTTCTGCTAAATTTTTTTTAACTTTTACCATTTTCTTTTTTTTAACGTTTTTTAAATAGTTTATCTAATATATATATATTTTTTCCTCTTTTATATTTTTTTCTTTATCGGCTTTCTTTTTTTTTAATAGTTTTTTTTTTTCTTTCTTTCTGAACCCCTTTTTATCCCCTTTCTCCCCCCTCACAATTCAGAATCTCTTCTGATTTGGCTAAAGCATATTTTCCTGGGGTTGTTGCCACCCTTTTAGTATTTTACTTGCTCCTTCATAAACTCTTATCTGGACAAAATGACAAGGCGGAAAAATTCACAACAAAAAAAAGAACAAGAGGCAATACCAAAGGCTAGGGACCTAATCAATACAGACATTGGTAATATGTCAGATATAGAGTTCAGAATGATGATTCTCAAGGTTCTAGCCGGGCTTGAAAAAGGCATGGAAGATATTAAAGCAACCCTCTCGGGAGATATAAAAGCCCTTTCTGGAGAAATGAAAGAACTAAAATCTAACCAAGTTGAAATCAAAAAAGCTATTAATGAGGTGCAATCAAGAATGGAGGCTCTCACTGCTAGGATAAATGAGGCAGAAGAAAGAATTAGCGATATAGAAGACCAAATGACAGAGAATAAAGAAACTGAGCAAAAGAGGGACAAACAGCTACTGGACCACGAGGGGAGAATTCGAGAGATAAGTGACACCATAAGACGAAACAACATTAGAATAATTGGGATTCCAGAAGAAGAGGAAACAGAGAGGGGAGCAGAAGGTATATTGGAGAGAATTATTGGAGAGAATTTCCCCAATATGGCAAAGGGAACAAGCATCAAAATCCAGGAGGTTCAGAGAACCCCCCTCAAAATCAATAAGAATAGGTCTACACCCCGTCACCTAATAGTAAAATTGACAAGTCTTAGTGACAAAGAAAAGATCCTGAAAGCAGCCCGGGAAAAGAAGTCTGTAACGTACAATGGTAAAAATATTAGATTGGCAGCAGACTTATCCACAGAGACCTGGCAGGCCAGAAAGAGCTGGCATGATATATTCAGAGTACTAAATGAGAAAAACATGCAGCCAAGAATACTATATCCAGCTAGGCTATCATTGAAAATAGACGGAGAGATTAAAAGCTTCCAGGACAAACAAAAACTGAAAGAATTTGCAAATACCAAACCAGCTCTACAGGAAATATTGAAAGGGGTCCTCTAAGCAAAGAGAGACCCTCAAAGTAGTAGATCAGAAAGAAACAGAGACAATATACAATAACAGTCACCTTATAGGCAATACAATGGCACTAAATTCATATCTCTCAATACTTACCCTGAATGTTAATGGGCTAAATGCCCCAATCAAAAGACACAGGGTATCAGAATGGATAAAAAACAAAAACCATCTATATGTTGCCTACAAGAAACTCATCTTACACCCGAAGACACCTCCAGGTTTAAAGTGAGGGGGTGGAAAAGAATTTACCATGCTAATGGACATCAGAAGAAAGCAGGAGTGGCAATCCTTATATCAGATCAATTACATTTTAAGCCAAAGATTATAATAAGAGATGAGGAAGGACACTATATCATACTCAAAGGAACTGTCCAACAAGAAGATCTAACAATTTTAAATATCTATGCCCCTAACGTGGGAGCAGCCAACTATATAAACCAATTAATAACAAAATCAAAGAAACACATCGACAAGAATACAATAATAGTAGGGGATTTTAACACTCCCCTCACTGAAATGGACAGATCATCCAAGCAAAAGATCAACAAGGAAATCAAGGCCTTAAATGACACACTGGACCAGATGGACATCACAGATATATTCAGAACATTTCATCCCAAAGCAACAGAATACACATTCTTCTCTAGTGCACATGGAACGTTCTCCAGAATAGATCACATTCTTGGTCCTAAATCAAGTCTCAACCGGTATCAAAAGATTGGGATCATTCCCTGCATATTTTCAGACCACAATGCTCTAAAGCTAGAACTCAATAACAAGAGGAAATTTGGAAAGAACCCAAATACATGGAGACTAAACAGCATCCTTCTAAAGAATGAATGGGTCAACCAGGAAATCAAAGAAGAATTGAAAAAAATTATGGAAACAAATGATAATGAAAACACAACAGTTCAGAATCTGTGGGACACAACAAAGGCAGTCCTGAGAGGAAAATATATAGCGGTACAAGCCTTTCTCAAGAAACAAGAAAGGTCTCAGGTACACAACCTAACCCTACACCTAAAGGAGCTGGAGAAAGAACAAGAAAGAAACCCTAAACCCAGCAGGAGAAGAGAAATCATAAAGATCAGAGCAGAAATCAATGAAATGGAAACCAAAAAAACAATAGAACAAATCAACGAAACTAGGAGCTGGTTCTTTGAAAGAATTAATAAGATCGATAAACCCCTGGCCAGACTTATCAAAAAGAAAAGAGAGAGGACCCAAATAAATAAAATCATGAATGAAAGAGGAGAGATCACAACGAACACCAAAGAAATACAGACAATTATAAGAACATACTATGAGCAACTCTACGCCAACAAATTTGACAATCTGGAAGAAATGGATGCATTCCTAGAGACATATAAACTACCACAACTGAACCAGGAAGAAATAGAAAGCCTCAACAGACCCATAAGCAGTAAGGAGATTGAAACAGTCATCAAAAATCTCCAAACAAACAAAAGCCCAGGGCCAGACGGCTTCCCGGGGGAATTCTACCAAACATTTAAAGAAGAACTAATTCCTATTCTCCTGAAACTGTTCCAAAAAATAGCAATAGAAGGAAAACTTCCAAACTCATTTTATGAGGCCAGCATCACCTTGATCCCAAAACCAGACAAGGATCCCAACAAAAAAGAGAACTACAGACCAATATCCTTGATGAACACAGATGCAAAAATTCTCGCCAAAATACTAGCCAATAGGATTCAACAGTACGTTAAAAGGATTATTCACCACGACCAAGTGGGATTTATTCCAGGGCTGCAAGGCTGGTTCAACATCCGCAAATCAATCAATGTGATACAACACATTAATAAAAGAAAGAACAAGAACCATATGATATTCTCCATAGATGCTGAAAAAGCATTTGACAAAGTACAGCATCCCTTCCTGATCAAAACTCTTCAAAGTGTAGGGATAGACGGCACATACCTCAATATTATCAAAGCCATCTATGAAAAACCCACCGCAAATATCATTCTCAATGGAGAAAAACTGAAAGCTTTTCCGCTAAGGTCAGGAACACGGCAGGGATGTCCGTTATCACCACTGCTATTCAACATAGTACTAGAAGTCCTAGCCTCAGCAATCAGACAACAAAAGGAAATTAAAGGCATCCAAATCGGCAAAGAAGAAGTCAAACTATCACTCTTCGCAGATGATATGATACTCTATGTGGAAAACCCAAAAGACTCCACTCCAAAACTGCTAGAACTTGTACAGGAATTCAGTAAAGTGTCAGGATATAAAATCAATGCACAGAAATCAGTTGCATTTCTCTACACCAACAACAAGACAGAAGAAAGAGAAATTAAGGAGTCCATCCCATTTACAATTGCACCCAAAACTATAAGATACCTAGGAATAAACCTAACCAAAGAGACTAAGAATCTATACTCAGAAAACTATAAAGTACTCATGAAAGAAATTGAGGAAGACACAAAGAAATGGAAAAATGTTCCATGCTCCTGGATTGGAAGAATAAATATTGTGAAAATGTCTATGCTACCTAAAGCAATCTACACATTTAATGCAATTCCTATCAAAATACCATCCATTTTTTTCAAAGAAATGGAACAAATAATCCTAAAATTTATATGGAACCAGAAAAGACCTCGAATAGCCAAAGGAATATTGAAAAAGAAAGCCAAAGTTGGTGGCATCACAATTCCGGACTTCAAGCTCTATTACAAAGCTGTCATCATCAAGACAGCATGGTACTGGCACAAAAACAGACACATAGATCAATGGAACAGAATAGAGAGCCCAGAAATGGACCCTCAACTCTATGGTCAACTCATCTTCGACAAAGCAGGAAAGAATGTCCAATGGAACAAAGACAGCCTCTTCAATAAATGGTGTTGGGAAAATTGGACAGCCACATGCAGAAAAATGAAATTGGATCATTTCCTTACACCACACACGAAAATAGACTCAAAATGGATGAAGGATCTCAATGTGAGAAAGGAATCCATCAAAATCCTCGAGGAGAACACAGGCAGCAACCTCTTCGACCTCAGCCGCAGCAACATCTTCCTAGGAACATCACCAAAGGCAAGGGAAGCAAGGGCAAAAATGAACTATTGGGATTTTATCAAGATCAAAAGCTTTTGCACAGCAAAGGAAACAGTGAACAAAACCAAAAGACAACTGACAGAATGGGAGAAGATATTTGCAAATGACATATCAGATAAAGGGCTAGTGTCCAAAATCTATAAAGAACTTAGCAAACTCAACACCCAAAGAACAAATAATCCAATCAAGAAATGGGCAGAGGACATGAACAGACATTTCTGCAAAGAAGACATCCAGATGGCCAACAGACACATGAAAAAGTGCTCCATATCACTCGGCATCAGGGAAATACAAATCAAAACCACCATGAGATATCACCTCACACCAGTCAGAATGGCTAAAATTAACAAGTCAGGAAATGACAGATGCTGGCGAGGATGCGGAGAAAGGGGAACCCTCCTACACTGTTGGTGGGAATGCAAGCTGGTGCAACCACTCTGGAAAACAGCATGGAGGTTCCTCAAAATGTTGAAAATAGAACTACCCTATGACCCTGCAATTGCACTGCTGGGTATTTACCCTAAAGATTCAAACATAGTGATCCGAAGGGGCACATGCACCCGAATGTTTATAGCAGCAATGTCTACAATAGCCAAACTATGGAAAGCACCTAGATGTCCATCTACAGACGAATGGATAAAGAAGATGTGGTATATATACACAATGGAATACTATGCAGCCATCAAAAGAAATGAAATCTTGCCATTTGCGACGACGTGGATGGAACTAGAGGGTATCATGCTTAGCGAAATAAGTCAATCGGAGAAAGACAACTATCATATGATCTCCCTGATATGAGGGAGAGGAGATGCAACATGGGGGGTTGAGGGGGTAGGAGAAGAGTAAATGAAACAAGATGGGATTGGGAGGGAGACAAACCATAAGTGACTCTTAATCTCACAAAACAAACTGAGGGTTGATGGGGGGAGGGGGTTGGGAGAGGGGGTGGGGTTATGGATATCGGGAAGGGTATGTGCTATGGTGAGTGTTGTGAAGTGTGTAAACCTGGCGATTCGCAGACCTGTACCCCTGGGGATAAAAATATATGTTTATAAAGCTGTAAAAAAAAAAAAAAAAAAAAAAAAAGAAAGAAAGGATGAATCCCCAAGTTTTGTAGCAACATGGACGGGACTGGAAGAGATTATGCTGAGTGAAATAAGTCAAGCAGAGAGAGTCAATTATCATATGGTTTCACTTATTTGTGGAGCATAACAAATAGCATGGAGGACAAGGGGAGATGGAGAGGAGAAGGGAGTTGAGGGAAATTGGAAGGGGAGGTGAACCATGAGAGACTATGTACTCTGAAAAACGATCTGAGAATTTTGAAGGGGTGGGGGGTGGGAGGTTGGGGGCACCAGGTGGTGGGTATTGTAGAGGGCACGGATTGCATGGAGCACTGGGTGTGGTGCAAAAATAATGAATACTGTTATGCTGAAAAAAATAAAAAAATAAAAAAAAAAAGAGAGAGAGAGAAAGAAAAGAAAAAGGGGAAGGAAAAAAAAAAACCAGTTTCACTCTAGAAAGTCCTTGGTTGCCTGTAATATATATATTAAGATATCATTAAACTCAACCTGTAAGCACATGGCTTTTTAATAGTCTATAGGACTAAAAAGCACACAGAAAATACTTCTGCTACATCCCCAAGGATTCCAGGTGGTGCAGGGAAAATGCCCTCCAAGTTTCCAGATCTCAGCTGAGCTGGGAGAGCAAACTGAGTTGTTAGGGGTCAGAGTGGCCTCCGGAAGGAATGAGCCATAAACAAAAGAGTTAAGCCTTTACTTACCGTGAGGGAGTGAGTGAGAGGCTAAAACCGGAGAAAACACCACTCCCATCTTCCGCCATGGAAGGGCGTGCCAGCCAATGGCCAGGTGGGTCAGTCATCTCACCGTTGATGAGACCCTGAACAGAAGGCTCGGGCGGTTTTCTGGATTCTGAGGTCGGGAGGAAGAGCTCAGGGTCAGACCTGCAGTGCAAAGGGACTGCTACTGAGTTAGAGTGGGGAGCACTATGTTTAAGAGTTTCCCCTCCTCCCCTGTAAGCAGAGGCACCTGAGGAAGACCTCTGCCCAAGGCATCCCTCCTATAAAGAGCTCGAGAATGAAGGTGCCCAGGTGAGGACAGTAAATATCATGCAAGAGCCTGCCAGCTCAGGGGAGTCTGAGTCCTTCATGAAACTCCATTCAGAGGCTGTGACACACAGGCCATGCACGGAGTGCGGTGAGGGGAGGGCAGCGCTCTCCTGGGAGGCCTGCTAGGTAAAGCTTTTGTAATGGCCATGGGTCAGACCTGAAATATCACACACAGGTGTTTTTTTTTTTTTTTTAACCAGGAGCCTAACTCTTCATTAAGAAAGTCACAGAGAAGAGTCATTGAGTTCCAAGCTGAACTAGCAACATCTTTATAGAGCACCATTTTTATTTGAAGGAACAACAGCAAACTGTGGTTATTGAAACTTAGGCATTTGGCAGACACTTTCTTGAAAATGAACAAAGTGAGCCTGTCACTTCAAGGAAAACAACGGAGAGTTTGTTGCCAATGATAGAACGCAAGCTGTCAAGCAAAGATTGGAATTTTGGAAAAGTTATATGCACCACTAGGAGCTTCATAATAATTGCAGATTTTTTGGAATGAGTTCAGTGGTGATATTAATGATTGCAAGTGTTGTAGCTTGAATCGTGCCCTCAAAAGAAAGAAAATGTTAAAGTCTTAACATCCAATACCTCAGAATGTGGCCTTATTAGAAATAGGGTCCTATAAACATGATCAAATTAAAATGAGGTCATTAGGGTAAGCTCAAATCCAATATGACAGGTGTCTTTTTAAAAGGGGGAAAATTGTGCAGGGAGACAGACCTGCACAGAGGAAGACACTGTGAAAACACACCCCGTGACGATACAGTGATCAGGCAAGGAACAAGGATGATTGCCTGCAAACCACCAGAAGTATAAAGAGGCAAGAAAAGATTCCCATACGGGTTTCAGAGGGAGTGTGGCCCTACCCACAACCCAAATTCTGACTTTTAGCCTCCAGACCTGAAGACAATATATTTCTGTTGTTTTAAGTCACCCAGTTTGAGATATTTTGTGGCTACAGCCCTAAGACACAAATATGGTGATTTTTCCATATTATAAAATGAGACATGTCAGTATTTGGAAGAGTTGTAGACTAAGGAGAACTAGTATTTTCCAAATGTCAATGGATGAAGTCAGAAAATCCCAAATGGGTAAAATATCCATTCAAGTTTTTGTGGGTTTTAATGTCGCAGAGTACAAAGAGTTCACTGATATGGTTTGACATAACATATTACAACCAAGCTTTAAAAAACTACCACTTCTTAACTTTTGGTATCATATACAAAAATATCCATAGTTATCTGAAAAGGCTATTCAAATAATTCTCCCTTTTTGAACTACATGACTATATGGGCCACATTTTCTTCATGTCCTTCAAACAAAACAGCATATCACAACAAATCAACTACAAAAGCAGACGTAAGAACAGTCTTACATTAAGGTGGACATTAATAATATTATAGAAGTATAAATAACATCTCTCTTTTTCACTATTTTATTTTGGAAAAATACAATTTCTTCAAATAAAAATATGCTAATTATGTTAACTTCTCATGAGTTTATTTTTGATGAATTAGTTAATATTTTTACGCACCCTCAGTTTTAATTTAATGGACTAGGTTGCTTCTGAACCTAGGGATTCCCATCCTAACTCTTTCTTAGACCCAGTTGTGTTTTCTGATTCTTCTGCTTGATGAGTGGGGATGGACATGTGCATACATTTACAAATTTATGCCACTTGGGAGATGGATTTTAGAGAGGGAGCCAAGCCTAGAGCACCATGCTTGTTCCCCCCACCCCCCAAAAATGGTGTGCCCAGCACACAGTGTGCTCCCAGGAATTTTGGAACTCTTATTGGCAGTAGAAGGAGTGAAGGATCCTAGAAGCCTTCCATCACCACCACCACCCACAGTGGCTTCTGTACAGATTCCTAGGACCCATCCCAAGAGATTCTAACCATCCAAACTGAATGGCAGAATCAGTCTTTCCAACAAGCAGATCAAATGATTCTGGAGCAAGAGGTCACTGGACCACATATGAAAACCAGTGCCAATGGTGAGCTGTGCTTCTAACCGGGACCAATATGAGAAAGGGGCTGGTGAGCTCCAGGCTAAAGGCCAGGTGATTATCAAGACGACCTGGTCCATTATACACAGAAAGAACGCTTGCTTCATGCGTCAAGGGAGATGTGTGCTATGGCCAGCAGAACATGATAATTGAGCTGGTTAACTCTGAGAGGAGGAAAAGATTGATTTTTTGCTCTGGGACCCTAGCTGGAAGAATGGGCCCTTGAAACAAACTCACCTGGAAAACAGAACTGATATAAAATGAATGTCAATTACCCAGTTCCAGAGGCCCTGTCCATCTTCACTTCTTTTGGATGTACCATTTGTTAAGTTACACTCATATAAAGTGCCCGTGACGGTAATAATCTGAGTGCCCTTTAGATGCCTGAGAAACACACAATTTACTTAACTGTCCAGTAAAACACAATCTTTGTTTCTCTTCACAAAGAGACAGAATGACAGTGCAATTGCGGGTAGAACCTAGGTTGGAAAATCGCTAACACTACATTGTATCCTCCCATAATTTGCGTGAATGATTTTCAGGAAAGGTTGAGACTATCAATATCACATGTAATGAACCTACATATTGTACTCAGCTTATCACAAATGAGCAAATTAGCATTTTGCTTTATAAATCAGCCTTTTGTGTTGGGTTACTGTCCTAGCCATTCAGAGTCTAGCAGAAAATCCATTCTGCTTCTAGGATTTACTCTCGACTCTCTTTATCAGACTTACCTTTCTAAAATAAAAGTCTACTTCAGGTCTCTTTACATCATGTCATGCTACCACACTGCCCTCCCTTTTCCAGCACCTTCTATGTGGCAGGCATTCAGTCAGATGGTTTTTACCAATTATCATTTTTTCTCACCCAGAGTGCACTCCTTATTCTCTCTCCATGCCACACGTAGAAAACAAACTCCAAGAGCTTCAACACATTTATCTAGGAAGCTCTTATCTGCCTAAGCTGGAACCTTTGCCTAGTTCGAAGGCTCTGGCTCCTAAGCCCGTGTGCTAGTCCTCCCCTAGCCTGAGGATGCTTGGATAAATTGACAGCATCAGCTTTCTAAACCAAAAGGCTGAGGTCAGTTCCCTTGACTCATAACCTTTGAAGCTTACCATTGGCTGTGCCTACTTCTTACAGTAATACAAAGGGATTCTACTGGAAAGCAAACTATATAGCAGGACGAGTTAATCTGGCTTCCGGAATGTCCCATCAAACCACTGAGTAGAGACAGAACTCTTCAAACAGTGCCAAAGATAGCTCTGTGTCAAGCCACTGAATCACACATCAGCACAATAAAATAAGAATGACTCATACTTTTTTGGTCTCTGTCACGTACTCTGCCAAATAGCAAAAAATAGAAAGATCTTCCTCAAATGTCACATTGGGAATAGTTTGGGAATAATTCCCACATTGTACGTGTAAATATTACCTCAGAGTCTAGAGGCTGCTGCTCACACACCAGGTTGTACCTGAAAATCTTTTATTTTTATTTTTTATTTTATTATTTGACAGAGAGAGACACAGCGAGAGAGGGAACACAAGCTGGGGTGTGGGAGAGGGAGAAGCAGGCTTCCCGCCGAGCAGGGAGCCCAATGCGGGGTTCCATCCCAGGACCCTGGGATCATGACCTGAGCCCAAGGCAGACGCCTTAACAGCTGAGCCACCCAGGCACCCCTGTACCTGAAAATCTTACTGCTTTCAAGTCTTCCAGATTCTGGGGACCCTTACAATATCTAATGTGTATGCTTTTTGGGACCCAACCCAAGCATAAGTTTGAGGAATTTAAATTATTAGAACAAAATGTATTTTCAATGTATTTTTCTAGGCTGAACTGGATTTTAAAATAAACTGAAATTTTGGTATTGTTTACTGATTCTTTTTTTGAGGACTGTATCAAAAATAAACAACAACAAAACAAAATACACATATTCTTGGGTGGTGGGCTCCTAGAATGTCTCAAATCCCTCTGAAATTGTCCACTGTAACACTCCCAGGTCAGAACAGTCAAGAGTAAGAGTCTCTCTATATATACTACCTAATCAATAAGAATAAAACTTCTAGCACTAACAAATTGCCATTTCAGCAAAAGAGATTTATTCTGCTTGGCTTGTATTTCCTCATTAGTAAAGTAATGCAAGAAAGTCTGATTTATCTGGATTTTTTTCCCCACTGAACAAAAAGTAATTTGGTGAAACTAGAGTTTTATTTTTCATTGTATTGTATTTTTTAATTAAAACTGGCCAGTGGAAAACTCTCTATCTCCAAATCATGGTGTGTATTAAATTTCAAGGAATCCTAAAGCAACTGGAGAGAATTCATTTTTAGCGGACTGCAAGGCATTAAAATCAATAAATGGGCTGATGATGCAATTAATATGCTAGAGGCCTGAATAGAAAAAAGGAAGATTTAGTGTTAGCAACCATTATCCTCTCAGTTAAGAAATTTCTAAGCCTGTGTTTTACTAAGTAAACTATATAATCAGGACCACCGAACAGTAGTTGTGTTTTCATTATAGTTAATGTTAATTAGTCTGTTTATTTTTGGTACGATTATCATTAATTTAGAGATTTGGATGCTGTTCCCTGTACAGCGTGTGTATGCGATACATAACCAAGAATACATCCACCAGAACGGCGAAGCTCTCCAGGAAGGCTTTTCATTCACAATATTACTCAGTAGCTAATACTGGATACGTTTATCCAGGATGTTGCCAGAGATCAGATTCTCAAGTAACACACCCATTAATTCCTATATTGCTTTTCCACAAAAGTGCAAGCATAGAAGCATTTGAAAAATATTTTACTATTTCTTTTGTGTTCTAAAGACAGTCAGTTTTTGTAATGATTACAGATCAAAATATAATAGACTTAAAGGAACACGTGAAACATTGCAAAGGTGATGGAAGATGCTGAGACCATTTCAACTTGAACCCTGAAATGAAATTTATAGGCATGTGGAGGTGACAAGGTTTCTAATCAAATGCCCAGAGTGATTCCTAAATGAAACCATGTATCCTTTGGAAGGGGGTATGGATCTCTATATATTCCAAGTCAGAGTCAGAGTCACAAGAACTTGGGTAAATCACTCTGTGTCTTAATGTCTCAAATTCCCCTAGCTATAAAATGGAAATAACTAATCAACATGCAACATTGTTTTGACAATTAAATGGGATAGCATACATTACAAGACCTGAGTGTGGTGCTTATGTATAACAGGTGTTGGACCTGTGCTTCTCACCTTCATACTAGCTGCACCTCCCTGCCAAGTTAAAACCACATTCCACTGTAGAGCATGTGTTCAGATCAGATCCTTCTTCTCAGAACAGTTCCATAAAATTGCAAGGGGACAAAAGAACACTGCATTTTCACTAACTAATTTCAGTTGGAGAACCAAATTTAGCATTTCCTTCAATGACGACTATAGGCAACAAGCCACAGTAGTATTTGCAGTGCCTACGACTCTGTCACCAATGTTATAGATATGTATTTTCTTACCACCTTTTCCTGTTGCTAAGATCTCAAATATCATTATGTTTATCATCACTTTGAAATTAAAGTAGTATGGACTCAATGTATAACTTGATTCATCCATGAATCAAAAAGCACATATATAACTGGCACAAAAACAGACACACAGATCAATGGAACAGAATAGAGAGCCCAGAAATAGACCCTCGACTCTATGGTCAACTAATCTTTGACAAAGCAGGAAAGAATATCCAATGGAAAGAAGACAGTCTCTTGAATAAATGGCGTTGGGAAAATTGGACAGCCACATGCAGAAAAATGAAACTGGACCATTTTCTTATACCACACACAAAAATAGACTCAAAATGGATGAAAGACCTCCATGTGAGACAGGAATCCATCAAAATCCTTGAGGAGAACACAGGCAGCAACCTCTTCGACCTCAGCTGCAGCAACATCTTCCTAGGAACATCGCCAAAGTCAAGGGAAGCAAGGGCAAAAATGAATGATTGGGACTTCAACAAGATCAAAAGCTTTTGCACAGCAAAGGAAACAGTCAACAAAATCAAAAGACAACTGACAGAATGGAAGAAGATATTTGCAAACGACATATCAGATAAAAGGCTAGTATCCAAAATCTATAAAGAACATATCAAACTCAACACCCAAAGAACAAATAATCCAATCAAGAAATGGGCAGAGGGCATGAACAGACATTTCTGCAAAGAAGACACCAGATGGCCAACAGACACATGAAAAAGTGCTCCATATCACTCAGCATCAGGGAAATACAAATCAAAACCATAATGAGATACCATCTCACACCAGTCAGAATGGCCAAAATTAACAAGTTAGGAAATGACAGATGTTGGCAAGGATGTGGACAGAGAAAGGGGAGCCCTCCTACACTGTTGGTGGGAATGCAAGCTGGTACAACCACTTTGGAAAACAGCATGGAGGTTCCTCAAAAAGTTGAAAATAGAGCTACCTATGACCAGCAATTGCACTACTGGGTATTTAACCGAAAGATACAAATGTAGTGATCTGAAGGGACATGTGCACCCAAATGTTTATAGCAGCAATGTCCACAATAGCCAAACTATGGAAAGAACCTAGATGTCCATCAAGAGATAAATGGATAAAGAAGATGTGTGAGTGTGTGCGTGTATTCCATCATATATATATATGATGGAATACTATGCAGCCATCAAAAGAAATGAAATCTTGCCATTTGCAATGACGTGGATGGCACTAGAGGGTATTATGCTAAGCGAAATAAGTCAATCAGAGAAAGACTATTATCATATGGTCTCCTTGATATGAAGAATTTGAGAGCAGAGTGGGGGTTTGGGGGTCGGGAAGGAAAAAATGAAATAAGATGGGATGGGAGGGTAACAACCATAAGATACTCTTAATCTCACAAAATAAACTGAGGTTGCTGGGGGGAGGTGTATGGAGAGGGTGGTTGGTTATGGCACGGGGGAGGTATGTGTTATGGTGAGTGCTGTGAAGTGTGTAAGCCTGATGACTCACAGACTTGTACCCCTGGGGCTAATATACATTATATATTATTTTAAAATTTTTAAAAATAAATAAATAAAATGAAATTTTAAAAACCACATATATAACTATGGAAACAAATTTTAAACATTTCTTTATAAGTTTTTTTTTAAGATTTTTATTTTATTATTTGATAGAGAGAGAGATCACAAGCAGGCAGAGAGAGAGGAAGAAGGAGGCTCCCCACTGAGCAGAGAGCCCGATGTGGGGCTTGATCCCAGGACCTGAGACCATGACCTGAGCTGAAGGCAGAGGCTTAACCCACTGAGCAATGCAGGTGCCCTGATGATAAGCGTTTTTTAAATATTATTGGGTCTTTTAAAATCTATGTACTTTATTTTATGCATTTAAAAGCATTATTCTGAGAAGACACTCCTTAGGCTACACCAGACTTCACAAAATGATCCACGGTAGAAAAACAGTGAAGACCTCGCCTGCCGCAGGGGATCCAGTATCTGTTAAGAAGTGTGCTCACAGAGACCAAAATAGAGAATCCACAATGCAAGTAACTGAGAAATAACCCTCAAAGATAGGAACAGATATACCGAGTGATTATAAAATCCCTGGATGGATCTGAAGGACAGGATCAATAGGACCGAGCTGAAGACACCAACAGCATTTGTGGATGGGTGAGGTGCTCCTTCCAGGTAGCAGCCCCTTTCTTCCACAGCTAAGGCCAAAAACATCAGATTCTCTGTAACTGTTCCCTTTCCTTCCACACCGCACAGGCCACCGATCATGAAATCCTGGCTGCTCTGTCTTCAAAATACATCAAGATTCGGTCCCTCTCACTCACGTCCACCATGCTGCCTGGATCCAGGTCCACTATCCTCTCTCACTTGATAATAAATAGATGGCTAGCTCTTCTTGCTATCAGGCAGGGCCTGAAACATTCATAAAAGTTTAGAAGCACATGACAAGAGGCGCAGAACTAAAAATACGACTTGCAAATTTCTGGAGAAGTCCTCTTCTAACACATCCCTGGGGCTCAAAGGAGAGGATGGAAATGAAAGGATCCTGAAGGTGAGGCATAAAAAAATATTCCTCAAAAAAAAAAAAAAAAAAAAAGAAAGGAAGAAAGAAAACAAAAAAAACCCTCCTCAAAATAAACCCTTTCCCTGGGGCAGCCAGAATTGCATTTTTTTTTTTTTTTGAGGAAAATTCACGTCTTAAATGCCACTTACGTGATGAGAGAACAGGTAAATTTCCACTCCCCAGGTGCAATGAATCTCTCACACTGGGAAGTTCTTCCAGTTGACTGCAGTTCACGAACTCTAGACAGCTGGCTTTGATTGGGATCTGGAGAAGCAGAAATTGGGGTTTTCCCTGTTCAGCCACCTCCCTACCTCAGGTGTCACTGTGTCTCTACTTCCCAACACATATTTGCCTGAGACGACTTCATGAAACATTAGCAACGTGGCTCAATTTCAATGTCGGTGAGAGTCAGTGTTGTGATAAGTATGTGTGACCTGGAACTCCTCAGCAATGAGGCACATCAGAGCCTGGAAGGAACTGGACCCCATTCCAGTGAACTTCAGCCCCAGACGCAGCAACTGAGGAGTCCTGACTCTCCAGGGGGACAAGCCTGGACGTAATTTGGGGTGGGGACTGAACAGGGAGTGAGGTTTCAGTTTTGGTTACAGAGGCGCCTTGGAATCTTTTAAAGTAACACACTGGGACACCTGGGGGGCTCAAAATCAGTTAAGCATCTGTCTTTGGTTCAGGTCATGATCCCAGAATCCTGGGATCAAGCCTCACATCAGGGTCCCTGCTCATTGGGGAGTCTGCTTCTCCCTCTGCTCCTTATCCCACATGTGGTCTCTGCTTCTCTCTCTCGAAATAAATAAATAAAAATAAAATCTTAGGAACACAAAGCAGCCAACTGTTTTGGTACATTTCTGAGTCTTCTGACAAAAAATATTCACCCAACAGCATGCCTAGGAAATCCATAAAGGTGTGCTATACGGGAAGCAGCCTCAGGGAGGTAGGAGAAGGACTTCCTAATAGGCTGCTAACACCTTTCCAGACACTTCTGGGTGACCAGAGGCTTCATGACGAAGCCCAAGGAGTTAAAGAATCAAAAACCTAAGCAGCATTAGGCATATATTTAAATACACCTCATGTGGTTTTTGTGAGGAAGGACTGTCATTAAATACTCTTCATCTTTTGCCTCATTCCCTAATCTTTCCCACAAAACTGAAATAAGTTACCTGACAGGAGTGTCAGAGAGAAACTGAGTATTCAAAGTCCATTTCCTTCCTCCCCTTCCACTGGCTAAGTCAGCTGCCTCCAGGAAGACAGAACGGGGTCTTCCTCTGTGCCAGAAATTCCACAGGATCAGTGTTGCTAGTGACAAGTTGGGCACGCAGTACTAGGAAGCGAATTTTGGCTTTATAAGTAAGCAAGAGGCTATTTGATTCCCATCTGCTGGATTCTTCTTATTTGGTTCAAACCTCAGGTAGAAAATAAGTAGCTGCTATGTACTAAGCCCCTCCAAGCCCCAACCATTAGCCACCATTAATTCAAGAAAGAAATGTGTGTCTTAAGAAAAACTGACACATAGGTAAAGAGCTGCGATGCCTGAGAGAGAAATAGGTCCTTCTCGTGGATTGCTGGACAGAAAATTTCTTTGAGGGAATAAAACATGAGGTGGCCCTTGAAGAAAAGAAGAATTTACACATGAGGAATTGGAGGGGAAAAAAAAAAGGTAATCAGATCCAAGCACTTGAACAAAAGACTAAAGGCATGAGAACTTGGGGCCTCCTATAAATATGGAGCAGAAAACAATTAAGTTTGACTAATACTCAGCAGCATCTGAAAAAACTGCTTACCCTAAGGACAATGCATTTTGCTCAGTGAAAAAATAAGGAACAGTTGAGGCTACATCAAAGGTCCCAAATATTGTAGTCAGAATTTATCTCTGGGTATCTGTGAAATGTTAATGGAAATACTTACGAGAGTGTATCTATTTGGCATACATGGTAAACTTGAGATAATATAGAGAAAAGGAAACTGGCTTCTGCATAAAGATACTGAAATTCATGAAACTCTCTGTTATCTTAACGTAGTATGGTCAATTTCATACACTTGAGTAACATGCAGTCATTGAGATGATGCTTTGAAATGTACTTAATGACACAAGAAAATGATGATGATACGTAAAAATATTAAAGGGATTCAAATATCAAGGCACCTGGGTGGCCTCAGTCAGTTGGGCATCCAGCTCTTGGTTTTGGCTCGGATCGTGATCCCACATTGATCTCTGTGCTCCATGTGGAATCTGCTTCAGATTCTCCCACCCTCTCCCTCTCACTCATGTAATCTCTCTCTCTCTCAAATAAAATTAAATCTAAATGGGTTCAAAATATTCATTAGAGTGTCAGTTTTGTGAAAGATAGAAAATATGTGTGTATGGGTATATAAATACAAAAACTGAATATGCCAAACTATAAAATGGCATTATTTCTGAGTGTAAAAATTGTGCTAGATTTTAGTTTTTACAATTCCCCCCAATTTGTAACTCTGTAACAGCCTTGTAATAACCTTTAAGGCACAGAGTACCTAGCAGTTTTGTAACAATTTACTATCTCGACTTTTGAATGCCAAATTGATACCATTCTTGCTACGGTGCATTTCTAGCAATTCCTGTAGGCATATATTAGTGAAAGTTGTACTAAAATACTGGCTTACAATACTTACATGGTAATTTATAATTTACATACCTGTGAATGCATACTGTAGCTTCTGAGCCTCCATGAATAGTTGATGTCATGCTAATAATAACCAACACTTGAAAAACTTGTATTCCAGAGAAAAATCCACGTTTCATATAGAGACCTCATGTTATATAACTGTGAAATTTAGACTTTCCCAAAAACCAGGATCAAGTCTTTAATTGTTTGTATCAGCATAAGTTAAGAATCCTGTTAAAATCAAATTACTTACAAGTCCTAGGATGAATCATTGAGGAATATGGGAAGGAAAAAGAAGGAATCCCTTGGAGAAAGAAACACAGAGATTAAACATGAATCTAGATTATTTCTAACTTTTCATATCCATATTACCTTGGGAAAGTTCTCTGATCTCAATTTCTTCGTTTATAAAACATGGAGAATACTTCCTATTTTATAGGATTTGTATGATGATTGATTTAAGTAATATAAGCCAAGCATTTAGCACAACTTACTAGGTCCCTTGTTCTGCTAGACAGGTTAATGGCTTAATGTCTGTCATAGCCACCATTAATCGTTCCCACAAACCCTCTATTACCCTCTTATAGGACATGAATTCAGAGGGCATCTGTTTCAGTGAGTTCTATGGAATTGCCACAATCTGTTCTACAAGACCAGCTTCCCTGCCACCGCAGATGAAACAGAATGATCACCTTGCTAAGGAAACAATATAAACAAAAATGATAATGGTTTATTAGGTGCCAGTATAGGAAATCTGCCCTCGAAGGGTTAAGGTGTATTAAAATCAACAATACACAAAATTCTATCTTAAATTTGATGCTGAAATAGATATTAAAATACACCCTGAAGAAGCAGGGTCCAGATGCTTTAAGTCATCAGAAAGCATAGGCAGGAACCTATACAAACAAGAGGCGAGTAACAGAAAGAAATGATTTGACAGTGCAAGAAGCCACAGAAGGAAAAGGGAAAAGATCAGCGTTGTCCATGAATTTTTTGTCATGCAGAATGTCATACTCCCCTAATTATTGATCAGATAGATAGTTCTCTCTAATTGCATAGTTTTTTGGTGATATCAACAAACATCCTGACCAGGCTGGGGTTGGGGGTGCAGGGGATGGTGACAGAAAAGGACAGAGAACAGAGATTTTAACCCTTTACCAAATGACGCCATTTTCATTTTGCCAGGAAGCATTGCAGTCTGAAATTGAACTCTCCAATACTAAAATTCCTAAAAAGAGAAAAACAAATCCCATGATCAGATGTTACATTCATGTTGCCAACTTGAAGAATTTTTCAGCTACAGGGGATGTCCACACAATGGCAACATTGTTATGTTTCATGTGAGTGTTATTTGCTTTTACTTTCTCACAAAACTGGGACAGATTGTTTAGTACTGCATGTCAGGTGTCCTTTTCTCCCATCAGAGTGAACGTTTAAATAAATTTTTTACTGAAGTATATCTTTGGATATTGTTAGATGGTTACTATACATGCTTTTGCTGTGGTATCTGTTGTAGGAGCAAAAGGTAAAAGTAGATGAGATTGATCTTTGGTATGTTTTGTGCCTCCTTTCTGATTAATTAAATGCAAAAGCCCTTGTTATTCTATGAGTTTTTTTGTAGTTTGTAATCATATGAACCAATGGTTCTCAATTTTTGCATTTTCTTATGCCAGAAAATATTTAAAGGGTAAATAGGACCATAGATTATTACTGTAATTTCATAAAAGAAATTTATTTTAAGGTATAATTTGGAAACAGTAATTGAATTAATTTTTTTATTAGAGAAGTTTCCTAAGTGTCCTTACTGCTTCCATATCATTATGGATCAAAGAAAACATTTTCAACTTCTACTGGTCTGTGAACAGTATTTGGGATCCCCAATGACTGTCTTTATTTTCATTTGAGATCCAGAGAGTGAGTGTGAGGAAAATGAAGAACTTTTAAAAATCCACCTAAATTTGGCCTATAATGAATACTTTAAGTATGCTTTGAAAAATTTTAGCAATCTGGTAGGCTGAGATTGGATGCTGATTTAGAAAACCTGTAAATGCCAGCCCATAACATAACTGTTATTAAAAGAAACATTCAAGGGCGCCTGGGTGGCTCAGTGGGTTAAGCCGCTGCCTTCGGCTCAGGTCATGATCTCAGGGTCCTGGGATCGAGGCCCGCATCGGGCTCTCTGCTCAGCAGGGAGCCTGCTTCCCTCTCTCTCTCTCTCTGCCTGCCTCTCTGTCTACTTGTGATCTCTCTCTGTCAAATAAATAAATAAAATCTTTAAAAAAAAAAAAAAAAGAAACATTCAAAATCTGTAAACCCAATCACTAAAACAAGAAGGCAATGATATAGATACTACTTTTTTTATTGACGGAGCCTAACAGGTTATAACTTTTGGAATTCCCATATGCATATTTTAAGCAAATATAAGTGATATATAGTCTTACAAAAAGTACTGTGTTCTATTACATGTACCAATTAGTCTTCCTATCTTTAATTAGGGGAAAAGATTTTATTTATGTCCAGACACCCTGATGCTTAAAGATATGATGCCACAGACTGAACTCAAAATTATAAAATTCAATATTCAGTAGATTCATAAACACCTGAATGCTTGATAGATTTTATTTTTTTTCCTATTTCTGAACCATTACCAATAAAATTCAGTTTAATTATGATCTTATTTCATTAATAGTGTTCTAACATGTTGTTTTCTGGTTTGAGGAAAAAGAATTCAATACCCTTCAGTTTTGAAAAATAGCTATGGATGTAAGGATTTTGGTTGATGTAGTTTTTGCTTGTAGTGCTTTGAATGCACCTGACTTCCTTCTGACCTTATTGTTTTCTAATGAGGAAACAGCTGTTGATCTTATGAGTTTCCTTATACATGATGAGCTGTTTTTCTCCTACTCCTTTTTAAGATTTTTCTACATATTGTTAGCTTTTGAACACTTTGGACTTCATTTCCCACAGTAGAGCTCCTAGAGAACAGAGTTTCCATTTAAGATGGGGGACAGAGGCAGAGGAACACACTTTAGCTTAAATGCCATAGACGTTCACTGTCCTTAACAGTGGTTTTTGTATATTTTCTTGAATGACTGTTTTTTCCATTTGCTGGATGTCCTCAGGTAATTTCCAGAGGCTTTAAATGACTGTTGTCTTGAATAATTGTATCTAGTTAAGTGGTACCTTATGGGGGTGACGGGGAGTCTGCCAAACTCTTCACTCTGCCATTCTGGAAGTTCTGCCTTCCCATGATGTGGCCTCCACTCGAGCAGAAAAAACAACACATAAACTCTAACATATCACATCACTGAATTTCATTGAGGTTGTTTTTTTTTTTTTTTTTTTTTTCCATGCAATGATGTGTTATCTCATTAGGCCTTGCTTCATTTTAGTTAATGTTAGTAGTTTTTCATTCTTAGAATTTTTTTCTATGGGGTACATCCAGAATCTATTACTGGCATTAAATAAATTATCTTTTCTTTTTATCAGCTTTGTAACCAATATGCCTCCCTAGGCGGACTGCTACCTGTTTCTGATGTAATGGTTGGGCCTACATCAGAGAATATACTGTGGGCTTTAATGTACACTTTGGGTCTTCACTGCAGAAAAACTGTATGGCCTTTGCAAGTCTGTAGCCTCTCTAAAATACATTCTTCATGTGTAAAATGCGGTTGGTGATATTGGTAACTATTTACAAGGATTATTGTAAGACATTAAATGAGTAAAGAAAGTGTTTAAACCAATGTCTTACAGATAGAAAGTGTCAATAATTTTACAGCCCTTGGTAAATTAGGCTTGATTACTGAGGTAGGCAAGAATACGACACAACCTTATTCTTTTGGGTTTAATACACATAAAAATAATTAATTTAATCACAGAAACACACAGGCATAATAAATATACCAATTTCTATTTATGATTATGTATGATGAGAAAAAAAGGTAAAACCAAAAAGTAATTACTTAAATCATCAAGATAGTAAATTGAATTATTTTTAGGCTTTAGTACATAGAATGTTGCTATTTTTGGGGGCGCCTGGGTGGCTCACTGGGTTAAAGCCCCTGCCTTCCGCTCAGGTCATGATCTCAGGGTCCTGGGATCAAGTCCCACATCAGGCTCTCTGCTCAGCAGGGAGCCGGTTCCCTCCTCTCTCTCTGCCTGCTTCTCTGCCTACTTGTGTTCTCTGTCAAATATATAAATAAAAGCTTTTAAAAAAAAAAAAAAGAATGTTGCTATTTTTAAGTCTTCTCTCACCTTGAAATGTTTCAAGTTTAGGTAAAACTTTGTCCTCCATTTGTTAGCTGTCTATTCTCAACTGGTGTTAAGCCACCTTATCTATTCTCTCAGCATGTATCAGAAGAAAGTACTGATTTCTTCAAGAAAAGTTACATCTACCCTTTCCATGTCTGAGCCCCTAGAATGTTCTCTTTACTGTCCTCTCCTTGATGTATGGGCAAAATTTCTTTGTTGGCTTCACCAAGCATTAAGTTCTTGTTCATGTGCCTAAAGAATATATTTATTCAATCTGGGTAGATGTTAGGTTCATATTTCCCTTTATATGCTTGAAGTTCTAACTTTTATAACTCAATGGCATACATCTGTCACTGGGGAACCATTAGGGTTGATAAAGTGTGACTTTTGTCTGTTCTCCTTAGGAACAGTAAAATCTTGGTGCCTTTCTTTACCAAAAAAATGAACAGCAGCAATGTTTGCAAATTCTTGTGAAAAACCTCTGTCTAGAAATGATGTTTTCTTGTTCTTTTAATGTTTTCTTTGGACAGAAATAGGAGAATAGACTCAGGGTCTGAGAGGCTCAATGAATTTTATCCCTTAAGTTATCTTCCAAATTCTGAAGCAACTATCTAAGAAGAAAAAGAAGAAGGCAGATGGCAGAATAAAGGCATTTCCTTTAGTTTTGATGGGACTAAGAGGGAGCACCCACATATAACGACTTATATCTGTGGATAAGAAATGTAGGACACATTTGAGCCTCCAAATACTAAATCTGGGTACTGGAGCAAAGTTGGTGTAGACATGGAAAACTGAAAGCTTCCTCACAGAGGGACCTACTCAGCGCAACTCACTGAGGGAAGACCAGAAGTAAGACCCAGCCTAAAAAACAGAATTATGTCTGATTCTCTCCCAGTTTCCAAAACAAACCCAGATTCCTGTGAGTAAGACAACAATGTCTACATCTGTTGAGTTCGCCCTGGTGATCACATAGCGACTGACTCCTGAGCCAGCCTGCTTTGTCATGGCCACCTCTGTCCCTCATAATCAAAGAATTTTTCCTTACCTTGCTTATCTCTCTACCGTTTGCTAGCACTCGCTGTTTCTCTTTTAGAGAGGCTAGCCTTTAAAATGAAACAAAACAAAAAAAGTATATACCATATTTAAACACAGAGATGACAATAGCAACTACTATAGTAGTGTTTATCGTGTGTCAGACACTTTCCCAAGCATTTTCTATGCACAATTGACCCTTGAACAATGTGGGTGTTAGGGGAACCAACACCCCCGCTCATAGCTGAAGATTCATATATAACTTTTCACTTGCCCCAAATTCGGCTATTAATAGCCTACTGTTGACCAGAAGCTTTATTGATAACATAAATAGTCAATTAACCCATATTTTGTATATTGAATGCATTATGTACTGTAGTCTTACAATAAAGCAAGCTAGAGAAAAGAAAACATCATTAAGAAAATCATAAAGAGGGGGGCCTGGTTGGCTCAGTCAGTTAAGCATCCGCATTCTGCTCAGGTCCTGGTCCTGGGATCTAGCCCCAGGTCCTGTAGTTCTCCCTGCTCAATGGTGAGCCTGCTTCTCACTCTCCCTCTGCCCCTCCCCTTACTCATGCTCACGCTCTCTCTTTCTCTCTCACGTAAATAAATAATACTTTTTTAAAAAAAGAAAAGAAAATCATAAGGAAAAGAAAATATATTCACAATGCTGTGATATTAAAAAAAAATCTGCATATAAGTGGAGCCCTGCAGTTCAAACCCTTGTTGTGCAAGGGTCAACTGTATTAATAGAGTTAATGCCCAGGAAAAAACCTAGGCAAAAGGTACAATATTATCACCATTTATACAGTAGGAAACTGAGGTACAAAATGGATAAGGAACTTGTACTAGGTTACACAGCTAGTAAATGTGGGGCTCAGATTCAAACCATAAGCTCAGAATTCGTCTTCTTAACCATTACCCTCCACCACATCTCAAGAGAGAGACCAATAGGAATAAATAGCCAATAGATGCAGATATAAAGATATCAATTTCTTCAGAGCATTAAATCACAGTACATACATTTTTTGACATTTCAATTATTGGAGATAAATCATTGCATTGATAAAAATTCTGAAATACGGAGCCATAGGTGATTAGAATTATAGGGAATTGGGTGCTGTTACTTGACTGTGTGGCAGGAAAGAATTCTTCCAGAAAAAGGCACTCACATCTTTTCTGTGATTTTATTTTCTGACTTAATAGAATATTTCTGATCTTTTACATTTTTACTGAATAAAACCATGATTTATATTTTATAACTTTCATAGCTGTTTTCATGTAGTTTTAACAGTTCTCAAAATTTTTTTTTATTTATAGCCCATGGGAAGGAAGAATTTGAAGGGCCTCGAGGAAGTTTGTGGTGCTAAGCAACACTTCTGTTCACGTATACCCTCCCATTCTATGCTTTTGCTCATGAAACCATAATATCTTGGTACTTCTGTATAAATTTTAATAGCATAGTTAGAGAACAGCTTAATCTTATTTACACAGTACTCTTTATTTCACTGCTTCTTTGCTATCTAAAAGTATAATACAATTCAGCAGAAAAATGTGTGCGGTCAGGAATAAATTTCTTGATTACTCAGAGTAATGCAAAAAAATGCAAAAAATGTAACAGTTTTACTCAAATCCTTTAACTTTATCTTTTAAGTTTTTATTCCAATCATCAGTAATCTTCAAAAAGTTATATTTACTTGCCCAACTTCCATATTTTTAAAGAGATTAGACAGGCTTTTATTTATTCCTTTTAAAGGAAACTTACAGAATGCAATCATAAACCTCTCTGAGAAGTTGGTTTAGTTTTAGATCATTAATTAGAAACTAATAATAAACCTAGTTATTGGATTTTTTTAAAGTTACTATAGCTACTAACTCCAATTTGAGTCTTAGGAGTTTTGGAATTGTGTAGTATAAAGAATTGATGAACTTAATTGTCTCCTTAAATCTCCCACAGGCAGTATATATCTTTTATGAAGAATCAATAAATCACAGAGAACAAATAATTTACCATTTCTCTGTTTAGGAAAACATGACCATGAGAAGTCTTTCCCTCTGGTGCATGAGAATTTTTAACATGAATATTCTGTTACTAGGAAGTGGTTAAACTTTTTTCTTTATTATTATTAGATCACATTAAGTTCCATAGTTCAGGTTTTTACCATCAACTGACAATTGCACTTAGGTCTTTCTTGATATAGACTGAAATAGTATATATGTGACTAAATGAAATTAGCCATTAAAAATGGTTATACTTTCTCAGGCACTAAATAGAAAATACAATATTTACCTGTCTTCTTGGGGGCTAAACAGAAATAAAAATTCCAGATCTGCAGAAGCTTCAGATAAATGAAGTCAGATGAAAGATGGCAAGTGGCCCAGTCACTTGTGAAAAAACTGTTCCTACCCAATCCATAAACAAATAGAAATTCATTACTAGATAGCTTGAAAGAGACAAATTACCCAGAATTTATGCAAGAGTAATTTCTTTCCTTTAAGTCATGATAATGAATCTCCATTATCCCACATTTTTAGTTTACCCTTGGTCCTCAGAAATTGGAACAATGATTATAGGCTGCAGTGAAAAATAGCTCCCATATTCTTCCTCTTACATACTAGGAAATGGGCTTTTCTTCACACTTACCTTCGTAAGTTGCACTTACAGGTTTTTAGAGATGAATGTACCTCATGTTAACATTTTGTCCAAAGTTTAGTTCCTGTTATATTATTACTAAGTTCTAGAGTAAGAAATTAAAAAGATAAGTAGTTCTCATCTTAGAAGCACATTATCCATTAATTTAGTTTGGTTTAAAATTTCAAATATTCTTTCCCACAGAAATAATATTACAAAGAGCCACCTGGTTCCTGGGAAGATCAAGTTCCCACTTTTGGACTCACACTGACAGGATGACATAGTCAGTGACATAACTGGGGGTGACTTGATCTTGGCTAAAGATGACCTACCTCTCTGGTGCCAACATCAAGGCAATCTGCGTAGAAGCTGGTCTGATGGCTGTGAGAGAACACAGAATGAGAGGAACAAATGATGACTTCAAAAAACCCAAAGAAAATGTTATTTATCAAAAATAAGAAGGCACCTCCGAGAGGCTTATCTCTTAAAAACTACACCTTAAAAACTACACATTTCCAAGGAAATGATCGGGATTAAGCTGGAGCAGTTGCCCAGAAGACTCCATGTGTCAGTTGATCTTTATTAGCAGAATATCTTGGCTACCTTTCTGCACATGAAGTGTAGGATGCCCACTGGGCTGCCTTCATCTGTTAGTCATGTGCAATGCTTTCGTCCCAAAAAGCAAAGACTGCTCTGTAAGGTAGCCAAGCAGTAAAAGTATAGATTTATAATATCGAAACTATAGGTTAAGTTCATCATCTTATATTACATTCTCTTTGTAATCTGCCAGCACAGCCCAACACTCCTCTTTGTAAAACTGTGCAAGAGGAGATATTTATGTGACTATTAAATCCAACATTATTCATAATACAAAAAACTTGAGAACCACACAAATGTCTACTGATAAGTGAATGGAACCAGATAAATATTATGTATATATTTATTTATACACAATTACAAATTAGAATATTTATATAATGCAATATTGTACAAATTTTTACATGAAGTATATCTACAGGTACCAACATCACCAATATGTAACTCAACACATATTGTCATTGGGAAAAGAGTAGCTTCCATAATAATATATATAATATCATAAATATA
The DNA here is from genome assembly GCF_902655055.1 of Lutra lutra. Lineage (NCBI taxonomy): Eukaryota > Metazoa > Chordata > Mammalia > Carnivora > Mustelidae > Lutra > Lutra lutra. Next base: position 38,563,654 of record NC_062289.1, on the reverse strand, counting down.
ATTTAGGTAATGTTCAGAACCACTTTAAATGGTATATATTTGTTGGCCAATATGAGTATATATGGCAAAAATAAATAAGCACAATGGTAAGAACATTACACTCAACTTGAGGATGGTAGTCATCTGTAGAAAGGAAAGGTGGCAAGTAAGTTTTAGATCAGAAGAGATAGACTTTCAAATATATCTGCAGTTTTTTTTTTAATCTCACCTTTTCAGTTAGTCCATGAAGCCAAAGTTATTTTCCTAATAATTTTTCTTACAATTAAATATTCATAAAAGCAATGAATTAAAAAATGTTGTACCAATGTATATGATCACCAAAATCTGAGTCCCTATTCAACTACAGCACGACCAGTGATTGGTGTTATTTTTCTTTATAAACTTTCCTCATTCAATATGTGAAAAATAATATCTGGCGTGAAGTTATTTTTATTTGCATATTTTAGTTGGAATTGGGGCTTAATATTTATTTATGTATTACTAGTCATTGGCTTTATTAACCTATGCATAATCTACTTAGGCCATTTACTTTGGGAAGTTTCTTGTCAACCTATTTGAATTCTTCATACATAAAAGATATTATTCACAGGGTGCTTGGGTGGCTTAGTCAGTTAAATGGTTGCCTTTGGCTCAGGTCATGATCCCAGGGTCCTGGGATTGGGCCCCTCATTGGGCTCCCTGCTCAGCAGGGAACCTGTTTCTCCATCTACCTGATGCTCCCCCTGCTTGTGTGCACTCTCTCTCTCTCTCAAAAAAATAAATAAATAAAATCTTAAAAAAAAAAAGATATTATTTGCTACTGGGTATTTGCCCAAAGAAAATGAAAATACTAAATCAAAAATATATATGCCCCACTATGTTTACTGCAGTATTATTTGCAATACTCAAGATACGGAGACACCCTAAGTGTTCACTGATAGATGAATGGAAAAAGAAGAGGCCATACTCACACACACACACACATAATATATAATTTTATATATATATATATATATATATATATATATATATATATATATAATGGAATATGACTCAGCCATAAAAAAAGAATAAGATCTTGACATTTGGGACAACATAGGTGGATCTAGAAGGTATTATGCTAAGTGAAATAAGTCAGACAGAGAAAGACTAAAACCATATGATTTCACTTCCATGTGGAAGCTAAAAAACAAAACAGATGAACAAAGAAAGCAGAAAAAGACCCATAAATACAGAGAACAAACTGATGGTTGACAAAGGAGTGGGGGTTGGAGGATGAACCAAATGGGTGATGGGGAGTAGGAGGTACAGACTTCCAGTTATGGAGTGAATAAGTCATGGGAACAAAAGATACAGCATAAGGAACACAGTCTGTGGTGCTGTAGTAGCGTTGTATGCTGACAGGTGGGAGCTACACTGTGGTGAGTGAGCTCAGCATTATGCATAGACTTTCTCAATCACTATGTATGTCTAAAACTAATGCGATATTGTGTGTCAGCTAAATAAAATATTCCCTTTCCTGTCATCCTTACCATAAACATTTTCTCTCAAATCCGTGTATTTCAAAAGCAATTCTCTAAAGTAACAGCTAACACGGGAGCTCCTGGATATTCCGTGTTTAAGTGGTTCTGAGATAATAGTGTGCATGATCCATTTTTGAAGTTCAGAGCAAGGTCAGTTTAAGAATGATGTGCTTTCAAGCTATTTTTATTTACATCCAAGTTAATTGAATTTTATCTATATTATTCCCATTCACTCAGATTTCAATATACTTTTCTGATGTGAGGAAAAAGAATGAAACTAGTAGCCTTGATGATAACTGAACATAACCTTGACTATTGTACAAATAAGTGTTGCCTCCCTGGAAATATCATCCTTCAGGGGGTTATGGCAGAAAAACAGTTGAGAACTGCTGTTTTAACTAGAACTAGTAGAAAACCTACATGATACATGGTGAGCCCTTATCATACTTTAGGAATCCGTTATATAATTGCCTGGCTTCTCTACTAGATTGTAAGCTCTATGAGAACAGATTTGGCTGTCTTCCTTATCCCTGTGTTCTGGTACATAATGTGGAATGCATGGATGAATGAATAGTAAGAATAAAACAATCATGTGTTATATTCACTATGTGCTGCCTTAACAGTTAAAATACAAGTAGTAGAAATTGACATTTCTGCTTGCCTGTAAGTGACTTTGGTCATGAAGTTTTCCCAAGACTGTTTAAATGAGGGGCGCCTGGGTGGCTCAGTGTGTTAAAGCCTCTGCCTTCAGCTCAGGTCATGATCCCAGGGTCCTGGGATAGAGCCCTACGTCGGGCTCTCTGCTCAGCAGGGAGCCTGCTTCTACCACTCTCTCTGCCTGCCTCTGTGCCTACTTGTGATCTCTGTCAAATAAATAAATAAAATCTTAAAAAAAAAAAGACTGTTTAAATGAATCAAATGTTCAGAAACAATCATCCAAATTCTTAAAAATACTATTATTTATTTATTCATTTATTTTTTAAAAAACTTTTTTATTCTATTTCTTTCCTCCTAATTTGAAATACACATTGAGTAGAAAGTTAAAAAAAAAAACTGAGAAAACTTGCTACACATGGAGAGTTATTTTCCTCTTGTCACATAAATATATTTTATTTCTGTCAAATTAACACAAAATCTTGAGTTTAGACTCAAAATTAATTACATATACATCCTGCAGGCAAAGAGTTATGGCAAGTAAAGCCCCTGGTCGATGTGTTATAGTAACACTGTTTTATTTTTCTAGTTCCAGTGAAATGTCTTGACTGGGGATCCTGAACACTGTCTAAACTTGTTTATAACATGTTATTTCCTCTTTTGGTTTTCCTTAAAAGTGACAATTGCCTCCCTCCCCCACTATTACCATTCCTTAAGTTAATGATCCTAGTACATGCAACTAAAGAAGGAGACAGCAGGATACTCAGGCAATCCCTCTCCATGAGCCACATCCTGGAGCAGCCACCATGGTTCCATGTTTGGCCCCACCTGGACTGCTCCAGGAATGCAGTTTCACACGTTCTTCCCAAATAGGTAAGACTCAAATCTGTCAAACTCACAGGGCAGTGTTTAGAAAACCAGAATGCCAGTTTATTAATTTAAATTAGAACATATATCAATACTTTTGCCCACTAGGCAAGGCAAATCTTTTCTGATAAATCAGACATTTAGGAAGTTAAGTAGAAAAATCTATCCAGTGAACATAAAATAGCAGATCATCGAATGTTCTCGAAAAATATTTCACTCAAGTTAAAGGGAAGTCTATCAGTGCATCTCAATAGAGAAACCCTCTCTAGAGACAGAATGTTCAAGACTGCTACATAAACTCCTCTCTCCTTCTAGAAAGTGCTGTATATGCATATACATCCAGGCTGTTTATTTCCTTTAAACAGACATGAAAAAAGCAGTTATATATAAAATAAAGAATAAATCAATGCCCTTTTCTTATATATTACAGCATCCTGCATCCCTGATACTAAAGCCATGTTTTTTTGTATTTATATTTTGTATATATGTGTAAGTAGTCAATGAAAGATGCTATCATTATACTTTTGCATGTCGATGATGAAATGCATCAAGAAAACAGTCTTCTTTAATCTTAATATACACCAAAAATTTCCAAGGTTCAGATCGGGGTCAAATAAATTTCTTACTAAAATTTTATTATTCTGTAGTGCACAGCTATGTATATATAGAAAATGTAGACAATGTTTTACTTCTCAGTTTTATCAAAATTTTTACATCACCTTAAGGTCAGTTATTTTTTAAAGTTTAATATTAGTGACAAAATTATGTTTATGAATCATATGAAGAATGCATATTAAAATTTGAGACTGAATTCTATGATGACAGTGACTATAATCACTAATAGTTTATCTCCTGCTGGGTTCATGAGTTTATGTTAAGTAGGTTAAGAGAGGCATATAAATATTAGGGATAAAAATCATGTTATTGTACTCTTCATATCCTCTGTGAACTATAATAGTAACAAGACAGTTAATTGAGTAGGCATTCTAAAACCAAGTCTAGAACACTGACTTCACATTCATGCGTTGAAATACTTCCATTCATTTTAAAGCCAACTCTAATAATCACCTAGTTAATTCTGTGATACAAAATTTCTCATCATTAAAGCTAAATATTTTCAACCTTAGGGGATTTTATTGTGGTCAATGTCACAACAAACTATTAGAAATAAATTGGTTGCCACGTGGCATCCATACCTTCTATTCTCCATCAATAATACTCTGATTTTCCTTAGAAAGTTTATTCCTCCCAAATCCTTAGCCATGTGACTGAGACAGGAATGACCCCTATGACCAGTCTTTGAATTAAGCTCTGCAATTGGCTCAAGAATGGAAATACAGAGAACAAGTCTCATGACATGTGCACAAGCTACAATGATTGGTCTCTTTCTAGGTGGTAGGCTTTCACGGTATGAGGCTTGCTGTAGGTCCTCTGTAATCAGAGGGGGAACCACCATACAGAGCCTGGATATAAAGCTGACCCAAGTGGAAGCAGAGCAGAGAGACAAAGAGAAGCCAGACCTTGGTGATACTGTTTGAACAGGTGGCTGGATCAGTCCTCACCCAGAACTAGCTGTACTGCTGGCCTTTGAAGATAAAGCCAGTGTATAACTCTTTTGTTCATTTGTTTGTTTTAGCTGTTTGAATTTTGTTTTCCATTGCATGTCACTAAAAGAGTTTTAACTGACATAGAAACCAACAGACCTGACTTCAGTATTATATAGAGTTATGACATGCATGCGTCTAGGAGCTAACACAGCAGATCGGTTTATTTCTGCATTTCAAAAAATATGTATCGATGGCTCAGTCAGATAAACATCTGCTTTCAGCTCAGGTCATGAGCCCAGGGTCCTGGGATGGAGCCCCACATCAGGCTCCCTGCTCAGCGGGAGTCTGCTTCTCCCTCTCCCTCTTCCTCCATCCGTCTGCCCCTTGTGCTCTCTCTCTCTCTCTCAAATAAATAAATAAAATCTTTAAAAAAAATCTTTGAATACCTATTTGTTCCAGGCAATATAGCAGCGCAGAGGTTATGGGGATAAACAAAATATTCATGGTCCCTTCCCTCAGAATTGCCTGCTTTAAAAAAAAAAAAAAAAAGAAATGTTCCCTTTAATTTTGAAAGGGCTTTGAGAAAGAGACAACTTTGAGCTTCAAGGAAGCTCAAAGAGGTTTATTACAGGGGAATAGACGTGCTCTGGGGTGTATTAGTTCCCTAAAGCTGCCCTGAGAACCACAAACTGGGTGGCTTGAAACAACAGAAATCTGTCTCTCACAGTTCTAGAGGCCAGAATTCTGAAACCAAGGTGTTTGTGGCGACCTTTGAAGGCTCTAAGGAGGACTCTTTCACTGCCTCTTCCTGACTGCTGGTAGCTGCCAGAAATCCCTGGTATTCCTGGACTGGCAGCTCTGTCACTCCAATCCTTGCCTCTGACGTCATATGCACTTCTTCCCCGTGTCTCTGTGTCCCTGTGTCTCTGTGGGGAATCAGGACTCCCAATATATCTTTTTGGCAGACACGATTATACGCCACAGGGGATTGGGTAAGACTCCCTTCTCTGAGCTGGTCATCCTGAGCAGACATCCAAGAATGAGAAAAGAACAAAAGGGCCATGGATTCTGCTATAGGTTGCATCTGCTGCTGTTCCATTATTTCTGCCACAATGCATCATTGCTCCCGTATTACCTTCCATTCTTTCATCTCAATCCTAATATTTTAAGAGAGAGAAATTGTGAAAGGGCGACTCCTAATGAGGAAAACAGAATCTCTAGGGCAGTCACTGAGCCACGTGATAAATGAAGACTGCTTGTGCATTTATTCCTTGAAACATACTTTTTCCAAAGCTTTTGTTTAAAATAGGTGGTAGAGCAATTGGGAATTTCTCTCCCCCCCCCCACCCTCAAACATAAGACTGTATTAATAGTTGTTTGTATCCTGGAAGAAGTAAGCATGTAATCTGTTTTCTAACTTTAATTTTCACTGCTAATGTTAAACCAGTAGCACATAAATTTTGTTAAGTGTAGAAATTGCTTTAAAATTTTCTCAACTAAATGTTCTCAAAACAAAATTTAGACACATTGCCTTGAACATTTCCAAAGAAACCCTAGGTTTAGTCATCTCAAATCAGTGAGTTCCCTCAATGACTAAGAGCTGTTCTTTGGAACACAAACAGCCATGTCCTGTATAACCTTCCCGCCTCACCAGTCCCCTGGTGGTGAACTTCATTCTATTTTCTTCCACAGATGATTGGCACAAGACCTTTATTTAATACTTTTTACTTACTGACCACGGGTAAAATAAACTAAAATTAAATTTTGGAAAAAAAAATTATACTTTGAGTTGTGTTACTTTGAAATCCGTCAAAAAAAATTTTTTTCTATTATTTGAGCAAATGTCACCATGAACATAAAACATTTTATTAAGGTTGTGAAGCCAAGATATTTAAAATATTATGTATATATAGAATCTCACTATTATTTCTTGAATCAAGTACTGTACTATACACATTTTGTCATCTGACATTCCTGACCATTTTATGAATTAAGTATTGAATGAAGTATTGTGAATTAAGTATTAATGCCTTTGCTTCATGGACAAAGATGGATGAGATCCAAGGTCACATAGCAAGTAGAATTAAAAACTTAGGTCTGGCTAGTGTTAAAGTGTTTTTTCCACTAATGCCATCCTTATTCTTTCCCAAGGTCTCAAAGAGAAAATGACACACATTTTTTTTTTTTTTAAGTATATACTACATTCTCTTTTAACCTAAAATCCAGTAGCTTATAGGGACAACTTTTAGTTATATGCGGTCATAAAACGAATGTTCTAGAAGCAAGTCTTCCTCATCATCATTTGTGAGAATATTTTCTAGCCCCTACTTTGTGCACAATTCTAGATAAAAATGCTGATATCATTGAAAGCATGGGAAAAGTGGGCCCTGCCATTGAGGGATTTACAATCTATAAAGGAAGTCAAGACACATCAGGTTATTATATAACCTAGACTTCTTACCTGTCTGTCATTCCTCAGAGTACATCTAAACTCATTAAGAAGACTGTACGATCTCACGTCCACTCTTTACCTTTAATCTTTTCCACAGATGATACTCTTCCTCCCACCCCAAATTCTAATAGGTAGTCATACTGAAATTCAAGCTTCTAAATCCCTATTCCTACCCTTGCCAGTATCTCTGCCACCTCTGGCAGGCATTTGGACAGGTTCATTCCTATTATCCTTGACTAACCCATAAACTCTACCATAAAGTGCTTAGAACATGACATATGCTCAACTGTTAGACTTGCAAAGATGCTAATGCCTTTCCTTGTCCAAGTATTAGCTGGTTGGTTGACTGGTTGTTTTTTTAAAGGAATTAATTCACTGGGGAACACATTTTCTTCTTCTTTTTTTTTAAGATTTTATTTGTTTATTTGACATACAGAGATCACAAGTAGGCAGAAAGATAGGCAGAGAGAGAGGAAGGGAGGCAGGCTCCCTGCTGAGCAGAGAGCCCAATGCTGGGCTCGATCCCAGGACTCTGGGATCGTGACCTGAGCCAAAGGCAGAGGCTTTAACCCACTTAGCCACCCAGGCACCCCTGGAGAACACATTTTCTATAATCAAGTACAATGACTCTCTGACCATGCCTATGTCAAGGAGAAGTTCACAATGTTTCTTCACGGCATAGCCTATCACAGCAAACAAGCCTTTTGAAGGTTTACTTAGAGAATTGGTTTTAAAATAATCTTTTTTAATCAAAGAGAAACACCTCTATGCCATTAAAAAAAAAATCTATGGACTGATCATACAACTTTAAACTGCGCTGATTGAAGAAAATCGTTTATTCATCTCATCTAATTCTGTCTCCCATGAAAATACTCTTTCATAAAAGCTAAAAAAGTCCACTGATCAACTCATCCTATTTTCTCATAACTGCTACCAATGATAGTAATAATGTGGTAGCACAATTAATGCAATGTAATTCCAAGTTTGAAGTTTTTAAGTGAGACCAAAGCTAAAAGTTTTAAATTATAGTTTAATGCTGTTTTTCTCTTTTCCAGGTGCTAGCATTGCATTTCTTCTAAGTAAGAGTGGTGCTCATAATATTTAACTTGAAATAAATTAAAGTCTTACATGTAATACCTGAAACCATGAAACACCTTGAAGAAAACATAGGAAAAAAGCTCCTTGACATGGGTCTTGGTAATGATTTCTTGGAAATCGCATCTAATACACAAATTAAATAAATTTAAAATAAGTGGGACTACATCAAGCTAAGGAGCTTCCTCACAGCAAAATAAACCATCAATAAGTGAAAGAAACTACAGAATGAGAAAAAATATTTGTAAACCATATATCTGATAAGGGATTAATATGCAAAATATATAAAGAACTCTTACAACTCAAAGCAAAAAAACCAAATAATCAATTTAAAAATGGGCAAAAGACCTGAATAGACATTTTTCCAAAGAAGATATATAAATGGCCAACAGATACATGAAAAGATGCTCAATATCACTAGTCATTCAGAAATGCAAATTAAAACCAAATGAAATATCACCTCATCTATCTGTTACAATAGCCATCATCAAAAGACAAGAGATGACAAGTGGCACCTGGGTGGTTCAGTCAGTTAAGCCTCAGACTCTTGATTTCAGGTCAGGTCATGATCTCAGAATCATGGGATCAAGCCCTGCCTTGGTCTCCTCACTCAGCAGGGAGTCTGCTTGAGATTCCTTTTTCCTCTCTCTCTGCTCCCCTCCCGTCCCCCTGCCCTGCTCTGCTCGTGCACACAGTCTCTCTCTAAAATAAATAAGTAAAATCTTAAAAAAAAAAGTCTTCTATCCTTCTCCTTCTGCCCCTCCCTGCTTGTGCTCACGTGCTCTCTCTCTCTTTAAAAAAAAAAAAAGAGAGAGAGAGAGATGACAAATGCTGATGTGGTTGTGGAGAAAAGGGAGGTTTGTGACCTGTTGGTAGGAATGCAAACTGGTGTAGCCACTGTGGAAAACAGTAGGGAGGTTCCTCAAAAAATTAAAAATAGAACTACCATATGATCCAGTAATTCCACTTCTGGGAATATATCCAAAAGAAAAAAAAAGCAGTAATGTGAAAAGGTATCTACACCCCCATATTCACAGCAGCATTATTTACAATAGCCAAGACATAGAAATATCTAAGTGTGCCTCAGTAGATGAAATGATAAAGAAGTTGTGATATATGTACACACACACACATACACACACACACACACACACACACACACACTAGAATCTTATTTGGCTACTGGGGAGAAAAAGGAAATCCTCCCATTTGAGATAACATGGGTGGACTTTAAAGACATTTTGTTAAATGAAATAAGTCAGAACGACAAATAATCATATGATCTCACTTACATGTGGAATCTTGATAACAACAACAACAACATAAAAACCAAAGCCCCTGGGGCACCTGGGTGGCTCAGTTGGTTAAGCAACTGTCTTTGGCTCAGGTCATGATCATGGAGTTCCAGAATTGAGTCCCACATCGGGCTCCCAGGTCCACGGGGAGTCTGTTTCTCCCTCTGACCTTCTCCCCTCTCATATTCTCTCTCACACTCGCTCTCAAATAAATAAATAAAATCTTAAAAAAAAAAAAAAAGCCCCAAACACCAAACTCAGAAAATAAGATCAGATTGGGGGTAAGGACAATACTGGGGGAGGAGGAATTGGAGGAAAGTGTTCAATGGGTCCAGTTATCACAAGTACTAGGGATGTGATGTACAACATGATGCCTGTAGCTAACACTGCTTTGCGATATACCCTGTACACAGGGGTACTGAGAGAGTAGATCCCAAGAATTCTCATCACAAGAATTTTTTTTCTTTCTATTGTACCTATATGAGATGATGGATGTTAACTAAGCCTAGTGTATAGTCATTTCACACTATATGTAAATCAAACCATCATGCTGGACACCTTAAACTTAAACAGTAATGTATGTCAGTTATTTTTCAGGAAATCTGGAAAAAAAATGGACAGTATTTGACTAGGAACCCAATCGTTAATTCTTTTTTTTTTTAATTTTCTTAATAAAATTAATCTAATTGTTCTTGCAGCAGAAAAAAAGACAAAGAAAAAAGAGTGGTACCATATCTGGGCATGAGGCAACCGATTTTAATTCAAGTTGCAATATTCAATATTTCTAACAAAATTCTAAAATGGGAATTACTCCACCTTGGGCTGAGAATAATACAACAGGCCCCAAATACTTTTCAGATAATATAGTAACAGACTAATATGCAAAACATGCTTCTGCTTTGTGAAACTGGCTCTACCAACTTGACAGACCCTCCTTCCAATCTTGTATGAGAGGGGGAAAAGAGGATTTTGAAGACGTCTTTTAAGTGTCAAAGGCTCCTTCTCAAGGAAGTGAAGCCTTGCAAATGAAGCCAAGCGGAAATGAGTTTGGGGGTAGTTGGTGGTGGGCTGCGTCTATCTTCTACCCCCACCCATCCCTTGCAAGAGAGGATGAGGTTAGCTGTCAGGCTCCAACGGGGGGTCACTCTGAGAGTCTGATAAGCACCCCCATGGAATTTTAACCTGAAACAGGAAGAGAAAGAGAGAGAGAGAGAGAGAAAAAAAAAAGTAGTGTTGGGAATGCACTGTGTTTCAACAAAATGTGGGGCAAGGAACCATGGATTTTACCTTGGGCCAACCTAATCTTTGCTAATCTGTGAGAAAACACAAAACTGAGGTCATTTTAGAATGAATTCCCCTCAAGGGAATTACTTCTCTGGAGAACAGAGGAATCCCAAAGGAGATAATGTGCGAAGCTAGGTAGAAGCCAGAACACCAGCAGGTAAAGGAGAGTGGAAAATGGCTTTAGCCATAAGAGAGGCATTTATGTGAACAAGGGATGCCCTGGAAGGATCTCTAAAACACACAAAAAGTGCATTCAGGAGAGAAAGAATTAACGGCTGTGCATCAGCCCCTAAAGAAACAGTCGTGCAATGCAGGTATTGTCCCTAATGTCTTCCCCCAGGGCTCAGGTAACCCTGGGCTACCAGATAGAGGACAGCTAGGACTTGAGGAGGAGGTAGGGAAGGAGAGGAAGCAAGAAGGGCAAGTCAGTCCTGGTCCCATTCTCCCTGCTAGGCTTCCCATCTGAGCTGGGAAAAGGGGAAAAACTACATTGAGTGATTTTAAAATGTTGCTTATTATACTAGAGAGGTGTGTTTACATTACTCAGATGAAATTTATTCTTCTGAGAAAAGCTATGGGGCATGTCTGAGATCCGATGCAGGGAAGAGAAAGAATGAATTCACTGATGGGCGATGGTAGAAACTTTAGAAATATAATGTTCTCTTTCTTTATTAAGTTCAGTCAAGCAATTACATGTTTATCAATCATTAACTATATACCAGACAAGGAATATGTATTCCTTTTGACCCCCTGGGAAGATGGTATTATTACCCACTTGTACAGGGGAGGAGGTACTGGAGGTCCTAGCATTATGTTACAGGTCACTATGCTGCTCTGCAAGGTGATCTTCCTACAGATGCTGCCTCCATGTTCCACGTTAAGCTCAGAGTACATGAAGTGATGAGTCAGATAGTCCTCATTCTGTGTCCAGCTCTGAAATGTTCTCTGAACTGTAGAGGAAAGACAATTACGCACCTCAAATTAAGTGCACCTGTACTAAGCATAAATACTGTGCACCAGGTACATTATATATTAACTTTAATACCCCAAGCTCCAAAAGAAGTTACTGACCTTGTTTAACAGATTAACTCAAAAGGTCTGAGTCAACTGCCAGAGATTTCACAGTTAGTAAATGATGGAACCCGGATTCCAACATAGGCCTGCCTGATTCTAAGAAAGATGTTCTTCCACTCTTCCATAATCTCTCATGTCAAGATACAAATTCATGGCAGGACGTGGAGGCTCAAGATTTCATCAAATTTAGATGACCCATTTAGTGAGATCTTTACACAGATCAAATAAAATTTTCATGTTTAATATCTGAGATATTTGGGAGAATTATTATCATTTACATTTTACTGATAAAATAAATGAGACCCCCCAAAGTTGAAATGTCTGTGAATAAAAAATAAATGTATGATATAGGCAAAACTAGTCTGCATGACCTGATTTGCATGTCTTCTCTGCTTCACAATGTGACCCACAATGATAGAGGTTATTGATCACAATGTAGACACATACCCAGACTAAAACAGTGAAAGAGAAAACACTTTCTTTATATTTACTTTCCTAAAACAATAGGAAACACAGCAGAAATGCATTTAACTTACTCCTTAGAAAACGGACAGTCAATCTCTGAATATGAAAAATTATATGAAGACATCGCGGTCTATTCATTAGTTGTAAATTAGGAATTAGGACAAAATTTCTTTATGGTGTTTAAGGTATAAAGTATTTGAAGCAATTTTACTTACCATTTTGCCAAGCCAACATTTTCTGACTGTTCAAAATAAAATTCCAAAAATAGAAAGGGCTTGTTGTCAAAATATGTGATGTTATAGCCAAGATCATAACAATTACATTATTTCCATTAGAACATTTTAGAACAGAATTTATGAGCCACGATGATCATGAAGCCAATCTGATAATTGAGGTTGAAAAGCCAGAAATCACCTCGGTGAGTGGTCATCATCTGTATTTACTCATTGTTCCACCATAATTTCATACAATCTGTGTTTAAAAGCTAAATTATGAACCCCACAGCCATGACTGTGTTTCCTCTCCTTCTTTATAAAATAAATAAAATATAAAGAATATGGAAGTTATATTCTACCCTCTGGATTTTTAAATCACTACCTACTAAAACTAATGTTTAAATTATATGGGTAACTCTGAGGGAAGAAAGTAAATACCACACTTGCTCATTCTGTATGCCATTTTCTCCATATTTCTTTGATCAGGTTGTTTTCAAAGATTAGTTGTTGCACTTCCATGACTGACTTCGTGGGATAGTGTTTTATGTCCATTGATATTTTGATGCTATTTGGTTTTTGAAGAATATGGTTCAAGCATTCGTGTTATTCTCTCCAATGAAATCAGTTCTTTCGACACTTCAGTTTGTTTTGATTAAAAAAAAAAACAAAACACTGTAGGGAGCAGCCGGGAGGCTCAGTAGGTTAAGAGTCTGACTCTTGGTTTCTGCTCAGATCATGATCTCAGGGTCCTGAGACTGAGCCCTGCATTGGGCTCAATGCTGGGCATGGATCTTGCTTAGGTTTCTCTCTCCCCCTTTCCTCTGCCCCTTCCCACCCCACTCTCTCACACAGTGTAGCTCCAACCCCCTGATTAATAGCAAACTAGATAGAAGTGGTAAATATATGATATAGTTCATTTTTACCTACTACTCCTAAATTTTAGTGTGTGTGTGTGTGTTTAGGTTATAAACATAACACCATTACTGAAAATAAAGAGACCTTTACTTTTTCCTTGACAATTCATTTTCCTTTTATGTATTTTCCTGCACGTATTTCATTGGCTAGGATCTCCAATACACCATTCAATGGAAGTGATGAGAACAGATAACCACAGCTTGTTCTTAGACCATCAACAATGGTTTTACAAACAGGTTTTTCACAGATGCCCTTTATCAGTTTGAGGAAGTTCCCTTCTAAGTTTTCTAAGAGCTTCTATCAGGAATGGATGTTGAAGTTTGTCAAATATTTTTTCTCTATTGAGATAATCATACAATCTGTTAATATGGTGAATTGCATTGATTAATTTTTAATTGTTGAACCAATCTTATATTATCATGGAATAAACATCATTTGATCATATTTATTGTTGTATTCAATTAACTAAACTCATATTAAGGATTTTTGCGTTTATTCTCATGAGAAGTATTGGTCTGGAGGCCTCTTCTCCAGGATAATGCTGGCTTCACAAAATTAGTTGAAAAGAATGCCCATGTATTCTACTTCCTAAATAGAGATTGTCAGCTTGTATTATTTTTTCCCAAAAGTTTGGTAGAATTCACAAGCAAAGCCATCTGGGTTTGGAGTTTCTCTGTGAGAAGGTTTGGGTAAGTAATTAAATTTCTTTAATAGGTATGTAGTTTTTATTCAGGCTAAATATTTCTTCATGAGTGAGCTTTGGTAAGATGTGTGTTTCAATAACTCTTCCATGACATCATCTTTTTGATTTGGTTGGCATGCATCATTCAGATTAATTTCTTCTTATCCTTTGAATGCTTGTGAGATTTGCAGTGATGTTTCCTTCTTCATTCACATACTGGTAATTATGTCCTCTTTTTATTTTCTTGACTAGTTTGACTAGAAGTTTATAAAATTTATTGATCATTTCAGAGTTTTTTTAATTTGCTTCTATTGTGTTTTATATTTTCTATTTCATTAAATTTTGCTACGTTTTAATTATTTCTTTCCTCTGTATATACTTTGGGTTTAATTTGTTTTTTTCCTATTTTCCTATTTTCATTGACTTCAGACCTTTCTTCTTCTATAAGTATGTAATATGAAGATTTTCCCCAAAGCATGGCTTTATCTGCATGCTACAAATCTTGTTAAGTTGTCATATCACCTTAGGTTCCCCAAAAGCGTATTTTAATTTTATTTTTTTATTATGTTATGTTAGTCACCATCAGGTACATCATTAGTTTCTGAGGTAGTGTTCCATAATTCATTGTTTGTGCCCTAATGCATATTTTTAAATGAAATTACATGTGCAAGAGATTTATTAAGGGAAGAGGAAAGTTGAGAGAAAACCAAAAGAGCTCAAGAACTTTCAGACTGAAATGCTGTGATGATTCCTGTGAAAAGAAAGAAGGAAAAAAGGAATATTGTATAGCAACAGAAGACTGAGATAGACTCTGAAAATCTTGGCAATTCTGAAGGGAGCCTCAGAAAATATCTCCTATTAGAGAAGACTTTCATTGAGCTAGATGGCTTGGCTCTGTATCCTTACCATGTTCAGTTGTTCCCTAGGACCAGCCCAACAAGAGAAAGGCCAAGGCAAGAATTCTGCAGCAGATTCTGAATTTGTCAGCTAACTGTACTCCTCATGGGAGATTTTCTCTTTAGAAGGATCTGACTGGAGAATTCCCATCAATGCCACAGCCCACCCTATCTGCCACAAAAATTCATTTCTTCATTTATTTTCAGAGAGCAGTTTCTCCACAATTTCTGTGAGTCTCTCCTCCCAAGAGGGACAAACTGCAATCTCCATCTCCATATTTGGTTTCTAGACCACAAGAAGTCCACTATATTGCCCTGCTATTCATTTAAAGTTCCCATCACACTTGGTTATCACTCCACAAATCTTGGTAGCTTACCCAACCCAACTTCTAAAGGTAGCTTACCGAACAAGAGGACCTGAAATGCCTGATAGTAGCTTATCCCAACCTTCATTCCTGAGGGATGTAACTCATTAGGTAAATATATCCTTCTTTGGGTGGAGTTATTGCAGTTTCCACTCACACTTAGAACTGGGCAGGAAGTACCAAGAGATTTCCAAATGGATCACCTTGGTTCCACATGTATTTGTCCCTGCCCCACTGTAAAAGCAGGCTTACTTCCTCCTGCTGATCAGGTCAATTACCTGTTTATTGACTCCGTGCTTTTTCGTTCCTAGGAACAAGGAGTCAAAAGTGCTAAAGCAGTATCTGTAGTTTATAGTTCAGATATGATCATGCATGTCTCCTATCAAGAATACAACCCTTTGAAAACCAGGACCTTCAAACATGCAGCTCCGAGAGTTAGAAGGATGGAAGGGACAATGCCTTCTAGTAGATTCCTGAGGTTGATAACTGGGACCAACCTTGCCTTAACCCACTGGCTTCCAGACCCATGAACTATTCCTGTTGGAAATACAGAGCTATATAGAGGTCTCTGATTAGTATATATACTGTGACTTGAAAAATGGCACCTCATCATTTCAGAGTGTTACCTTGGGACTGGTGCCTCAGTTGTACATCCAATAGGCCATTCCAATATTATATCAGACCTCTTCTAGATGGTGTTGTATGTTATATAAAAAACAGATCTGAATCTCACCCTCTTTCACTATAAAATGAGTCCCGTATTTGGATGTTATAATGTTTGGGATTCCTTCCATATGGACCAAACATTCCATAAGTTCCCAGATAATGGTGCTTGCAGAAGCTCTGCAAGTAAGGAAGTTAAACCCTTCCCGATATGAATATTAGATACTGTGAAGATGAACTACTCACCCTTCCCAGATGGCAGGAGCCCAATAGAGCTGACTATCAGCACTGGGTCAGTTAAAAAGACTCACCACTGAACTTAGAGATGTTGGCACTCCTGTCGTCAGTGGGTTCCTGATGCCCTCAGTAAATGACATGTCTGTTGGACCCTCTTACAGAACACAATCCTCTTTCATGTCTTTTAAATTCATATGATGTATCCATTCCAGCATGCCTACTACCCTTTGCCTTTCTATGCCATCCCCTAAGATCTACCATGACAGATATAGACCAATGCTTTCTCCAGGCTTCTAAGAACCTCTCTGGCTGTAAGTTTGCTCTCTGGTTCTCTGCCAGGGTGCTACAGATATAGGAATATCTTGAGAAAGTGTCCAAAATCAAAGAATACTTGATTTTCTAGTCTTACGTTAAGGCCCATGTTTCATCATTCGAAATACAATCCTGAGGATATTCCTCCAACTCCTGCTAATATTCCCCTTACCCCTACCAATTTCTGCAGCTTTTTTGGAGTGGATCACTTTTCTGCCTTACAATTCCAGCTTTCCCCCAGCCAGGTTATGTTGGTATTTCTCCTAGTAACCATGAAAGCAGTTAGAAGCAACTTCTGAAGGAGTCACCTGTTGACTTAAAAGAAAGTGTCTTCCTCTTGGAAGAAGTTTGAACTCTTAATAGGGTGTACTGTGGGCCTCTAGGAGTTTGGAGTCATCTTCAGAGCCATAAGCCTTGAAAACATCCATTCCATACTTTAGGGTACAAATTTCCAAACTAGAGCATAGACCTCACCTCAGCATTTCAATGTCTCTGGAGCTACGTGACTGTAATATTTAAGTCCTGTGTTGTTCTTTGTATCGGTGCCTCTACTGCAAGAAGTGAGGGTCTGTTCAGTTGCTTACAAAAGAGTTCACTGTCTCTAACACTTTACTTTTAATTATTAACTGTCTTCAATTCTCATTATAACTCTGCAGGTCATCAATACAACTTACTAATAAGCAGTCAACTCCACTGTCTTTGGAGGAATTATTCCCTCAATGTCTCTCATATACCTTCATTATCACACTGGGCAAGGAGTTCCCCTCTGCTGGAGTATTTTCCAAGATCACCACCAGTGAATTCTCTTTCTTTTACGGTTTATAACTTTCACTTCAATTTTTAATTGTTTCCTTTTCTTAAATTTATTTTTTATTTATTTAAATTCAAGTTAGTTAACATATAGTGGAGTATTGGTTTCAGGAAAAGAATTTAGTGATTTATCATCACTGCTGAATTTTTAAGCAAATAATTCATCATCTTTTTTCATCTTTCACCAGGGATTATTTATGTGTCACATTCCAGCTAGAGATTGAGGGATCCAATCCCAAACCCTGGTCTTATTGCCTATTTTCTCAGGCCATTCTTAGCATTTACTGTGTCAGTTCAGGTTCTCTAAGAAGCAAATGTCAATACAGAATTAGATACACAAGCATTTTCTTGGAGAAAACACCTGTGAAGAGAAAAAAGGAGAGGGAACAGGAGTAGATGTGGAGAGCCTTCAGATTATGATGGGGACATGACAACCGTGAAAGAAGTGAGGGAAGGAAGGAGGATAGGGTAGGAAAAGCCTCAGACTGAATTGCAGTTTTGAGAAAATCAGAGCAAAGCTGATGGGGAGCCCCAGAGTAAATATTGCTCGGTAGAGAAAAAAAGAGAGAGTGTTCCATCTTGAGTAGGAATGGTCTGGTTTTCTCCCTGCTATGCTTGATAATTGGTGGGGAGCAGTCCAGGAAACTCAGGAGGAGCACAGCCTTGGTATGAATGGTATAGTTAATCTCAAAGGTGGGGCAAATAAAGGATTTCATCTAATTACTCTCCTTATGGTAGGTTCTTATCTGGAGATGATTCCCCATGAGTCTCTCACATTTCTTACTTCTTGTGAAGCAAGGCACTGATGGCCCATTTTCTGGACTATTCTAGAATAATAGCAAACAACCTTGGAAACAGAGACAACGTCTTCATCTAAAGCAGAGAAGTCATACTTATTGTCCTCCATAAAAGATTCAGGTTTCCTGGGCGCCTGGGTGGCTCAGTGGGTTAAGCGGCTGCCTTCGGCTCAGGTCATGATCTCGGAGTCCTGGGATGGAGTCCCGCATCGGGCTCTCTGCTCAGCAGGGAGCCTGCTTCCTCCTGTCTCTCTGCCTGCCTCTCTGCCTGCTTGTGATCTCTCTCTGTCAAATAAATAAATAAAATCTTTAAAAAAAAAAAAAAGATTCAGGTTTCCTAAACTCAGGGTTTTTCTTCATGCAGCCTCTGGCATTCATTTGGTTGGGCTTCTCTGTTTTGACCCCCTGGTAGTTGGAGTCGAGAAGAACTGATGCAAATATGCTGTTGTTCATGCTGTTCGTCGTGTCATGGGTAACAGAGTCCTCTGTCTTTAACCCAGCATTTTGGAAACTATGTCAAGCTAATTTGTTAACTTGCAAGCAGGATAGAAACTCAGATCCTTCACAGTTCTTGATAGCTGTCTTGAAGGCAGTTCCATTTTTGTTTTTTGTTTTTTTTCTGTGACCTGTTGATTATTAAGAAGTATGTTGCTGGAAACAACCTAAGTGTCCATCAATGGATAATGGATTTTAACAATGTGATACAACTGCATAAAAAATGAAATATTATTCAGCCATTTAAAAAGGAAGGAAATCCTGCTGTGTGTGACAACATGGATAAAACTTGAGGACATTGTATATAGTCATATAACCATAACTAATATAACACACACCAGTTTGTATATATTTATATAGAACCACTGATTCAACATGGTCCACTTTAAAAGTCACTCCATGTGTGCTATCCAAAACAACAAATCAAAATAATTGTGAGTAGAAAAATGTAAGCATGTAATAAAGGAGAAATTGATTCACATTCTTGAAAATATTGTTTTTATAATGATATGTAACTGCTTCGTATTTAGATATGTGTTTCTTAATATATGCCTCTCCTTTTGTAGAATGAGTTATTTTACCAGAACAGCACACCTTAATATATTCCTTTCATTTAATAGTACTTGTGCTATATCTTCACTTTTTATTTTATCTTAGAGTGTTATATATAAACCTGATTTCCCACCCTACATGCATAACTAATTCCTTCATTAGGCCAACTGGTGTTGAAGGCTTGAAGATTGAGATGAATTAAAGCCATGCTAAATCAATTCTTACTAGTGTCCTAGTAGTATGTGTAGAGAGAGAGAGAGAATGTATGCCAACTTCTTCTGGCTTTTCTAGGAAAGAAGAGAGATTAAAAGAATCAAGAAGAGAGATTAAAGAAGATAAAACATGAATGACACTGGTGTTGTGTGAAAGTTACTATGAATTATCTCATCAGCAAGGGTAGCTCTGCTTTATTTCTAGGTAACAAAACGGGAGCCTACATAGAAAACTACCACCAATTATCTCTTTTTGACATAAATAATTATGAAGTAGTTGTTAAAAATATATGAGTTGAACTAATATCCATTTAAATACTGGAACTTCATTTCTGCACATCAAACATTTTTCAAAATACCTTCAAGATTTAAAAAGAGAATTAATATTTGTGCATATGACACATTCATTCACTCAAGATGTATTTATTGAGCATCTGTGACATGATCTAGACAGTATCCCAACCACCAATGGGATACAACAGTCAACAAAACATACAGAAATCCCGGTCCTCATTCAGCTTTCCCTCTAATGGAGGGAGACTGACACCAAAATAATAATAGTAATTGTTACTATTATTATAGTTATATTATTTATAATACATTATATAGCTATATTATAATAGTAAGCAAGTATATTGTATGGTGTTTGTGGTAGACAGAACTGTAAAATATCCTCCAATGACTTCTGCTCTTATGTAGTGCGCTGGACTTAAGTTGAGGTGGAAATGTGAATAAAACAGAAATCACTCCTGTGACTATGTTACCTTATGCGGCAAAGGTGATTTGTAGATATAGTTAAGGTCCCAAATCAGTTGAATTTAAGATAGGGAGATTATCTGAATGGGCCTGACTTAATAACATAAATCTTTTATCTGCATGTGGAGGTCAAACACAGGGAAGTCAGAGATTTGAAGTGTGGCAGGATTCAATGTGAGGAACATTCTCTGATGCTGCTGCTGAGGGAGGCCATTCGGCAAGGACATGGGAACAACCTCTGGGAGCGGAGAGAAGCCAGCGAGAAAACTGAGACCCACTTCTACAACTGCAATGAACTAACTTCTACCAACAGCCTGAATGAGCCCCAAAGCAGATTTTCCTGTCTCCAGAGAAAATTCAGCCCTGCTTATACCTTGATTCCAGACCAAGCTGACAGGAAGCAGAGGATTCAACCACACCATGACAAATTGGAGACCTACAAAATGTTGGCTAATAAATGCGTACTGATTGAAGTCGCTAAGTTTCTGGTAAATTGTTATGCAGCAATAGTAAACTAATGCAGTAGTTTAGGAGCCTGTATGAGAAACAAGAGAACGATGTGACAGTGTGTCCTGGAAATGGGAATGGAATGGGTGGAAGAAAAAGTCCAAGAATGGCCATATATTTTTTTAAAGATTTTATTTAGTTATTTGACAGACAGAGATCACAAGTAGGCAGAGAGGCAGGCAGAGAGAGAGAGGAAGGGAAGCAGGCCCCCTGCTGAGCAGAGAGCCTGATGTGGGGCTCGATCCCAGGACCCTGAGACCATGACCTGAGCCGAAGGCAGAGGCTTAACCCACTGAGCCACCCAGGCGCCCCCAAGAATGGCCATATTTGAGCAAAATGTAGAATAAAGTGAAGGTGACTGACGTGTGAATACCTAGGGGAAAAGGTTTCCAGCAGTGAGAATATCTATAAAGACTCTAAGTATGTCTTGGCTCTTATTAATCAATTAACAGAGTGTGTACTCAAATGAAGTATAAGATACAGATCTTGCCTGCTTTAAAGAGCTCAAAATTTAGAAGAGAGAGCAATCTTTCCCTCTCTCTCTTGTTTTTCTTTCACCCATTTCTCCGTTCTTCCTCCCCTTCTTCCAGTCATTTCCTCGGATAATTATTTACTGTTTATCTATTCTGTGCGGGGAACTGTGATGGACAGTGAGAATAAAATACTGGATAAGACAGAGCCATTGTCTTTAGGAAGCTTACTATCTGGGGGCAGTAAAGGGGCAGTCACAAGCAGTAGGCTAAATTGCATGAAAAGAACCATAAGCTCTGGTACAGAAGAACAAAATCAGGGTGACCCTCCTTGATTTGGTGATTTGGAGAAGCTTTCAGGCTGAAGCCAGAAAGAAAAGCATTAACCAGGAGAAGGGAGTCAGATGGGAAGCCATATTTCCTAGCAGAGGGAGACTAACAGGTCCAAAGGCCCTGAGGAAGGACAGAGCATGCTCACGGAGGAACTACGAGGAGTTCAGAGCGCCTGGAGCATGCTGTACAAAGGACTCGGGATGGGGAGAGGTAGGGAAATGTTACAAGTAAACTTGGGGAAGTAGGCTGGGACCAGAGTATACAGGTTTTTTGAGCTATGTGAATGACTTTGGATTTTGCTCTAAGAGCACTCGAAAGCCAATGAATGTTTTAAATGAGGGAATTTTCCTTTTAGAAACATTGCTCTGGTTGTTACATGGAATACAGATATGTGTGAGTCAAGACTGAAGAGAGGAAAGCCAGTTAGCAGGGAGGTTCACCTAACCAGGAGAGAAATGAGGAGTGCTCTGGCAGGGGAAGAACACATAGCAAGAGATGAATTCAGGACAGATTTGGGGGGAAACTTATAAGAATACAATATGGAAGGATTGGAGAAAGTTCCAGAATGACTGCCAGGTTTCTGATTTGGTCCACACTGTGGACATCATTAACTGAGCTGTGTCTAATATATTTTAATTAGCTGCATAATTAAGTACACTCTCAAGGTAAATGGTATTGTATAAAGACCATTTGTAGGAGTTGAGAAGAAAAGACGACTATGAGCAGGGACAATGTTAGAGAACCTTCTGAGAAAGATGAAGCTTGACTGGGACTCAAGAAAAGGTGGTATTTCATTGTAGGAGGGGAGAATGGAAGATGCTTCTTCTTGGAACAGCCCAAGCAATGGCAGAATGATAAGAAAGATTATAACTGGCTAGAGGCCAGTGTAGACAGGCCTGAGGGAGTGAAGGGTGCCTCCAAGAGTAAGATCAATTTTCTCAAAAGAGTCAGTTTACAGAGGTACTTCAAAGACAGGCTTTGACACTGGACATGATCTAACAGAGAAGCATGGTTAGTCAGTGAGAAAGGAGTAAAAAAGCAAGAGCTATGTGCTTTGAAGGTTAGTCTAGTTTCAGTCAACTGGATACTTTGAGCACAGAAAAGAATATGTGGATACAGGGAGAACAGAGAAGTTGTTTCAAAACTCCAAGGTCAAGCTAATGATGTTACATAGTAGGCCACATCCTGTTTATTAGGGAGAATGAGAACAGACAAAGACAGTCATATTTTTGAATCAGGGCTACAAGTTTGGAAGGACCAGACACTGAGCAGATAAACCCAGTAGCATATTTGGGGTGGATTCTTGATGTGGCAAGCAGAAGTTTCGTAAGGGAGTCCACATCAAGGCAATCCAACACGGACAAAATAGGATTTGCAAGCAAGTCAGTGAGAAATCCGGGATTATGTGATCCTTAAAGATCCGAGTATGCAGATAAGCAGCACTGGTGGTTCATATCAGGAAACCCTGCTGATGGTTGCCAAAGCTCCAATGAACAAGCAAGGACTGAGAACACCCGGCCCTTAGGAGAGATACTGTTGAGAGCAAAGCAGGTACCTTGGTCTAGGAAGGACTGGATCATGAAGCAGATTATGAAGGCAGGGACAGAAGGACACAGAAACAATCCAAGATCCACTCATTTGAATGGGGGGCAATGTGAAAATCAGGGTTGGGGAAAGATAAAAGATCAGTTTGGATTTGGGGCATGAAATCAAGGGAGAGAAAAGAGAGAGAGGAATAGACTATTTGGTGGCTAAATTTCTTTGTATTCACCATGGATAAAGGAAAGAGGACCCTCAGAGTTCTTACAGCCACGTCATGCTTATCAGTGAAGTGCTGCAAGTTGTTAAAAGAGGAAGACAACAGAATATGTAGCTCCACATTCACTTTATGTCAGGCACAGGGCTTTGGTCAGAACCATTATTTACTTTTGTATTCATATCAGCCTCATAAGGAATTAATGTTACCTAGATATTCTGATGAAGAAACTCAATAACAGGGGCGCCTGGGTGGCTCAGTGGGTTAAAGCCTCTGCCTTCAACTCAGGTCATGATCCCAGCGTCCTGGGATCGAGCCCTGCATCCGGCTCTCTGCTCTGCGGGAAGCCTGCTTCCTCCTCTCTCTCTGCCTGCCTCTCTGCCTACATGTGATCTCTGTCTGTCAAATAAATAAAATCTTAAAAAAACAAAGAAACTCAACAAGAGAAAGATTAATTCATCAATAAAATATAAATTGTAAGTGGAAGAGCCAGAATTTGAACCAAGACCTCTGTGGTTGCAAAACCCAATCTCATTCTAGTGAGAAATAAACATGGCTTTGGTGTTAAAAATGCTGCATACTCAAGAGTCTACAGGGGAACTGGAGATAAAGAAGGGAATCCAAGGAGTCTTCCTAAGGGAGATATGACAGATTGAATATGGAAGATGCAAGAGAGAAGAGAAAAGAACCACAGATGATGCTTAAGTTGTGGGCCTGGTGGATTGCAAGAATGGACCAGACAGAAATGAGAAATGTGGAGGGGAACTGTTTTCGGAGATATTTTGGTATATGTGTGCATTGCTGATGAGAGAAGGAGGTGGTTAAGAAGAAAGCTAGACTTAACTTGAGGTATAATTCATTTAAGTGAAAATATTTTAGAGTCACTTGGAAATAACTAACAACTTTAAGAGGAGATACATATTTGGAAGCACATTTTAATTTGATTCTATTTATTAACACAGTATCTTGACTCAAAGAAATAAAAAATACCGGTCTCTGTGGAGCCTGTGACATTTTTATGGTTCAGTCTGTGAGAAAGCTTCTATAGATACGTTTGTATGTGTGTGTTGCCTTTAGGTGAAATCCCTTTAGGAATGTACACATTATACACAAAAAACATGTATGTACTACATATGTGTTTATGTGTGTTTATGCATTTATAAATTACCTATAAAGTATTTTCCCTTACATTTATTATACCCAAAATGGAGTCTGTCTTCTCTCTTCACCTCTTCTCTCTCCTGCGAGCAACCCCTCACAACAGATATATATGGTATATACTGTTTTATACACACACACACACACACACACACAAAATCCCTAACAATATGTAATGTATACTCTCTATATTACATGCTTTGCATAAATTATAATTTGTCCCTTTAAAATGTGCTCTTAAAAAATATCAAGTTGGTGGTGCCTGGGTGGCTGGGTCAGTGAAGTGTCCAACTTGATTTCGGCTCATCATAATCTCAGGGTTGTGAGACTAAGCCCCAAGGCAGGCTCAATGCTGGGTGTGAAGCCTGCTTAAGATTCTCTCCCTCCTTGTCCTTTTGCCCCTCCCTCTCCCAAATAAAAGAAAATACCAAGTGAATGTAAAAATTCACTAGATTTTAATATTTTTGAGGACATGTGCAAAATTAAGGACATATATATTGAGGTTCAATGAGAATTAAAGAAGAAAGATGTAAGAATTTGAAAGGACTGCTAAAACCAGAGAAGTTCCTGATTAGAAAGTGCATCAGGGATGTGCAGTTTGTATACCCAAAGAGGCCATTTTCAGGGTTATCTTCTCTAAGGGGTACTATGCAGTACTAAGTATTAGGATAGAATACCAGATAATCACTTTTTACTATAAAAGCCATGAAGTTTTATGAACATCCAGGAATTTAAGAAATGAGGACCTATCCTGAGAAACCTATTGGAAAGTCAGCTTCAGGTGACCAAAAGCACAGAAGAGATAGAAACACAACTGCTAATTGTATTCTGGAATTGTTAAATATGCATTTTTGGACAACAAAACACAATGCTTTCTTATTTACAATGAATTTCAGACCTACATTCTATGCAGTAGAAAAGTGACTCAAATGTAGATCTAAATTTGAATTGAAGGTAAAAGAACTCAAAATACATTGTTTTTTTCCCCTTTGAATTCTGCCAATAGAAAGAAACAAAGAGAAATCAAAGGCAATAAATACCCCTAATGCTCAGATTCTCATCTTGAAAAACCATTTTCCTATTAAAAAAAAAAAAAAAAAAGGAAAAACAGAAAACAGGAATCCTGGGAGAATGGGCTGATTCCAAATCTAGGGCCATAAATGTATAAGATGAGTTTGGAATACCAGATAGCAAGAAAACTATCAGACTGTTAGGGTTATGTCAACAAGACTTACAGCTAATTTAAAGAAGCCAAAGATGGGACTATTTGATTCCCATTAAAGATAATAACTGAAACATAGTAATGTGTCTAATTTCATGAATTCATAATTATATTAAAATAAACTAGTCACCATTGGAGGATATACCAACTCAAGGTTTTAAAAATAGTAAAAATTTTTTAAAAATTGATCATTTCTACTGCCTTCCCGGTATAAACTATACCACCAGATAAACAAATAGTAGTCAAAGGAAAATTTTGCTTTTAGATTTTTCTTAACAGAAATATTCCAGACAATAAATGAAGAAATAATAGAATGCAGTCACTACCATTTTGCAAGTCCAAGCAGACCTAGGCTTTCAGAATCAAACGTCCGTCCGTAAAATAAGAGTAACTAGAGATTAAAAGTTTCTTGATTAAAGAATACACACCACTTTTTTTAAAAGATTATTTATTTATTTATTTGACAGAGAGATCACAAGTAGGCAGAGAGGCAGGCAGAGAGAGAGAGATAGAAGGAAGCAGGCTCCCTGCCTAGCAGAGAGCCCGATGCAGGACTCGATCCCAGGACCCTGAGATCATGGCCTGAGCTGAAGGCAGAGACTTAACCCACTGAATCACCCAGGCGCCCCCACAACACCACTTTTTAAATGGCCTTAAAAAGGCATACGCGACTAATGTGAATCTGATAGAACCCTTACCGCTTTTCAACTACTAACTTACAGGAAATACTGAGTTTAGAGAGATGTGCTACAAAACAATACAGACATGCAAAGAGCAAATTTCAAATTATGGGAAATTCTTCAAACAACTGACTCTGTGTCTTCAACCAACAAATCACAAGGGAAAGAAGGAAATGGGTGAGAAACCAGTAGATCAAAGGAAAATTACAAACATGATAATCAACTGAAATGAGGAGTCTTAATTCAAACTATTAACATGTAATACAAGACAAGTGGACTTTTGAGCACTACATATTTGACGATATCAAGGACATCTACCAAAATATTTACGGAGTAAGTGCTACAATCTCTGAGATTTCATCAAAATAACACAAGAAGAGAGCGAGTGGATGCAGGTATAGATGAAACGAGATTGGTTATGTGTTGATAATTATTGAAACTGAGTTTGGGGTAGGTATGGGTTCGCTACATTATTCTATCTACTTTTATATGTGTTTGAAATTCTCCAAAGTAAAAAATACATGTGCCTCTTGGGGCACAAGTTTAGCCTGCACAAAACAATTGGTGACACTGTGTAAACATCGGTTGGGACTTTCCATTTCACTCCTGCTGGAAAGAATCACAGCTATGAGAAGAGCAAATAGTCAGTACAGCACGGATCGGCATGGGTCTACTGGATGTGGAATAATAAGTGGATTATGCAGAATCTGATTTTCTGTAAGAAGAGGATTTGGACCAAAATCAGGAAAGAGATTTTCCTAGCTACTCTTAGATTAAAATGTCATTTGTACTCTAATCAGAAGTTGTGCCCAGCAATGTCGCAGCAAAAACTTGAGGAGCTACTCCAGATCACATAGCCAAGGAGATTTTCATAGAAGGACTATGAGTGGGCAGAGTGACAGGGACTGGTAAAGGGTGGGAACCCCCCAGGAGGAAGAACAGTGGGAAGCTCTGACAAGCCCTGGGCCTCAAAAGCCAAGGGGAGAAAACTGTACAACTTGAATCCCGCCAGAGCTGGATCCCTGACCAGCAAGAGCTGTGGCCATGGTGGAGGCAGGTCCTGCCACATCCACAGCGAGACAGCCGTGGAGACACAAAGAGATAACTATGGAGGTTGTTTCTGCTGCTGCCCTCTGATCTGCTTATAGGCCCTGACATTGGCTGAACATAGCGAGAAGCCAAAGGGCACACAGGAGCTAGTGAGGGGCAGTCCTGTGCTGGCCATCCTCCCAGCCTGGGGCATAGAAAGACAGACAATGAAGCTAGATGGGGACCAGCGGACAATGACTTGCACAGAATGTGTCCTTCATCAGCACCCAGGCCACACAGCACGTCTGTAAACCATTTGTATGGTACATGTGCACATACTGATTATATAGTTTAATATGCTACAGGTATTTATCTGGAAACATACAGAAACACTTACCAACTCTTTGGCGTGTGAGTGTATGCGTGTGTGGAGAGAGAGAAGAGACATCCAGCCTATGGATTCATTTCATCTTTACATCTAATCCTTCAGTTTTTAGATGATTGTTTTATATTTTTTTACCCTACATTCTCCTACAATGGACCTTGAGAGCTTGTTGGGAGAGTCTAGCTACGGAGCACAGCTACCCAGATACTCTTGATGTAAGATAGGGGGTATCCCTTACCGGGGATGGTCGTCTTCTTTGAGTTCATGCAGTAGCTTGGGGAGGGACGCCCATGGAGTGGTGAAAGTGGAAGGGGACCCCAGGCTAGCCAACAGAGCAGGCAAATCAACCTTGGCGATCAGTGAGGTGACAGATGTTGCAATAAGATCGCCCTCACATCCCAGATCTATTTAAAATAAATCCCAGAAAAGGGACTACATACGTATGATAAACTGTAAGAAGATGAACAATGTCACCAGAAATCTGGGAAATGCAAATTAAAATAACGAGATACTATTTTTTGCCTGTCCGATTGGCAAGTATTTAACCATTTAATGATATCAGGTATTGGTGACGCTGAGGGCTAATGGGTGCTCACCGAAGACCAGAGGGAGAGTGCAAGTCTGTCTGTTCTCTTACGTGTTCAGTGTGGGGGTATCCACTCCAGAGACAGCCAGCAACACCGTGAAGAGCTCAGAATGCTCCAGGGGCAGATCCCTGCTCTGCCGCTTAATCTCTATATAATCTGTAGTGAGTTACTTAATCTCTCACAATTTAGTTTCTATCTTCTTATTAAAAATACTTACTTTCGGGGCACCTGGGTGGCTCAGTCAGTAAAGCATCCAACTCTTGATTTCAGCTCAGGTCATGATCTCAGGGTTGTGAGATGGAGCCCTGCTTCAGGCTCTGGGCTGGGCGTAGAGCCTGCTTAAGATTCTCTCTCGCCCTCTGCTCCTCCTCCACCCTTCTCTCTCTAAAAATAAGTAAGTAAGTAAGTAATACTTACTCACCCTATGCCTCAGTTCTTTGATTCAGAACTGGGGAAAGTGTACCAGACACATTAGTGCTCAGTAAACCCAAATAATGCCCATAGACCATAAAACAGCAGTATTATTCCTCCCCTATTTGCATAAAGAAGCTGACACAAGGGTATTTCACTACTATGTGTACTGTCTTTCATAACAAATAAATAGAAACAATCATTGGTATTCATTGCTGGCTATGGAAAAATTCCTGACATGTAATTTTGATTGAATAAAATATTAATGGTTTCCTATGGAGGTCTTTTATATTTGCTAACACCTATAACATATTTATATTTATAGGAGTATCTCTATGTTTTAGAAAATTTCTGGGAGAATATGTCCAAACTGACAGCAATAATTATTCCCGCAAAGGGACTAGGATCGGGGGTGAGGAAAGACAGTCAAAGGTGCTTTATGTTATCTGTGTGTGTTTGAATTCTTACCAGGAAATTTATTCATGAGGCACCGTGTGATTAAAAATTATACACTTTTGAAAAATAATTCAGGTCCACCTGAATCCAAAACCAATGCATGCAGTCACTACACATCAGAAAAACTTCTTCGTGTACCAGGAAAGCCTTTTGTTGTGGCTATTTCTTTATTCAAACCATAAAATTATAGTCATGTCGAAAATTGTTTTCACTCACTGTCTTGCTGCAGCTTTTATGCTAATCATTTATTCCCACTAAATGTGAGTCATATCAAGATGCATGAATGGTAGCAATGATCTGTATCCCTTCTGATGATCTATAGTACATCCATCTGCTACTTTCAAGTATCATTTTTTTCTTTGAAAAAAGAAAGAAATGACAATAACTAACACTAATATCCAGTTAAAGTTTATGGTCACCTAACATTTTCACATAAATAATAGGAGCTTTGGAAAGGCAACTTAATAATTTTTCCCTGAAGAGTTATAAATAAGATTTAAAATGTGAAATATGGAGTTAAAAATCAGAGCTAGAGATAGAATAATTTTGACTAATCAAAGTTCAGAGTGAGTGATTATCCAAACTTCCAGATGAAACCTGGGGGAAAAAAAAAAAAGAACAAGATGGGGAACAGATGAAGTTTGGTGAGGAAAATATAGAGCTGTAGTTAGATGTCTGAACTTGTTTAACAAGTTTTCTGAATCATATAATTGTTAAAATCTGTATACAAATGTTAGAAAGTAGATAGTTGTTAATTATTACTATTGGTTATTTTAATAATGATATTTTACTCTGTAGAAAAAAAACAAAAATAATGCAATTGTTAGGTTTATCATCTTTTTCCCTTTGGAGGTCGCCAAATCAGGGAAAGCATAATTTTTGTAAACAAGTATAAGCTTAAAGTTCATCTGGGGCAATGATCCAAATTGGGGTCCAGGGGTTTCCAGGGAAATTGCCTCAGACACAATCAAGGAATTCAAGCAATAAACCCAGAAATCAGATGTCATCAAAATGTTCGGTCAGCTCTGTTCATTCCTTAG
The DNA here is from genome assembly GCF_902655055.1 of Lutra lutra. Classification (NCBI taxonomy): domain Eukaryota; kingdom Metazoa; phylum Chordata; class Mammalia; order Carnivora; family Mustelidae; genus Lutra; species Lutra lutra. Next base: position 38,533,478 of record NC_062289.1, on the reverse strand, counting down.
ACGTCAGTGTCCTTAATAATCTACTATCAACATAACCATTTGAAAAATATTAATAATATTATTTACTACTCATTGAACTTAGCATCACTTTTATTATATTATTAAATTTATTATTTTTGTACAACACAGTAATACTAATACAATATTACCATTATTTTGTAGAATTAATAATGATGTGGAGTGAATATTCAAGCTCTATATAATTTCTTGATTCTATGTTTTTTTCATTCATTACAGTTCTTTTCTATTTGTCACCAATATACCATAAAAATTGCAGGTCCCCCAGCCCCAGAGAGTTTACCCCTACAAAAAAAATGTAGTGCTCAGACTAATACTTTCAAACTGATTTTACTTTAAAATATGGTGCCATTATTTAATTATATTTTTAAAACATAATTAGTGAATTTGAGTAGTTCAAAATCACCCATATTCTGCAAACTACTGATTTCATGAAGGATGGAATATATAAAAATAGATATTGACTTCGTTTAACATGTGTTTAATCTGCTGAAGACACTGAATAAATTTCAAGTAGCTAATACAAGCAAATTTCAAAATAATTGATTCCACGTTGCTCTAGAACTTAAAACCAGATAAGCAGGTTGATGTGGTACTTCCTTGATAGAAGTCAAGGAGCACTGTCCAAGACTGACCATCTTCTTCTCTTCCTTTCTTCTACTCTACCACTGAATTAGAGCACTTTCTTATTGTTGCCACAATCTTGGGGATCCTACATCCTCCAGGCAATGTTGTGAAGAGAAATGTTTAAGAAGGAAGAAAGCATTCTTGGGAACCTATGACTTGCAAATATTTCTGGAAGAATTTTGTTTTTAGCCAACCCGTTCTCATTTTTTGTTTGTTTGTTTCCTTTTTTCCCATCCTTCTTTCTTATCTATGCCCCAGATACTATCATCACTCTCTCCTGGCTAAGCCCCAGAGACCATTTAGTGCCACTGATTATTAACAACAGGTGACACTGAACACATACCACAAATTGAGACTAACTGTACTGTTCTGTTTTTTAAACTTCAAAGATTATTTCCTTTTTAAAAATGCAGATACTGGGGTGCCTGGCTGGCTTAGTGGGTTGAACCTCTGCCTTCAGCTCAGGTCATGATCCCCAGGCCCTGGGATTGAGCCCCGCATCAGGCTCTCTGCTCAGTGGGGAGCCTGCTTCCTCCTCTCTCTCTGCCTGCCTCTCTGGCTACTTGTGATCTCTGTCTATCCAATAAATAAATTAAATCTTTTAAAAAAATGCAGATACTAAAATAATTCAAAGAAGAAAGCAAAAATCACCTTTAATCTCATTGCCTAGAGGCACCCACAGTTAACATTTTGGTACACATCTTCCAGAGAGTTTCCTATACACACTTATTTTTTAAACAAGGGGCACCTGGGTGATTAAGTCAGTTAAGCATCTGCCTTAGGCTCAGGTCACGATCTCAGGGTCCTGGGATCGAGCCCCTGTGCTGTGCAGCAGAGAGCCTGCTTATCCCTCTCCCTTGCTCTTCTCCCCAGTTCATATGCTCTTTCTCTCAAATAAATAAAAAAAAATCTTTAAAAAATAAAACAAACACAGAAGCATATTTTGTACAACTTAGTCATTGGCTTGATATATTGCAATTTTCTTTACATATGAGTAAACATTGATTTGTAAGTATCACTTTAATGGCATCATTGTATTACTTATATAATATGGAATGTGTATAATATATAATATGTGATGTGTAATATATAAATAAATATGTAATTCTGATATAGCATAGGTTTTAAAATTTGTAAATATAACTTTATTTTAAAAAAATGTTTCCCAACCTTAATGTTAGCTATTAGAGAACTGGGTAAGTTTTACTCAGGCTCCCCCAGTTGCTCAGATCTGCACACAGGCCTTCATAGAATTATGTAGTCTCTGGTAAGAGCTACCTTCTCCTGCTTCAGTTAGAGTTGAGGAACAGAATTTACTTTGGATTCTATCCCTGAAAATGTGTCCTCATCATTGGGAAAGTTAACTCCTCTCCCTTTGTTTATTCATTAAGCAAATATGTATTAATCTCCTAAAACACAATAGCATCAACATCACATTGCTTCTTGAAAGTTGGCATAACATTTACCTACTCTCTCCAGTCTCTCTGGGAATACCTTAGTAAGCCCAGAAGCCTATAAATTGATGGTTCACACAGGGGGATAAAAAGCCATAATGATAATGACCAACAGGCTAAGCAAGGGTGAAAAAACTTACCACTGCAGAACAGAAAGCAATTAAGAGGAGGTAGAAGAATACACATATATGTTGTCAGCCATTTCTTCACCCAACCAACTTTCCTTGATTATCCAGTATGCGCCTTGGCTCTGTGCTAATTCTAGTGAGAAGAGCTACTTATAGACAGATGATAAGTAGTTAACAGAGGTAAACTTAGGGTGCTCTGACACTCTTAGGAAAGGCAACTTCTAATAATGGAGGTAAAAATTGGTCAGAGAAGAGGTCCAACCAAGAACTAAGATTAGGCAACTGGAGCATTAAATTAATTAAACAAAGAAGCCATTAGACTGCCAGGGAGTCTAACCCAGCCAAACAAAATTTAAGCCTGTAAATGCCTCAAGGTTATGAAGTTGAAATCTAAGGACAGCTGATCACAAATAGCCAAGGAGGCTTTAAGCTGTAGCAGATCAATAATTTCCTTATTTTGCTTCTGCCTTTTCTCTATAAAAGTCTCCAGCCAAGCTTCTGTCAGCTCCTAACCACTCCTGCTTTGGCACTGTCCCATCCTCATCAATTTTTGCCTAAATAAATTCTTAAAAATTTTAATATGCCTCAGTTCATTTTTTAACAGGAGTTAGAGACTTGGGTATCCTTTATTGTCTTATGAGACCCGCAGGTTTTAAACTCCAAATGCAGTCATGATAGAGATGATCCAGCAGCCAAGGAAGGGAGTCCTTCTACAGGGTAGTGCAAGTTACTAATAATGTACACGGTCTGGGAGATTATCGAATGAAGTAAGCACCAGGAATGGATGAGGATTTGAGTCTAGGCTCTGCCCTTTACCATCTCTGTTGAGTGGACCCTCGGTTTTGTCTACTTTACAGGAGAGAAAAGAAATTAAAAACCATCATGTATGTGCCAGCATTTCATAAGTGGTTAAGGTTACTGATGTAAAATCTGCAATGTAAACATTGCAGGAACAGCTTGAATGCTAACACCATCTAAGCAGTGGTGATATTAAAACTATGTTTAACACTCTTTATTTTGTTCTGACAAAATAATGAGAAAGATATGATATGCTAATCTATTAATCCAATATTTTATAGCCCTTATCATTAATTAAAAATTCTCTGCTTCGTCATATTCTTCTGCTCTCCTTCAAGACTTGTCCTTGGACTTGTTAATATAAGCCTAGTCTTCTTCCCAACTTATTTCCTTTCTAGTTAAAAAAGAAAATATGGTAGAGTAACATAAATTAGACAGCAATAAACATAAATAATACTTTATTATTTGTGTATATACATACATATATATATATATTCAGCACCCATATAATCTAAATTCTGATTATCAGTGGTTTCAACAGAAATTAGTGTCACTAGAAGGCCAGAGAATTTCTATCTACCTAAACACAGATTCCCCCATGGAAGACTTAGTCAAGTCCCTGTTGAATACGGTGGAGAGGCGGGGTTCCCTTCTTCTCCATTTCTTTAGCCCCCACTAGGGGAACAGAAGTTTTGTCTTGAAAGTAGCATGCTGGGAACACTGGAACAACAATTCCCCTTCCGTTGCCAGGAGAGGTACCCCCCCCCCCAGGCTTCTGGTCCCCACCCACTGACTGCTCAGCCTCTGGAGTGGGTGTGTCAGTCAGTTCCAAGCTTCTTGTCATTTCTGTCCTCAGCTCCTGAGCCCTGGCTCAAACATTGTGCCTCTGGGGAGAAACAGGCCAAAAACAAAGTCATCCCCCCAAAATCAACTTCATTTGCAAGAGGGTGAAGAAGTTCAAGTCTAAAAGTGCTCTGACAAACTGCAAAGGATGTGGTGAAAGGATATTGGGAGAATATTCAAGATAGAGGCTAAATTGTAGACTAGCTGGTTTGTGGGAAAGAACCAGGAAATACGGCAGCTGGGAAGAGCTCTTCTGATCTCAGAACAAAAATCAAACAATGACCTCAGAAACGATTTCTTCAAAAGAGCCAGAATTTGACTGGGTATCATTTCTTCTTTAAATGTCCAACAGAATTCACTAGTGAAACCATCTGAGCCTGGTACTTTCTTTTTCTGAAAATTATTAATTATTGATTCAGTTTCTTCAGTAGATAGAGGCCTATTCAATTTTCAAATTTTCCCTGTGTAAGTTTTGGTAATTTTGTGCCTTCCAAGGAACTGGTCTATTTCATCTAAGTTATTGAATTTCTGGGCATACATCTCTGAGCTGTGACCTTTGCACGTACATCTCTACAGTGAGATCATTCTTGGATCTTCAGCATGATATTCCTGAAAGTAATACCTCTAAAAGCGTGGGATTTCTGTCAAAATGCAACTCCCAAGAATTTCTCACTCTCATACCAGTCTATATTCAGCCTCTAACAGTTCATCAAACCTACCAGTTAAATCTTCCGAACAAGTTTATGGCTCTAGTGGCTTTGGTTCTTGCAAGTAGATCTTGGCTGTCATTATATTTGTCTGTCCCTTCAGATTCCAGGGTGATAGTTTGTTTGCCCTGAAACTTCAGCTGTCTGATGGGGTCCAAGAAAAGTCATTGATTTTCAATTTCAGATTTTTTTGATGTAAGAACAGAAATGGTGGATTCCAAACTCTTCGTATGTTAGCTCTGAAACAGGAAGTGGTCAGCTTATTCTTTTTTACTGCTGAGTAGTATTCCATTGTATAAATAGACCACAATTTGTTTATTCATTCTCCTGTTGATGGATTTTTGGGTTGTTTTTAATTTTTGTCCATTAATAAAGCTGCTATGGACATTCTTTTAACTGTTTTTTGGTGGTCATCGTATCATTAATGCCATCATTCCAGATTCAAACTAACCAATACATCAGAACAATGCATCTATACAGTAAACGAATCACCCGCAGTATAACTGACTTTGTAACTTACTGAGCACTGGCTGGCTGGACTTTCTCTGTAGAAAATAGACTTGATTGGAACAGCTAATTTACTGTTGGTAGACTTCACCCTGAGGAGAATCACTTCTTGTAGCACAAGACGTGAACTCAAGTCTGCATAAAAGTATGCTTCTTTATTTTACTAGAACTACATTTCTGTTGAGCCACCATTTGACTTGGTAACAGCATATGCAACCTTAGTCATTTATAAGTAAACTCGCACAGTCAATAAAGAGTTTATATCCTTATTGGTTCCTCCTTGCTTGTCTCCTCCTGATTCTAAGCTCTGAGGTATATATACTGCCATTCAGTTGGAGAGAAGGTGGCATCTTTCTATGGCCTCTGCTGACACTTGCTGAGATAGTTTCCTAAAGATGTCTTTACATCATTTGTGCTCTTCCTTTTGAAAATGTACAAACTGTTTCATTATACTTTGTCAACGGAAAATATTAACTGCATAAACTATAACAGGTTATTATCAAATATCTACAATTATTTTATATTTAAAATTCAAATCATGGTACACAGGTTATCTGGAAAATCATATCCCTTCTAACCTCAGAGCAAATCATCATGAACACCTGCAGCTGATTCACTTTATAGTAGTGCCACGTGCCTAACAAGATATCGTACGACCAATAAAATCATCTGGGACAGATTATTTCAAGGCCACTACAGAATGTGTTTTAATTCTTAATCTTAAGAATGTTAAGTTGTATGTGGCAGATTCCACTTATCCTCCGTATAGAGGAGGATAATTCTCCTCTCTCGCTATCATCCCTTATTAAGGGTTATTCTCACTAAATATTAGTTGATTTACTTTTTATAATAAGCTAATCTCCCTCTACTCCACACACATACACACTAATAAAATTTGAGAGATTTTAATATGCTGCTTAATGCCCAGCCTGGGAATTTTTATTGGATTCATCATGATATTAGCAAGGGATAAAGTGTGAGCACTTCATTACTAGGGCCAGAAAAATCTTAGATTCAATGAAATGTCAGTTTAGAATTTGTCATTAGCCAATCCATAGAACATGTAGACATTTGGCTTCATTTGAACTTCCTTGATACTGTTTATGATGGCCAACTTTCATAGATTTTATCCTTACAAAAATTTAATTTATCATAAACTTGGGTAATATGGTACATAGGAAATGACTGGCCTTATGCAATGATTGGTACAGTGTTCATCAGATATTAGGAAGTATGAACCTACAATTTTATCATTCTTAATCTCCTAACATGGTGGAAGAGGTGAGAGATTGAACTCCATTAACTTTAACACTTCTTATCAATCAAAAAGTTGTAGTCTTTACTTAAGTTAATCTCCATGGAAACAGAGGAGAGGGAATGCCTACATGTCTAGGGAAATGGCCAAAGACATAGAGCCACAAAGTACATGGCATGTTAGGGAGGGAGAAAGTCAAGCAATGTGACTACAGTAGAGGGTTTATGTTAGGATTAGTGTAAAGTAAAGCCTGAAAGGTAGGTCGGTGGTGGACTCTAAAGAGCCTTGAATATTGGGATAAAGAGTTTATATTTTATCCTACAGATAAGGGAGAGCAATTGCAAGGATTCGGGTCAGGTGAGCATAATAATGGTTTCAAAGGAATGATCTGGTGTTAACAGGTGTGGATTAAGCTGGAGTGAGGCTGGAAGAAGAAAAATGATAGAGGGGATGTTTTCTAAAATAGGTGTGAGTTAAGGATGGCTTGAGCAAGGGTGATGTCAGTAAGATTCAGAGCGTAACCAAAGCAGTTGGAAAAAAGAATTGGTGAAACTGGTTGATATGATATAGGGAACTAATGAGAAGAAAGACTCAAAGACAATTCCAATTTAATGTTGGGAGAATTATATTCCCACTTAGTTCAACATGGAAAGCATTTAGAGAAAATAGAAAATGTGAGTTCAGTTTTAGAGAGGCATAAGTAGATATATAAGAAGAACTGTGCTGTGCAGTGGAATCTGGAGGGCTGGCTGAGACAGCAGGGATGGATCCATTTTAATTTTAAATAAAACTTCACTAAAAAAAAATAGGCAGATAAAATTAAGTTTCCACTTGAACTTTACATTTGAAAACTGAAAGGACCTAGTCATTCATATTACTATCATGTTTTAAATTTATACTCAAACATATGGGTTAGGTTCTATATTTAATCATGTCTCTTGTGTGTGTATGCTTTGCTAGAATATTATAGGCAATGCCTTTCGATTTGGCAGAAATTAGCTTAATAAACTAAATGTCTTTTTTCAAAGGGTAATTTTTACCATGTAAGTGAATGTTGCCATTGAATACCTCCAATAAAATGTGAGGTATTCATTTTCCTGGCAAAGAGATCTCTGGATATACTATGTCTGCATAACATCAAAGTGGTTCAAGGTAGTGAAAAAAATAACTCTATTATGGAACTTATTGGTTAAATTGTAATCAATGCAGTCATTTAATAATCTTTGATAAGCAGGGGCGCCTGGGTGGCTCAGTGGGTTAAGCCACTGCCTTCGGCTCAGGTCATGATCTCAGAGTCCTGGGATCGAGCCCCGCATCGGGCTCTCTGCTCGGCAGGGAGCCTGCTTCCTCCTCTCTCTCTGCCTGCCTCTCTGCCTACTTGTGATCTCTCTGTCAAATAAATAAATAAAAATCTTAAAAAAAAAAATCTTTGATAAGCAAAACCACAATATGATCTGTTTCCAAATCAAAATGCTCATTATTTTGCATGTTAAAAAGGTTCAAAAATATAAGTAGTGAAGTCACATAATTAATCTAGCCTCAGTTTGCTCATTCGTGAAGCAAGAAACTGAAATGATAGCGAAGTTCCCTTTTAGTTAGTACATTTTATTGTATGTAAACAACAAGTCTCAAGACAACAAATAAAAAAATCCTATTATGGAACATGTCAGGTATACTAAGAAATACACCAAAAAGAACAATTGCCAAGAAAATCTAAAATCATGGGACGTTGTGTCTGACATTGAGAGAAATTCACTTTATTCCAAGTCTCTTTATCCGAGAAGCTTTAAAGCATTTTGTGGTTGCAGTAATCACAATCTTAAAAGGGAGAGAATAAAAGCAAATATTCTAAACCCAATTTCAGTCGACATGGCACGTCAGGGGTATAATCTCACAGGTCAAAGTGTGGCCCTCAGATGAACAGTGAAGGCACCAACTGGGATCTTGTTAGAAACGCAGAATCTCGGACTCCACTCCAAAACTATGGAATCAGAATCCATGTTTTAACAAGATCCCCAGGTGATTCCTATGCACATTCAAGTGCAAGAAGCACTGATAGATGACCCTACTGGATCCACACCCAGAGACTGAGCAGATTCATACCATCCATCTGTGGAGATCCCACCCCTGTCTTACTTGTCTACAGTTAAGCAAATTTTATGATGTCACTTGCCCTAATGGCAGGCACTTAGTAAAAGATATGTGACCCTGAAGAGATTCTCCATGAAGGAAATAGCCTGAATTAGACTTCATATAAGAGTAGCATAGACCATTTATGGGAACTTGCTCTACTCTAGCCAACGAGACCCCAGAGACTTTTAGTTTAAAATCTGAATGGAGGTCCTTCCTTATCTGCTGCTTCGTTCACCAGGGCAAAAACAAAGTGAATCTAGAGAGCTGTACAGAAGATACACATGTTCTTATTCATTTTGCAAGAAGTGTTCTGTTCTTTTACGGTTTTGCTGTAGAAATGGCTTTAAGTCATACACAAATGACTACGTCTTGCCTAAGCTTCGTTAAGTTTTTTTTTTTTTAAATATAGGCTTGCAGCAATGTTTGGAAACTAGTAAACTGAACGGATTGAAAAGGATACTTGTTTTATTTGCTCTGTGGAAGAAAAGAGTGAGGCAAAAGATAAGCAAATAAATATACATTTCTTATGCATCTACTACATGCTAACTACTACACTGGATATTTTATATGAAGAACCAGGGTCTCTAAAATGTTAAACTTGAGATCAGCTCCCTAATCGTGTCAATTTGGTGTTATTGTCATCCGTCACAACTCTAAAAACACAGATTTTGAAGTAACTTATTAAAACTTACATATCTAAAAGTTTGCTTTATTATAAATGATTAATACTTCCAGGCCTTTCTCATCTCTCCAGTTATACACTTTTTTTAAAAAAAAGATTTTATTTATTTACTTGACACAGGGAGAGAGATCACAAGTAGGCAGAGAGGCTGGCAGAGAGAGAGGGAGGAAGCAGGCTCCCTGCTGAGTAGAGAGCCCAATGCGGGGCTCAATCCCAGGACCCTGAGATCATGACCTGAGCTGAAGGCAAAGGCTTAACCCACTGAGCCACCCAGGCACCCCTTCAGTTATATATTAATAAGAAAATACTCTGTAATAGTAGAAATAAGATGATCTTGTTATTTCAATAACCAGAGTGCCTATCTTAGATCTTAAACACACATCAAGACCTTATCTGATGATACTGTTTATCTGATTGTGCTCCTGAGAAGTCTCTTAGGACTATAACTGAAAGCATTTTGTATCCGGTTTTGGTTCTCATGTTACTGTACATGCAAGGACTGTCTGTATTAAGAAACAACTTAGCTGGAGGTACCATGAGGTACGAAAAAGCAGGTGGATATTAGAGGCACCCAATACCTGTATAGAGGCATAACACAAGAGACTACCTTTTTTGTATAGCTTAGCCTGAAAGAATGCTTCAGGAGGTGCTACACAGAGTAGACAAAATTCTCATAGAAAATCAGCAGACTTTCTGACTCAAAGAAACAGACAACCAACTTCAAGGAAGCCATGCCTTCTGGAAAATGAGGGAATAAGCCCCCGAAAGGAGGGAGGCAGAGAAAAAGACCCCCAAATCTGCAGTCAAACTGTATTCAATTATGCAGCAGAACCCTGAACCACACCCGTGTGAGGCAGACCACAGAAGTCAACTAAGCATGGATGACATGAGCCGACATTTGCGCTGCTGCAAAGAGAGACGAAGTTTGCGGGGTTTGGGTCCCAAGTTTATTGCCAACTCAAACAAATGAAAAAAATCAACACTCTTTGGAAGGATTTAAAAGAAAATATGTTCTTCACAAACACATTCACAGTGTCCAGATATACTCTAGAATTCTTTCAGACTCAGAGGACAAAGAATACAATGACTCATTCTCAAGAGAAAAGACATAGACACCAACCCCCAAATGACCCAGGCATTGGGATCAGCGGACAACAATTGTGAAGCAGCTATTCCAACCATGCTCAATGACGTAAGGAAAATATTCTCACAGTGAACAAAAGGTAGGTTTTCTCAGCAAAGTAGTAAGAAACAAAAAGAACTGGAGTTAAATCCTCAAACTTAAAGAAATACAATATGTGAAATAAAAATGCTGAAGATAGGTTTAATAGCAGAATGGAGATGACAGAGGAATGAGAAAGTGAACTGAAATGTATATGAATATAAATGATCCAATCTGAGGAAAAGGTTGCAAAAGTGACAAAGTCTCAGGGTCCTGTGGGACAATATCAAAAGGTGTAATGTTGCATGTAATTAAAGTTAAGAAGGAGAAGAGTACAAGAATGGGGAAGAAATAATATGAATACATTATGGTTGACCATTCTCCAAATTTCACAATATATATATATATAAGTTTACAGTCTCCAAATTCTCAGAAAACCAAAAACAGGAAAGACATGAAGAAAAACACCCATCAGTGTATCCTAGGCAAACTGTTGAAAACCAAAGATTCAGAGAAAATCCTGAAGGCAACCAGAAACTCAGAGATAGTAAGTATGTGTTGTCATTTTAAGCCACTAAATGGGGGTAATTTGCCATGCAACAATAGATAACTAACAACCACTATTATAGCTGGAGGTATCAGTAGCCCCTCTCTTAAGAATTAACAGAACGGGGTGCCTGGGTGGATCAGTCGGTTAAGATCTGCCTTTGGCTCAAGTCATGATCCCAGGGTACTGGGCCTGAGCCCCACATCAGGCTCCCTGCTCAGTGGAGAGCCTGCTTTTCCCTCTCCCTCTGCCTGCCGCTCTGAAAAAAAAATTTTTTTTTGACGGAACAGATAGATAGAAAATCAGGATAGAGAAGACTCAAAATATTATCAACATATTTGCCTTACATGTAATTTAAAGACCACATTGGTCAATAACAGAAGAAAATGAATTATTTTCAAGTGAACACAGATTATTTATTAGGGTAGATCATATTCTGTACCATAAAATAAATCTCAATAAATTTAACAGGATTGAAATCATTCCAAGTATGTTTTCTGCCCACAATGGGATTAAATGAGAAACCGACAATAGAACAGTGTCTAGAAACACCCATTACAGACACTAAAATCATACTTCTATGATGGACCAAAAAAGACAACACTGGGAATATTAAGGAAAAAAATTAACTGACTATAAATGAAAAGCTGGACATCGAACTACATGAGATTCTGCTAAAGCAGGGGCTCAAAGAGAATATTATCACATTAAAATCTAATATAAGGAAAGAAGAAGGGTCTCAAATCAATAATCTCAATTTCTGTCTCAAGAAACTAAAAGAGTAAACTAAACCTTGAATAAGCACAAAGAAGGAATAGAGAGTGAAATCAATAAAAAAAAGAAAACAAAATAACCCCAAAAGGGACAGTGAATAAAACCAAAAGCCGATTTTTTGAATGAGTAAATAAAGTGGATAACCTCTATAAGACGTACCAAGTATTCACCAGAGAGAAATGAAAATATAGATCCCCCAACTAAAACCAATCAGGTGTATTTACTCAAGAGATAAAAACAAACACTCCTGAAAATGCTCATGCAAAAATATTCATGGTAGCTTTATTCATAAGTATCAAACACTGTAAACAACCCGGATGTCAATTAGCAGGGGAATGGATAAGCAAATTGTGATATATTTACACAATGGACTAGAACCCCCTCTTAATATACACAATGACACTGGTTCTAATGAATCTCACGGACATGATGCTGAGCTAAAAGAGAAACACAAAAACGTATGTACTCTGTGATTCATTCATATCAAGTTCTAGAACAGACAAATTGAAAATACAGTGATAGATATCGAAAGAATGATCGTCTCTGGGTGGAAGAGGCAGGAGAATATCTATTAGAGAGGAGCAAGGGGACTATCTTTGGTGCCATGTCTGGATCCTCATGGGTGGGTTCAAGGGTGTACACATCTATCTACATCATCAGAGAGAGAGAGACTAATGATTGAGCGAGAGGACTGAAAGAGAATATGAAAGGATAAAACAAAAAGGAAGAAAGAAAGAAAAAGAAAAAGAAAGAAAGAAAGAAAGAAAGAAAGAAAGAAAGAAAGAAAGAAAGAAAGAAAGAAAAAGGAAGGAAGGAAGGAAGGAAGGAAGGAAGGAAGGAAGGAAGAAAAAAAAAGCCGGTCAGGATCTTGGGGGAAGAAATTAATCTGGACCACACAGAGAAGCATAGGCTTGCAAAGGCAAGACTGATTTGGAAAACACAGAAGCAAACACTGAGGTGAGAAGGAGAGCAGTCTCTTGAGAATGGACAAGGAGCCTCCAGGGATAGAGAGTTTTTAAGTTACTCACTCTGTGTATGAACGCTTGATCTTGTAATTGTGTGTGTATGTATGTGTGTGTGTAATGTCTATTTTAAAAATAGTCACACTGAGTTTAAGTATGTACATGTGCAATGACAGCCAAGTTAAGATTTGTAAAGCCCCTAGACACAGAAAATATCATGGTATTCAGCCTTATCTTACCTCTGTCATGTAATTCCAAATTAAAATCACATAATCATGGACTGAAATATATATGGATGAATATATATGATAATATCTAGAATGTGCTTCAAAATAATCTGGGTGGGGAGATGAATGCCTATGTGGAACAGTTTGGTTATGGGTTAATAGTTACTACAGCTGGGTAATGGGTACTATTATGTATGTTGGAAAGACAGTTATAGAACCCTGTAGAAATCATAAAATAAGAGTGCTAAAGCCAGCAAAGTTTTAATTTATTTTTCATGATTACTACTTTGAAGCTTGAAAATAAATGTCCAACTCTTTTCGTGCCCCTGTTGCTGATGTTAAAAGCCCACACATAGGGGCACCTGGGGTGGCTCAGTGGGTTAAAGCTTCTGCCTTCAGCTCGGGTCATGTGTCCAGGGTCCTGGGATCGAGCCCCACATTGGGCTCTCTGCTCAGCGGGGGGCCTGCTTACCCCTCTCCCTTCTGCCTGCCTCTCTGCCTACTTGTGATCTCTGTCAAAAAAAAAAAAAAAAAAAGCCCACACATAGCTTGCCTACTGGGGATCCTGTGCTGGCTGGACTGAGGATTGCTGCCCCTGATTGTCTTGTCTCAGGATGGCTTCCCAGGTTAAGGGGGCTTCAGGGGTAGTGCAAATAAAAGCTAAGAGAAGAAGCTAGTCCTTTGTCACTGCCTGGTAAGAAGCATCCTGGCTGACCTGAGAAAGGACCAGCAGTGACTTCAACATCAGATGAGGGGGATATAGCATTGGGTAACGGCTATTGTATCTAGTTTACTGGTCGGGATCTGAATAAAATTATAATTGAGGTTTTTTTTTAATTTTAGAAATAAAACTGAGGTAATAAATTTGAATTTCCTAAAAACTATTGATTATAGGTTGTAGCCCTTTGATCTAATCTATCATTAAGTGTGTTTAATATATACTAGGCTATTAATATTTCTAGCTGTTGAAATATTTGTTTTCTTTGAACAAATATAAGCCATTCTGCAGCATGATGAACATTAATTTTTTTTTAAGATTTTATTTATTTGGTAGAGACACACAGCAAGAGAGGGAGCAAAAGCAGAGGGAATGGGAGAGAGAGAAGCAGGCTTCTCACCTAGCAGGGAGCCCAATGCAGGGCTCGATCTCAGGACACTGGGATCATGACCTGAGCCAAAGGTAGATGCTTAATGACTGAGCCACCCAGGTGCCCCAAACATTCATTTTTAAGAAATGAATTCACTTTAATTTTTAAGTTATCAAAAATTTACAACACTGAAAAAAATACCAAAGAAAGAAAATCTTCTATACTTAAATATCTCCATATTCATTTCTTGTAGTTTCTTAGAGTAAGAAATAAAATTATATGACCCTAAATAAATAATACTACAGTAATCCTACTTGGTTAAGGTAGAAACTTAAGATACCATATAGGTAGAGATTATTCTTTGCAACTAAACAACAAACTGATTTTGATTTGTTATTTATTTATTTATAAACATAGGAGAAAGACTTCTATTATCAAACTGAATAATTATTATAAAAAATTAATGCTGTACTGGGAACATATATTTAAAGATTTGGAAATGCACAAAGATTAATAATAAATAGAAAGAGAAGACATTACTCTTTCATATTTGGAACAACAACTCGTCAAAACAGTAACTTATTTTCAGTTAATAACAAAGCAATCAGCCAGTATTTTTTGAATAAGTATAAGAAGCTGCGACCTGTACAAGAGATGCATATGATAAGGCGTTCACAATCCTGATGAAGGAGTGGGCAATCCTAATGTGTAATATACCAGAAATGACTAGTAAAAACACAAGATATTATGTGAATGGCTTCAGGATAGAGTTTCCAAGATGAAGTCTTTTATATGATGTCAGGAAGGATGGGTAACACTGAGTAGGGGAATGCACCTTGATGACAGTAACAAAAAGACAAAGAGCTCATGGAAGAGAACACTTCACTTATGCACTACATACAATCCTGAAAGTATTCACTTTTATAAAATAAGTTGTTCCTATTTTCTTTGAAACCAAAAACAGAAGATCTTAAAATATCCACTTTTTCCTTTCATATAAACTACAAAGTATGGGTTTTTTTCAAGATTTTTATTTATTTGAGAGTGAGTGAGTGTGAGAGAGAGTGATTGAGAGAGAGAGAGAGAGAAGGAGCAGGGGGAGGGCAGAAGGAGAGTGAGAGCCAGATGCCCTGCTGAGCAAGGAGCATGACATGGGGGCTCCATCCTGGAATTCCAGGATCATGACCTGAGCCAAAGGCAGATGCCTAACTGACCAAATGAGCTGCCCAGGTGCCCCCAAAATAGGTTTTAAATGCTATCTCTTCTAAATATTTATGACACAGATATAGACAAGTCGAGTTAAATTGAAGAAATATTGTAACAAAGAGAAATATACTGTACTGGTATTGATTAAGATTTAAATGAGTGTCTTTACATGTATATAATTCTGTCATTCCCAATTTTTTTTTTTTTTTGGTTTGTTTTAAACACACAAAGAAAAAGTTGTCTGTATCCCAATAGCAGAAGCAAGCCACACAGAGGAGCCACTACAGCTTATTCATATAAAATGTACAAAAAAATGCTTTGTCAGAGGTGTTTACAAGTCTACAAGAATTATTTCTACATGCAGCATAATACCAGAAATAAACTAGAATTTTCCTCACCATCATCTTCGTCTTATTTTCCAGGTACCTCCTATATGAAATAAACACGCTTGGATTCTCTAGAGAGGGAGGAGAAAAGGATGTTTTTATCATGGCCCTTGCCCTTGATAATCTTAAAATGCTTTATGAGATACGTGCAAATAAAAAAACGGACAATTTCAAAATCAGGAAATTTTCATGTATGTCCACTGGACAGCAAAGACAATGCTGAAGATAGATCAGGAACTGGGTACAAAATAAGGCTCCTGGTTACAATAAAACATGTAAAACGCCCTCCATTCCTATTCCTTTCAATCTAGCTGATTGACATAAAAAAGAGGAAAGTAAGGCCAATATGTAAATGGAAAAAGCATCGAAGCCATGTAGGATGTTCAGACTGATCCGGTGATGCAGTTCAGGGACAAAGAAGGAGAAAGAACAGGAGAATCAGCCGTGGTATTTGTGATACAAATAAAAGATAAGATAATTAACAAAGAAAATTTGCATATTGTAGTATATATTATCACTTCCTGGAATGCACTTTGAACTATCTCAAAACATAGCCAATAATAAACCTTAATTATGGATCCACCCAAATATTTGTTATACATTTTTAAGGATTACAGTTGGGTCAGTTTACTTTCATCCCCCAACCCCTTTTTTTTTTTCATTTAGTTTTTCATAAAAGACAAGGCTTTGCAGCAGCAAATAAACTATATGGTATTTACTGTAGGGATTAACTTTTAAATTAAAACATGTGCTTGTTAACACGGTTCCTGACAGTCTACAGGAGATTTGGGCTGTGTCTAAATGATATATGTAAAGAGTCGTTTTAGTGGGAAATAATTAAGTTAGGCAAACTGATTTCACATAAAATTGTTTTGACTAAGCTTTTCACTCTCTAACAGGTTTTTTGGGTGTTATTAAAAACATGGTTTTATTTAGAAATCACCCAGGAAAAATGTGACATTTCCCTAAGATAATGTGGATAGCTATTCATACAAGTCATCTTCGGTAAACGGCAGTTTTTTGTCCTTAATTATTTGGATTGATCATCCACATTGACAAAATTTATTTGCTATTGATGTTCTGATTTATTCAATATTATTCTTGGTGACATGTATCAAGATATTTTGTATTCTTGGGCAAAACAAAAAGATTCAGCTTCAAAGGGTAAAAACAATGTAGCAGCAAAGTGAGTAGACCAGAAGCACCTTCCGAAAGCTATGCTCACCTGCTGGCTTTTTTCCACTGCCTCCACTGGGACAGTACACTTAAGTTCCATCTAAAACATCTGTGTTTTGTTTATGGTCCACTGAGAAAAGAAACTCCCCCAAGAGTAAAGGGCACACTGGGGTGGTGCCGTTGAGAGACGTGAACCACCATTAATACGTATTTAATGAATTGCCATTACAAAGTGGAATCACAGCTGTTTCAAATGGCAACAGCTTTGTTCATTCTAAAGGGAAGAAAAATACACTTGGCCACTTACACCTGTTCTTTAGGCCGTGGTCTTCCCTTCAGTGAGGAGCACGTGGAGACTGCAAACAGCACTTCCCCTGAGGACGTTAGATCAAGAGAGGACACCGTGTGGCTGAGCACTACCGTGGGCACAGCTCCGTGGGCAGAGGGCTTTAGTATAGCCAAGGGAGGTAAGGGGGAGGGGGGAGCAGAGGCGGGATGAGATGAAGAAGACCTCTGCTTTCCCAGATTTGCAATCACTCCCTGACAGCTGACAGGACCGTGCCTCAATGCAGGATTTCTTCTCAGGCAGATGGATACTAACTTTAACTATATAAATATGCATCTTGAAGTGACGCATAAGGAGACTGAATGAACATCCTTGGAGTGTATTAATATACATACTTCCACCCCCTCGATTTTTCATGAATGCTTAGGACACAATATACATGTTTCAGTGGAGGTCAGAGGATGATGTTCTGTTGGAGGCTGGTGAGCTCCATAATGGGAGGATCTTGCAAAGTCAGAGAACAACAAAGGCTTCTGACTATCTTTGTGAACCAGAGAGAAGGCAGAGCTTCTATAGGAAGAGGGAGGACATTGAATAAAAGGATGGACAGGATCGCAATTCACCTACTTCATAATTCTGCCCAGGGTCCACCTTTGCCTCAAAATTTGGTAGCTCTCACACCAAAAAAACCAAAAAACAATACACAGAAAAAACCCTAACCATCAATAGTCGTTGCTCACTTGATCCATCTTCTTGACCTGTATTATACTGCTAATGTAGTTTCCATCTTTGAAAGCTAATCAGTTTCTTAGAGGGTGCATCATTTATGGATATTCTGTGCTCTTCAAACCCCCAACTCATCCTATAGTCTACATCCGTTTCAGCCCACACCCAGGGGTATAAGAGTTCCTAATTGGTAAAACCGCAGTGTCTTTGTTTCAATTATTTTGAACCCATCTTCTTTTATACTCTTGTCATTCAAGTCCTTTAAATACTCCAAAACTATTAATTCATCATGCCCCCAAACTATTACCAGCTAATCATTCTGATTTGACCTAGAACACAGGCACACGCTATATATTACTATGTCTATAACACACATACACACACACAGTTTTACCAAAACGTTGCGAACTCACAAAACGTTGTGATTTTACCTATAGCCATTCTCATTTTAACTACAATCTATTTAAAAAATCAAGACATCTTAAGGGCAAAATAGTAAATATCAGATATCTGTTTCCCTTGGTCAAGAGCCTAAATTAGCATGAAGCACAAATGCATGCGCACAGCCATATTAAAAGTATTGTTCCCTAAATGAGGGTTCTCTGGCACAAACTGCTAGTGATTGTGGAGCCACTGAAGTTGTAATGCATTTCTGAAACACATGTTATAATCATCAAACCTAAATATATCTCTAATTAAAACAAATCCTGCCATGAGTGTGAAGATCAAAAGGAAAGTGCTCTTGATATATTGCTATTCAATTTAGGCCTCCACCTCTTGGGCAGAAATCTCCCAGAGATACTGCAAATCCATTAGAGTCTGTTACATGCTAAAGCTTCTAGTTTAACTCCAAGCACCTGTGTAAAATCCTGGATTACACATCAATGCTGCTATCTATGCCCAGGCACCGTCTGGTGGGATTGTTTATGGGAAGGGTTGGAGGCGGTACACTGAGCAACATCTTGAGGGTTGACTGATCAGAAAATATAAATGATATTGGGGCACCTGGGTGGCTCAGTTGGTTAAGCAACTGCCTTCGGCTCAGGTCATGATACCGGAGTCCCGGGATCGAGTCCCACATTGGGCTCCAGCTCCACGGGGAGTCTGCTACTCCCTCTGACCTTCTCCCCTCTCATGCTCTTTCTTTCTCTGTCTCTCTCTCAAATAAATAAATAAAATATTTAATGAAAAACAAATATATAAATGATACTTCCAAAACAATGAGTGAAAATTTCCAGCAGGCCTCCATTCGATGGGCAGAAGATGAGGGGGAGTCCTTACCTCCCCTTAAAATAAAGCCTACAAAAGTGCCTCCCTCGAATTATTGTTTTGGTCAATAAAGACTGTATGAAAAGCTTTTTGAAAAATCTGAAGGACTTTAAAAATAGGAGGTATTGTTACTACTATTATTGTGCTTTAAATATTGTAAGTATAGTTAATTGCCCACTTTAATATACCTGTGCCTTTGGTTTTCCATTTAGCTCACTGAACTGCAGTGTTAATTTCTTCTTAAAGATGTTATATATACTATGCTATTTGATCCCATTGTCAGTTTTCTTATTACATTATATTGATCAGTCTGTTTATTTCTTCTAGTGGATCTTATCCTTGAATCCATTTTTTAAAAAAATCCACTTTGGGGTGCCTGGGTGGCTCAGTGGGTTAAATCCTCTGCCTTCGGATCAGGTCATGGTCCCGGGGTCCTGGGATCGAGCCCCACATCCGGCTCTCCGGTTGGTGGGGAGTCTGCTTCCCCCCCGCTCTCTCTGCCTGCCTCTCTGCCTACTTGTGATCTCTCTCTCTGTCAAATAAATAATAAAATCTTTAAAAAAAATCCACTTTAAAAATCCACTCAATTTTTAAAACTGAGAACACTCAGGGCAGCCTCTAGAGGACTGACACCTGGTGTCTCTGCCATTAAATTCCTATAAGCTTATCAAAAGATAATGTCTGATAATAATAAGAAAGTCTATCAGTTCCTAAATTTGATATCCATGCAGCAAAATTTGGAAAATTTTGGCATTCATTTGAAAGTTGATCCTCTTTTTCTTCTTTTTTCCCCCTCCTCTTCTCTCCTTCTTGTAATGTCTTAATTTTCTTTTTTCTCCCCTCCCCACCCACCTCCACTGCTTAGTCTTCTGCCTCTCCTTGTCCCATCTTCCCTCTCTCTCTCTCTCACATCATTTCTCTTGGGAGCATTAGAAGGCTGGTTAGCTGCTGCATTTTCTTATATAGACCTGAACAAAAGCTACCCAAGAGTGTCCTCTGTGAGGACTCTTACAATATTAAAAAAAAAAAAAATCCCCATTTAGTGTTTATGTAGGGTGTGCACATAGAGAAGGGCAAAGTTACGGTATAACCTTGGCCATTTAGATACCGTGGGCATCAAAGGCTGACTGAAATACCGGCACAGAGACAAATGAAATCATTTAAATGTGGAGCGGAAATTAAGTAGGCAAAAAGAAAAGGACTATCTCTTGTACTTTCTTTGTGATAATTCACCAAATAACACCAAAAATAATAAAGCGTTGCATCTGTAAATAATTCAGTATATATATCTTGTCTAAACAACTAGATGTAAATTAATGGGCGTCAGGTTCCATATCTCGAACTTCTCTATAGCCTTGCAAACAGCACAACTCTTTGCATACACCAGGCACTTAAAAAGAGTTTGAGTGAAGTATAACAAATCACTATGAAACTGGTGACTTACCCCTCAAAAATTGCCCAGCAGTTGCTTCATACTATCTAAGGGTTTTAAACCCTGCAAATGAATAGGATCTCACACAGATACACACACATACAACCAAATACACATACCCCCCATAATACAAATACAGAAGATAAATACAAATAACGAGAGGAAAATTATATAAAGACATATCCACGTAGAAAAATCAATTAATTAATTTGCTAGATAGTTGGTAACTTAAAAGTAATCAAGGATATCTTGATTATGTTCAGTAATCTAAGTTTCCAAGAATTGGTAAGAGTGAATAAGGAACCAGTTAGTAGCTGTGCAATTAATATTTATAGTGAGAAACTGACTTACGTGTACTTGGATAAGTCATGTTATCTGACTTAGGCTTCATGCTTCTCTACCTGAGGTGACAATACTATTTCCCTTCTCATCCACCTCCTCTGCAAAGATGTTCAGCAAATAAATGAGGTAATGTTTGGGAAATGTTTGCAGCTTGGGAAGGAAACCCACTGCATACCTCTCAGGTGTTATTACTATTCCATAGTCAAGCCTGGCATATTATTTTTATTTTAAATTGAAATTGTACTGTCTGAGTTCTTGGGTTCTGACCAAAATCTGGGTCAACATAAGAAGATGATTATCTTTAATTTTAATTCTGAGGCTCTGTTCGGATCCCTTGCACGTGTGAGGGAAAACTGTAGCAATAAACAAAGCACATAAATCAAGCTTTGAAAGAGAAAAATCTCTATCCAAGGAGGATTTTTTTTTTTTTTTCAATGAAGAGCACGAACACTGTATTTCCCCAGAGGAATATTTCGGTCCAGGAAGGAGGATAGTGCATGCCGTGTGTGTATGCGTGTGTGTGCATGTGTGTGTATGTGTGTGTGCTGTGCGTGCGCGCCCGCGGAGAGAGGGGCGGGGGAGGCGGATGAGGAGGATGAGATCATAGTTTCAGGATCCTCAGGAAACCCTGGTACTGGCAGCAGCCAGCCTCTGCTGTGCCCACATGACCCACAACTCTGGCAGCGGACCCGGCACTTCCAACATTATTAAATAATAAGAAAGCGGCTCCTGCTCCATGCCCAAACCTCCCTACAGACCAATGGACACCTTCTAAGAGTTTGGCGAGTCGGTGACTGAGGCGCCCGTCCATTCCAAGGTGTGTGCAAGGCGTTTTCCTCCTTGACAGCTCCGGGATGGGGGAGGGCGCGGGAGTGGAGGGGGTCCGGGCGCCGGGCGGGGAGTGGGCGCGGGCCCGGCCGCCGCGCGGTGCCCCCCGGGCCGCCGGGTGCCGCGGAGCGAGCCGCGAGGCGGCAGATGCACATGACGCGCCGCCCCAGCTGCGCAGGGACCGCAGCCGCCCACGGCGCCGGGGCGCGGGCACAGGCGGATCGGCTGCCGGAGCAAGGGCAGGCGCCGCGCACCGGCAAAGTCAAGAGTGGAAGCGGGCGGCGAGCGCCGGCTGGGGAAGGGAATCGCCCCAACGCCCACTCGCGGGGTTCCCACCTGTGCGCGGGCGCCGGCCGCCGCCAGCGCCAAGCATGTGCCGAGCGCCGCAGCCAGGACTGCGGCGCGGCGCCTCCCCCGGCGGCGGGCGGCGCCTCGGGCCCGCGGGGCGGCGGTAGCGGCTGCTGCAGGATGGCCGGCCCGGGGGCGCGGGGGCCGCGCAGGTAAATCTCGGCCTCCCGCGGCGGCCCGGCAATGCCGCAGCCCCCGCTGTCGCCGCGGCGCCGCTCCCGGGCTCGGCGATGGCAGCCGGCTCCGTGGCGGCGCGGGTCGAGTTGTTTTTGTTGTCAGTGCTGCGCTCCCGGGCGTCCCCGCGGGCTGAGCCGTTGGGAGGTGGCGTGGCCACCTCCATTAGGGATGGCGCTCACGTGGGGGAGCAGTCTGGGGGGTACTGACCGGCAAGGCGGCGACGGGTCCCTTCCAGCCCGCGGCGTCTGCGCGTGTTGGAATGCACTGCGGCGCCCGGGCGGGTGCTGAGGGGAGTGGGCGCGCGGCGCTGGGGGCGGCGGGCGGCGGACGTGGGCGCGCGGGGGGCGGGGGGCGGCGAGGGGCCGCAGCCTTTATAGCCTGTTGCCCATCTCGGAGTTCTCCGCTGGACAGAGGGCGGACGGGAGGTTCGTTGTGGTGCCTGGAGTGGGAGGTAGAGTGGCGTCTGTCAAAAGACCAGAGCCAAGGAGAGAGGAGGGATGGCCGGACGGCGGTGCTGGGCTCGGTGGGACCGTTCCCGGGACTCGGTAGGTAGTAAAACTTTCCTCGTTGGCAGGCTTGGGGTACGACTTTGAGAAGACAAGTGTGGAACTTGGGGGAGAAACGCCGGAGGCACACTTGCAGAGAAGCTTACCGCCCTCAGGGTCATTCTTGCTCTAAAAAATGGTCTTTGGAGTTAATATGGACGTTCAAGTTTTCCTGTTTTCTGTTAGGATCACTGAGTATTAATGTGTTTGTGTTTCCTTTTCAACATAACAGTAACCCATATTGTTGAAGTATGAATAGTTACGTTTCATTTACAAAAAATATACTTATTTTGTTTATTCCAAAGGTAGAAACTTTAGAGGAAAGCAGCTCTCCGTATGTACCAGGCACAGTGTTGTGTGCCTTCACTCACTCACTTCTTACCGCAA
Source organism: Lutra lutra (assembly GCF_902655055.1). Taxonomy (NCBI): domain Eukaryota; kingdom Metazoa; phylum Chordata; class Mammalia; order Carnivora; family Mustelidae; genus Lutra; species Lutra lutra. Next base: position 38,510,458 of record NC_062289.1, on the reverse strand, counting down.
CCTGAGGGGTAGTTCATATTGTCCACCTTTTACAGTTGAGGAAATCCAGACCCAGAGAGCTGAAATAACTTAACTCGAAGTCGTACAATTATTAAATGTTAGAGTCCAATTGGGCTCTCGGTTCGCGTTTTAGTAACTCATGTGTTTATATATCTATATGACACCCCACTGTGCCTACAGTTCTTCTATATTTCATATGTTGGCCACATTTCTCTACCAACATGAACGTCTTAACTATGTGCTAAGGGCTGGACATAATTAAAGTTTTCTAATATTTAATATCCTTTGAGTACTTTGGTTAGAATTAACCAAGTTTCCTACAACAGTTAAAAACTCAAGTACTATTTATCAGTGAAGTTAAGATTTTCAGCAGTTAAAATTACCAGCCAAGTAAATTACCACAAAGCAGGTGGCTGAATTGATCTACAGTTTGCACTTAATTTTAAACTTCCTAAGGTATTAGGCTGGTCTTTCCTCAAAACATGGCCATCATTTTCCTCAGAACACTAGAATCTTTGAGCAAGTTTAATCATCTTTAATCCAGTCGTTCTGGCTAGAGGTTAAGCAATTTTAAAAAAGAATTTTGCAATTCTCTTTAAACTGTCAGTGATTAAAAGCAGGTTATATTTCGAGGGTGTTTGTGTGTGTCTGTGCCTTTTAGCCAGTTGTAGGTGCTTTGTACAAAGTTGTGTAGCAATGAAGACTGCAATCAAAATTTCTCATTAGTGCTAAGTTGAAATACTTTTAAAATCTCCGCTTGCTTTAAATGAACCACAATGCAAAGAAGGGTCTCAGTGGGGTGAACTCCCAACTTCACAAATTTAGAGAATTACTCTTCATTTGAGCTTATCATAGAACGCTCAGAATATTCATTTAATTGGATGGATGTCTCTCTTAAGTCTTCATCTGTTATTTCTTCAAGTAAATTTAATTGCTCCTTCACATAACCAGTTTCACATTATTTTGACATTCATAGATTTCCTTAATTCTTGTCTCTCAGTTTAATTAAATTCCGTATACATATTTCAAACCCACAATTATTCAACATTATCAGTGAGAAGACTAGAATCCAACTGAACTACATGGACACATGTTCTTTGGCTATGACAAAAAAAAGTATCCCATTCTTCAGTGGTTAACCTCCTCTGTACCCCCAAATTATGGCTTCAACTTTATTTTGGGATTCCAGAGCAGTGCTGTGGTCAAAATAGTTACATGTCATCAGACACAGTGTTTTTGTTACTGAAATTGAATTTGAATTTTGCAAGTCTATTTATAGGAAATGTTGATTGTTTATTGAAAGGCATATGTTTTATAAATACATGGATATGTCCTTTCTATAATACATATATGTCAGAACTGTTCCAGTTTTCAGCTTCTGTTGCTTATTTGAGAGAAAGCATTCCCTTGCTACTTTTACTCACCTGGTAGATATGACATGACTTTTTCCTTTTAGGAGCCACATCTCTAGTTTTGGGAGAATTGTAATGTCTCTGCCTCTTGAGAGCCCTCTCCGTTTCAGGTGCTGGTTGGGGAACTGGGGATCAGTAATGAGCAGAAAGATGAGTGATCCCTGCCAACACAGGGGGTCAGACTTTAATAAAACAATTATGCAAGTAAATGTTTATTTGCAAATTGAGATAAGTTCTCTGAAAGAAAGAATTCTATAAAAATGTGTAATAAAGGGGCACCTGGGTGGCTCAGTGGGTTAAAGCCTCTGCCTTCAGCTCAGGTCGTGATCCCAGGGTCCTGGGATCGAGCCCCGTATCAGGCTCTCTGCTCAGTGGGGAGCCTGCTTCCTCCTCTCTCTCTCTCTCTGCCTGCCTCTCCACCTACTTGTGATCTCTCTCTCTCTCTCTGTCAAATAAATAAAAAAAATCTTTAAAAAAAATTTAAAAAAAAATGTGTAATAAAGGATTCTGTACTAGGCACAGAGGTCAGAACCCGACGCCCAAGCAGTCACATATTTGTGGAGGAATGACAACTGAGAAGGTGTTTACTAAGTCAATTGTCTTCTTAAATGCATTCGTACGTCTTTTCTGAATTATTTTCTGAGTCAGAGACCTTGGTCTCACTCTAGTTATCGCTACATGTCTCTATTCATCAGGAGCCATACTATTTACCTTCATTATTCCCCTAGGGACACAGGGAGATTTACAAAACTATCAATACCTCTTAAAAAATGTAGAGCATATACTACCCTTATCTAGTTATTAACTTACTTGCAGAAAGTTATTTAAGTTTAGTGAAATATAATCATTGTCTTTCTTTGCCTTAACAACTTCTTTTGAATTTTAAAAAAGTAGTTGTGTGTGTGTGTGTGTGTGTGTGTGTGTGTTGTTAAAGTGGCAGTATGTCTCAAATTAGAAATGCCGTTGATTCATCATGCAGTCCCTAAGATTCTCTAAAGTGTCCAAGGGAAGAGAAGAGGCCCCAGAGTAAGGGAGGTGATATTAAGTGATGGATATGCTGGGAATATATGTATTAACAATTTAAAGCAAGCATAGTAACTAAATTTATTGAATAGTTACTGTGTGCTGGGTATTCTGTGGGCTATAGATAAATTAAATTATGTATTCTTCATGAGAGCCTAGAGGTCTGCATGCATTACCCATGTCCCCATTCTATAGGACAGGAACTGAAGCATGAAGAGAGCAATAATCATGACCGCTGTCACATAGGTAGAGATAAACCCTAAATTCAAGTATTCTGATATTGTAGTCCACACTGTTAACTATGGATGTGTAGTACCTAGTTCATAATTTTACTAATGCGTTAAATTCCCATCATCGTTGAAAATAGTAACACTCCTAATTTGATCTTTTGGTTACTTTTCTCTTAATAAAAGTCAGTGGAAAAAAAAATAGAACTTCCTTTGGCAATGCTTTTTGTCCCATAATTTATAGGCAAAATATACATAAAGCAAGAAGAAATATATAAATTCCTAGACAGACTGGAGACCACTAAATTATAAGAAATTTCTTATGATATGTTATATATTTTTAAATTAAAATAGTCATTTGAGCAGCTTTTGAAACTATTGAAATTTTTAGCATCAAGGAAATGTACTTCAGCATTTCAAATAGGGAAATATTTTGGGGGTGCCTGGGTGGCTCAGTGGGTTAAGCCACTGCCTTGGGCTCAGGTCATGATCCCAGGTCCTGGGTTAGAGCCCCACATAGGGCTTTCTGCTCAGCAGGGAGCCTGCTTCCTCCTCTCTCTCTGCCTGTCTCTCTGCTTACTTGTGATTTCTCTCTGTCAAATAAATAAATAAAATCTTAAAAAAAAAAAAAAAGAATCTTCAAATAAGGAAATATTTTTAACAGCTAGAATTTCTGTGACCATTAATAAACTTAAGAATTTTCTATTTTTATTTTTTTAAATTTTATTTGACAAACAGAGATCACAAGTAGGCAGAGAGGCAGGCAGGGGCGGGGGGTGGGGTGGGACAGGCTCCCTGCTGAGCAGAGAGCCTGACTAGGTGGGTTCAATCCCAGCACCCTGAGATCATGACCCGAGCCAAAGGCAGAGGCTTAACCCACTGAGCTACCCAGGCATCCCAAACTTAAGCATTTTAAGTCACCTGTTTCATCTAGCCCCAATGTCTGTCCAGAGTATGCACTGCAAAGAGGATATAAAGTATGACATAAAAACACCTGTTGAATTGTCTTGGTAAAATTTAAGACCCAGTTAAGATTTACATTAGGATCTTCTGACATGGCTCATAGTAAATGTTATGATTAAAAATTTAATAGTTTTGAATATTATCCAAATAATGCTAATCTAAGACACATGGGGTGTATTATTAGCAAAGTGAAGTACTAACTGGTTAAGTCTACTAATGCACATAAAGATCTTTGCACAGTGTCTGAAAATTTAACCAATGTTATTTCTCCCTGAAAATGATGGGTAATATGCAGCTGATATGATTAATGTTAGTAGCAACCATGAATCACAATTCATACGTAGAGCACACATACAAGTACGCGACTCCTTTCTTTGAAATTGTTCGAAATGCTTAAGGCAGTGCATACATTTTCTGTTACTCTGGTATCCCTATCAAGATTGTGATAGGTCATTTCTCTGTTTGCTCAGTTTCATCCAAAAGTTTGATTTCATGGAATAATTAGTAAACTGTTGCTCTAATTTATATCAAAAGGAAGAGCTGCAAGACTTGATCTGACTCTGTGTGTGTGTGTGTGTGTGTGTGTGTGTGTGTGTGTGTGTGTTTGGTGTTATCAGAGTGGAGGATGATATATACCAATGAACAATTCATTAACTGGAGTTTACAATTTGACATCATAGTATAGTGTCCTATGGCAGAGAGTTTTGTATCCTTGATGTAAATATAAAATATATTAACTAGTTATGATTGTTTAGGTTATGCAGTCATAACAAACAACTTTAAAATCTCAGAGACTGAAAAGAACAAAGGTTTATTTCTTGCTAATGCTGTGTGCCCATGTTCATCAATAAAAGACTCTATTCTACATCCCTCTCTCTTAGAGTTCCTGCTAATAAAGCCCCTGCCATCCAAACATCCCCATCTCTCATCAGGCACATGGGAACATGGTGAATCACCCACAAGTTTTTAAAGGCTTCTACCAGGAAGCAACACTTACCACTTTTGCTCATATTTCATTGGCCAAAGCAAATTATATAGCCATTCCTAACCGGAAGATGGACGAGCAGAGTAATCCGATCTTATGCCCGGATGGAAGAACAGTGCGATAGTAGTGAACACATTAATGATTACCATATAAAATTAACCAGTTTCCTTCAATAGTTTTATCACTTAAAAATGACTTATGATATAATGTAAAGTAGAATCAACAATGACTATGCTTTAGAACTTCAGCACAGGAAGGTAATTCCTACATAAAATCACCAGCAAAGAAAGTAGAGACCAAACTTGTGAAATGGATGGTATCCCCCTTTTTCATTAAAGGTGCATTTAGTCAAGGAGTAATCCTAAAGCTATGGTTTATTTTAGATGAATGCATGATGTAGTGTCTTTGACAGTAAGCACAAGCCAAGGACAGTGCCAATGCCTACATACAGCCCCCAAGCTGTGTTTTCAGAACACATTTGACAGTATCAACATGGTAGGAAAAGGAAAGCAACTGTGTATCATCTTCATCACCTGCATCAACACGAACAAAAGTAACGTATATACTATTATGTATTATTGTAAAAAGTCATACAGATAAACATAAATAACACTGCATGTTTATTTAAATTGCCAAACATAATTTGAAAAGTTAGAATATATCCAATCCATATTTTTAAATTAAACCTTGTATTTTGAAATAATTGGAGATTCACATGCCATTGTAAGAAATAATACAGAGAGATCCCACGGTCACTTTTATCCAGTTTCCCCCAACACAAACAAATGTTAAAAAATGGCCAAAAGACCTAAAAAGACATTTCACCAGGAAAGATACATAAATGGCAGATATGTATGTGAAAGGATGTTCACATCATTAACCCTTAAGGAATGCAAATTAAGATCATGGTGAGATATCATACACATCTATCAGACTATTCACTGCAAGTATATAGGAATTTACTGATTTTTGTATTTTTTTTTTGTATCCTGAGAACTTGCTGAACTTATTAGCTCTAAATGTTTTTTGTAATTTCTTCAAATGGTCTATGTAGACCATCACATCATCTAAAAGTAAGGACAATTTTCTTTCTATATGATTAACCTGTATGCCTTTTCTTTTCTTGCCTTATGGCACTGTTAGAAGTTCCAATATCATGTTAAGTAGAGGGCTGAGAATGCACATTATTACATTTGTTGCTGATCTTCCAGGGAAAGCGTTTAGTCTTTCATCATCATGTATACATCATATCAGCAGTAATTTTTTTGTAACTGTTCTTTTTGGAATTGAAAAATTTCACCTCCATTTCAGTTTTTTTTTTTTTACTGTGTTTATCATGAATAGATATTAATTTTTGTCAAATGCTCTTTTCCCCACCAAATGATATGATCATTTAATTTTCCTTCTTTAGCGTGTTCCAATAGTAGAGTATGTTGATTTTTGGCCATTGAACCAGCTTTGCATCCCTGCAATAAATCCCATTTAGCCATTGTGTATAATTTTTTGTATAATCTATTTGCCAATATTTTGTTAAAGATTTTTACATGTATATCCATAAGAGATATTGGTCTATAGTTTTCTTTTTTGGTGCTGTCTTCATTATTAATATTAGAGTAATACTAGCTCCATAAAATGAGTTACAATGTCTTCCCTCTTCTATTTTCTGAAAGAGATAGTGTAGAATTGGTATTAATTCTTCCTTAAATATTTGGAGAATTTGTCAGTGAAACCATCTGGTCTGGGATATTCTTTATATATACATATACATATGTATGTATATATGTATATGTATGTATATGTTATGAACTCAATTTCTTTAATACTTACATTGGTTTGCTTGGGCTGCCATAACAGAATACCACAGACTGGGGGCTTAAACAATAAAAATGTATATTTTCATGGTTCCTGGGGCTGGTAGTCCAAGATCCAGGGATCAGCAGGTTTGTTTTCTTCTCAGGCCTCTTCCTTGTCTTGCAGATGGTTGCCCTCTTGCTGTGTCCTGACATGGTCTGTCCTCTGTGTGTGCCTCCTTGGTGTCTCCCTGTGTGTCTGAATTTACCCTTTTTATAAAGACACTGGTCAGGCTTGATTAGGACCTGTCCTAAATGTCACACTTTAACTTAATCATCATTTTAAAGTCCCTTTCTCTAAACATGATCATATTGGGTATTGTGGTTAAGGCTTCAACATATAAATTCTGGGAGGACACCATGCAGCCCACAACAATATTTTATATGCTATTCAAATGATCTGTTTCATATTATGTGAGTTGTGATAATTTATTTAAGTTTATTGAGGAATTGGTTCATTTCCTCCAAGTTGTCCAATCCATTTGTGGAGCATTGCTCATATTTATTTTTGTTCTTTTGATGTCTGCAGTATCTCTAGTGATATCCTGTGCTTCACTCTTGATGTTGGTAATTTGTGTCTTCTCTCCTCTGTCAGTTTGATGGAGGTTTATCAATTTTATTGATCATTAAAAGACCACATTGTTTCACTGATTTTTTCTTTATTGTTTTTCTGTTCTCCATTTCATTGATTTCTGCTTTTATAATTATTATTTCCTCCATTCTGTTTGGCTTTTGGATTATTTTTCTTATCTTTTTCTATATTATTGAGTGGGTATTTAGATTACTGGTTTTAGGTTTTTCTTCTTTCCTAATGTATGCATTTAGTGCTATGAATTTCCCTTTTGGCACTGCCATAGTTCTGTTACACATTTTGATAAGTTGTATTTTCATTTGAATCCAGTTCAAGTACTTTTCAAAATTTCTCTTTTGATTTCCTCTTTGACCCCTGGGTTACTTAGAGTGTGGTGTTTAGTTTCAGATATTTGGAGATTTTTATTGTTGTTCTTGTATCTCTGTTTTTGGTCAGAGAAACTTATTTCCTGTACTGTCTTTATTTTGGTCTGAGAATACACTCTGTGTCATTCTGATTCACTTAAATATGTTGAAGTTGATATTATGGCCTGAAATGATGTTTATCTTGGATTATTTTCCATGAGCACATGAAAAACCTGTGTATTTAGCTGTTTTGGGGTAGAATGTTCTATAAATGCCCGCTTAGATCCTGGTGGTTGATACTGCTGACCAGTTTTTATATATCTTTGCTAATTTTCTGCATAGCTGTCCTGTTGCTTATTGAAAGAATGTGTGAGGTCTCCAATTGTTATTGTGGATTAGTCCACTTCTTTCATTTCTATCAATTTGACTTTACATATTTTGCAGCTCTGTTGTTTGGTATATTTATATTTAAGACTGCTTTGTCTTCTTGGTGTATTGATTCTTTTATCATTACATAATATCCCTCTCTATATCTGGTAATTTTATTTGCTTATAGTCTATTGTATCTGATATTAACAGATACTCCTTTATTTCTTTGATTGATGTTTTCATGATATCTTTTTTCCTATCCTTTCACTTTCAGTCTGCCTATATCATCATATTTGATTTGAATTCCTTGTACATATAATGTAGTTGGGTCATATATTTTAATCCACCCTGCCAATATCTTTTAATTGATGTTTTCAGACCATTTACATTTACTATAATTATTGATATGTTAGGCTTATTTTTGTCATTATATTTTTTGGTTTCTCTCTCTCTCTCTTTTTAACTTCCTCTGAGGTTTTTTCCCTTGCCTTTCTGTCAGTTACTTGAGCTTTTATAGAATTCCATTTTTTATTTGTCTATAGGGTTTTTAAGTGTATCTCTTTATATATCTTTTAATGATTGCTACAATCAATCATTATAATCAATCTATTACATCATACACACACACACATAGAATTTTTCACTGTCTACTGCTGTTGTCATTTTATCAATTCTAGTGAACCATAGAAACTACTTCTTGTTACATCCTTTCTTTCTCTGCCATTTATAGTTGTCAAATATTTCCTTTACAGGCATCACACAGTGTTAACATTTTTGCTTCAACCGTCGAATATAATTTAGAAAGCTCAAGAGGAAGAAAAAAGTCCATATTTATCCATATTTTTTCTCTCTTGATGTTCTAACATACCTTCTTTTCTTCCTTCCTTTTTGTTTTGAAAAGTTCCTTAACCATTCTTTTAGAGCAGACCAGTCTCCTGGTGACAGAATATCTTTGTTTTTCTTCATCTAAGAATGTCTTTATTTCCCCTTCATTCTTGAAGGATATTTTAACTCAGTATGGGATTCTAGGTTGATAATTCTTTTCTTTCAGCATTTGAAAAATGTACCACTTTCTATGGCCTTCATGGTTTCTGTTGAGACATCTGTGATTCATCTTGGTTTTCTCTTACATGAAGTGTCATTTCTCACTTCTTCTTTTCAAGACCTTTTTTTATCTTTAGTTTTCATAAATTTGATCATGTTGTGTATTGGCACAGATTTCTTTGAGTTTATTCTGTTTGACTTTTCAGATTTATTCAGCTTCTTGAATCTGTAGATTTATGTCTTTTGTCAAACTTGGGAAGCTTTCAAGCATTATTTCTTTGAGTACTTTTTCAGCTCAGTCCATTTTCTCCTCTCCTTCCAGGTACCGAAGACATGAATGTCAGATCTTTTGTTATAGTACTATACTGTATGTGTATCCTATGGCTGCTATAACAAATTTCCATAAACTTATTTTAAAACACACATTTATTCTTTTACAATTCTGGAAGCCAAAAGCCAGATACCAGTTCCATTGGGTTAGTCAAGGTGTGGCAGAGCTGGTTTCTTCTGAAGGTTCCATGGGACAATTCATTTTCTTGCCTTTTGTAGCTACTGGAGGCTATGTATTCTTTGACTCACAATTTCTTCAATCTAATCTCTTGCTTCTATAATCAAATCTCCTACTTTCTTTGCTGTAGTCAAATCTCCCTTGACTCTCTCTTTTAAGAACACTGTGATTACATTTAGGGTCCATCTGGAAAGTCCATTATATTCTCCACATCTCAAGCTCTTTAATTTAATCCCACCTACAGAATCCTTTTTGCCTCACAAGATTCCAGGAATTAGGATCAAACTGAATATCTTTCAGAGCCATTATTCAACCTACTGTACACACAGAGTCTCTAAGGCTTTGTTGTTTCAGTCTGTTTCCTTTGTTTCTCAGACTGAGTTATTCTAGTTATTCTATAATTCATCTCACAGGTTTTTTTCCTCCATCACTTCCACTCTGTTACTGGGCCACTCACAATATTTTATATCTGGTCATTAGGGGTTTTCTTAGTTCTAAAATTTCCACTTAGTTTTTTCTAATTCTTTTTTTCTTTTTCTTCTTTTTTTTTTTTAGCTGATACTTTTTACTTTTTTGTTTCAAGCATGTTCATAATTGCTCATTGGAGTATTTTTTAATTATGACTGCTTTAAAAAGACTATTTGTCAGACTATTCTAACATCTTTCTGTAATCCCATTGTTGGCATCTATAAATTGTCTTTTTTTGGTTCAGTTTCTGATTTTCCTGGCCCTTGGTGTGATGAATGATTTTCAGTTGAAATCTGGCCATATTCTTATTATGTTAAGAGACTCTGGACTTATTTAAACATCCTGTTTTAGTTGTCTTCCATGACCATCACCCCAGTGGGCAAAATGGTGATAGTGCCACCTCATCCTTGCCAGGTGGGGGAAGAAGTGTAGGTTCCTCAGTTGGTCTCCCTTGTCACCTAAGGGGGCTCCACATTATTGTGGGGATTGTGAATTCAAGTTATCCACTAGATCTTCACTGATACCTCTCTGGTTGGGAATGGTAGAAGTGCCTCTTTTATATTCCCTATAGACAACATGGGGACAAGAAGGTTGTCTGATTACTCCTGGGCCATGATGACAGTCCTGACTCTCCATTAGGCATCCCATGACACCACTTAATGGAGATGGGGAGGAGAGACTTGGTACTGCTAGGTGAAGTTAAAAGTTCAGCTTCCCCACAGTCTCCACTGACAACCTAGTAGGAGTGGAAGGTGGGGAGTCTCCTTACCACCTGCTGGGAATGAAAGTCCCAGGTCCGTACTTAACCTTCTATCTATTACATTGGTGGGGATGAGGAAATATGGGGCTCCTTTACAGCCTGGTGAATGTGGAGGTCTAGGTTCCCCACTTAGCCTCTGTTGGCATGGTTGTGGTAGGGGTACATTATTTTCTGTCTTAAATGGTTGGAATAAAGCCATTATTGTCTAAAGATTTTTTTTCATTTATTGTGTCATTCCTTTCCTAGTCCTTTAGCTAAGTAAAGCATAATTTTGTGCCCCCCCCCTTTTTAAATCTAAGTCTGTCAGGATTTCTGGGTTTCTAGTTTCTTATAGTTTCATGTTTGGGATACATGAACCAATACAGAAACCCAAGAAAGTCATCATTGGGGTGACTGAGGGCCCTGAGGCTCCCAGATGGTTTACCTTCTCTCCAACTTTCAGAGTCTTGGTATACTTATTTTATTTATAATGTTAAGGGTTTAATTTTACTTAGTGAAAGGGATAGGGAAAACTACTTCTACTCCATCTTCACAAAAATCTAATTCACATTTTTTATGCAGGTGTAAAATGAAAAATATCACTCGACATTGATTCTCAGAGGATGACGGGGATTAACTGCTACTCTGTTTCTGAATAATAAGTGCTTGACAGCTCAGCAGGATGAGGGGTACTTGGACAATGATGCAGACAGGAACACAGAACATTCCATCAGTGCTAAGGTTCAGGGACCATGTGAAGGTACTTTTACTCCTCCAAATCAGTGCTTTTTCCTCTCCTAAGAGACCATTGCTTCAGGCTATAGCAAAGTTGGAAACTTCTACCATTTTCATACACAGTCTTTTGTGGCAGATTTCTGAAACATCAACATCCCAGCCCCTACTGTATTCTCACTAAATGTTCTTTATTTCCGGGAACATTATCCATCTGAAACAGTTTTGAACCAAAAAGTGTGTGGGAAATGTTGCTAAGCTAAGAAGGAAATAGTGAACGCAAAATCTGTGTTTAAATTCTGGGGAGCACCTACCAGCAAGCATTCATGTTAATTTATTTTGGTGTAAAATTATACATTAAAAACAAATATATTAGCTTTGTCAAGTTGTTTGATTGCTGCTCAGTAGATTAAGTACAAGAGATGGGGATTAGAATTTTCTGCTTGAAACCAATGTTCTGAGGAATAACAGTTGACAGGGAGGCAATCACAAAGAACAATAGTCTAGGGAGACTCTTCCAAAAGACAAATCAAGTTATTAATGCTGTAGTTAACCCTGAAGTTCTCACTGTACTATAGTGATGTTCCTTCAGGTGTGGGCTTCAGACGGGTAGTGTCAACACAGTCTTGGAAGAGTCTGTGAATACAAATTTCTAAGAAACTCTGGGGATGGAGCCCACCAATCTCTTGTAACAAATGCTGCAAGTTCTTCTGATGCACGAGAAGCTAGAAGCCACTAACTAAGGTAACCATTGAGAGTACACTAAATTTGTGCTTTTTATGATTCTCAACTCACCAGTTTAGGTTTTGGAAAATTTATTTATCATGTTTAACATTTTGTGTGTTTTAATCATAAGTATTTTAAAAATAAATATAGCAAAGAAATTTAAAATGTATTACCCAAAATAGTCTCTTTAGTTACATGTGCCTTAATGATTACCACAATTGTTTTGTATCCTTGACCCAAATCGTCATAACTGCTCCAAGTCTCATCTTTTTGGTCGAAACCATAAATTAAGCCATGCCTACACTTCCCTGCCTTTGCTCCTCATTGCTACCAAATCATACATTAATGGATTTTCTTGGCAGTTTTTATGTTCTTTTGTAGAGCTGATACAAATCATGAAGATATTTGGAGGCAAGGGTGGGGGCGTCGCTGCATCATTTGAAGAAGATGCATTTTAGGAGATCTTGTCACACAATATTGTTAGAGACAGATGCATATGCAGATGTCCAGACTCATCATTGTCATTACCACATCAGTTCTACCATGGGGGATTCACTGTCTACTGCAGCTTGGCATTTTTCTCTGGGGTCACATGAGATTACAGAAAATTTTGGCTCCGGGGCTGTCCTGAGGAAAGAGAAGCTGCGTTTTGATTAGAGATTCTATAAATTGGGGCACAGTTACAAACCACAAGATGGGGTAAGACAAAGTCAGTAAGAAGCAAAAGGTTAGAAGTTTAAAAAAAAAAATCTTGTGATGTAATACACTCTAGATGCAGATTGGAGAGATAATCTGTGGCTTCTAGTCCTAAAGATGGTGCAGTTTTATATTAAGGACAGTATTAGATCATTCTATTCTTTCAATCAGCAATTCACCAAACACAGAACATAAATTAGAACATAGATTATATGACCATAGATATAGAACATAGATTTGAGTTCACAGATTTGAGTTTACTTAGTATCCACCACTTTGGGTTGCCAATCTTTTTGGGTTTTGATCAGTTATTATGTTTTATTATATGTCATTTTTAAGGTGAATTTTTTAACTTCTAGTAATAATAAAGTTCAATTCCATAATACCCTTTACTCCATATATCTTTTTAAAGGTGTCCTTGTTCTCGAGGAAACTAGGGGAAATGGCTCACAAAAAAATTCTGCTTTTGTTTTAGAATGAGACACGTTCTTGGTTCGGAAAATATTATTCTCTTGTCCTTTTAGAAGCCCCACTCCCAGTTGTATTGTGTTTTCCATCCCTTCTGTTCCCCTTGTGCATTCAATCTGATTATATTTCTCATTTATTCGCGATACTTGGGTGTTTAAATGGTTGCATCTCTGCAGTGTTTTAGGGATAAGACTTTTCCAAACCTTCATTATGTGGAAGTGTTTGTTAAATAACACCATGTGGACAGGTTGGAGGAACCACTCCTTTAAAAACATTTTTAAATGATGAGGCCGATGTTTGCTCTCACACACTTCTCTCATACAATAAGGGCCCCCAGCCCTCGTGATGCCAGTCAGATGCCTTCTTTCTGGAAGGAACCACTTGGCTGGCTTTTTAAAATATGTGGTAATTAAATCATCACCAAAATGCTTAGGCAAGGCTTAAATATGGAGAAAAACAGCTCTTGCAGAATAAACGGGGGCAAGGAAGGGGGGGCTCAGAAAGGTAAGAAGTACGCATCATGTCCTGTGTGGGCGGGCGTCCAGATTTTCCCCTACAGTGTTAGCTTCTATTTATAATCACAAAATGTGTCAGGTGATTTTTTTTCCATATGCAGATAAAGTCTGCCTCTTCCTTTTAACCTAGACACCGTAGAAGTCATATTTACCATTGAAATATATATAAAAGACTTCCTGTATTATAGTGCTTAAACCCCCTTTTTCATGGGCACCTGAGTGGCTCAGGCAGCTAAACCCCCTTTTTTATTAGTTTGTGGGTTTTTTCTCTTTGTTCTTTATTGGTTCAAGAATGTTTTTTCTCTTGTGCCTTATTTTCTGGGAGCATATGACATAACAGCTGTAAATTAAAAGTTCTTGAAATATCTCTCATACTTTAGATATGAGGTTAAAGAGTTGCTCCATATTCATACAGTTTGAATCTTTGTATTAGACAAGGAAGAAAAAACAATGAAGTGAACCCAAAGCAAGTTGGTATTCTGTATCAGCAATCTGCAAATGGGCTGGTTCTCAAGGCAAATAATCTGACTTCACCAGCCACGGTCATTGAAGGGAAAGCAATAGCCCTGTGATTTTGTGTGAACGAGCCCTTGGGAGGGTGATTGCTCTGGATTTTAGGGTTGAGGTTGGTGGTTAAGGGGGGGAGAGAGTGACAGATACTAGGATTCCACCTCTTTCTTAGCCATAATCCTGCCTGGCTGTGAACAGAGGGTAACCTATGCCAACTGTCTTTGTTTCTCCCTTCACTTTATTCTCTTCATCTCCTTTGTTTTGTGTTTGAGTTTTTTAAAGATTTATCTATTTAATAGATTTAGGGTGCCTGGGTGGCTCAGTCATTAAGCATCTGCCCTGGGCTCAGGTCATGATCCCAGAGTCCTGGGATCAAGCCCTGCCTCGGGCTCCCTGCTCAGTGGGAAGCCTGCTTCTCCCCTGCTTCTCCTTCTCCCACTCCCCCTGCTTGTATTCCTTCTCTCGCTGTCTCTCTGTCAAAGAAATAAAATCTAAAAAAACAAAAACAAAAACAAACAAAAAACAATTTGGGCACCTGTGTGGGTCAGTGGGTTAAAGCCTCTGCCTTCGGTTCAGGTCATGATCCCAGGGTCCTGGAATCAAGCCCCGCATCAGGCTCTCCGCTCAGCAGGGAGCCTGCTTCCCCCTCTCTCTCTGCCTGCCTCTCTGCCTACTTGTCATCTCTGTCTGTCAAATAAATAAATAGAATCTTTAAAAAAAATGCTTTAAAAAACAATTTATTTATTTATTTGAGAGAGAGCGAGAGAGCATGCAGAAGTGGGAGGGGCAGAGGGAGAGGGAGAGAGAATTTCAAGCTGACTCTGTGCTGAGAGCTGAGATGGACATGAGGCTCGATCTCACGACCCTGAGATCAGGGACCTGAGCTGAAACCAAGAGTCGGAGGCTCAACTGACTGTGCTTCCCAGGTGCCCCTGTTTGTGTTGTTTTGTTGTTTTTCTCTTGGCTCTCTCCTTTCCATATCCCCAGCCAGCATCAAGCTGAGTCGAATGGTCACACAAGGAGAATCATTGCTGGAACGATAAACTTAGAGACATGCTAGTCCTTGACCTTTGCTTCTCCAGACTCTCACCAAGCCTATGACAAGACTACATCGTCTAGTTTTCCCTCTCTGTTCCACCAGTCATTCCACATTACTCATCACTCCCTTGGATTCAGTATTTTATGTTAGTTTGTAGGAGAACCAGCCCTGGTCATAGTTGATACTAACTATACCTTCTATTTGTCCCTCTGTGTCAATGTGTTATGAAACTGGCCATTCTTTTTTTTTTTTTTTTTTGAGGTGTTTCTCTAAATCTGTTTCAAGGGCCACCTGCATTAGAATCTTCCGGGGTGTTTGTTAAAAGGATATGTATCAGAACTCCACCATAGACCCACAGTTCTTGCAGAATAAACAGGAGGGACAGAGGGAGATGCAGAGGGAGAAGCAGACTCCTCACTGAGAGGGGAGCACAGTGCATCACGGGACTCAGTCCCAGGACCCCGAGATCATGACCTGAGCAGAAGGCAGACACTTAACCCACTGAGCCACCCAAGCACCCCTGGGGTAGCTTTTAAAAAATCAGAATGCATGGATACCAAGTGCAGTTTCTTAATTTGAACAGTCTGTTGTGATTCTAGCATGTAGCCCATGTGAACAACTGGAAAATGAGCTGTAGAAATCGGATGGGTGGGAAGGAGGTTGGTTTGACAAAGAAGACTTACTTTAATGTATTCATCAAAGTCTAGGGTTTGCACCTCATTTATAAATTCAGAAAGTGGATCTTTCTCTCAAGGGCATAGTCACATTAACCAAGCTTATAGAGACTGAGCTATAAATAGGGATGCCATTTTTAGAATTATCACTGTCACTAGGACCTGCATGACCAGGGCAATCTTGTACTCCAGACAAGAAAGAGGGAAGAAAAATTATCATCATAAGTTTACTCCTTGGTAAGGAGGTCCTGTCAGACCAAGGAAAATTAGTTGAATAAAAGTGGTGAAAATACTAAAAAAAATGTTGTGTGTCAGAAAATCTCCTAAATATTTCACATTTGTGATTTCATATGATTGCTCTCGATAGCCCTTTTGGTGGTATTATTAGATCTCTGTTCTAGATGAGAAAGACGGGGGGAAAGACACTATGTAACTTGCTCAATAGCACAGAGCTACCAAGTGTGAGAGCTGAAATTCCTAGGCTCTGTGACTAAGTTATGTGAAAAAGAAGGAAAAGGCCAGATACCTCTAGAGTTGCTTAGCCTTTGCCATCTCTGTAGGTGATCAAGTGGGGTAGAATGGCTTCCAGTTGGTGGAGAAGAAAGGAACCTGTGAACCACTGTTTGTGTGATCAAGTGGGGTAGAATGGCTTCCAGTTGGTGGAGAAGAAAGGAACCTGTGAACCACTGTTTGTACGGATAGAATGCTTTCAAGTCATGAGTAATTAGACAAGCAGCACCTAGGTGGGTGAAGAGTAATGTCTTTGTCAGACCTTGTGGTTTCCTTTAACTGACCTCTCTGTAGTTGTGATTAAGTGACATCTGCATAATCAGGTTCTACTTTCAAATTGCCTTTTTAAAAAGATGCATCACAGCCATATAGAAATAGCTAGCCATAAATATTAATAAGTAGTAATATAGGTGTGTTTAAATATAGTAGACAAGTTTGCATATATCAGCCTTGTGGGTGTCCCCAAGTCCTGAGGTAACCTTGTCTCAGAAAATATGAGTGAAATTGGCTAGAACTTCCACCAGCTCCAACTCAAGCATACTTCCTCTTCTTCTGGGAGATTTTCATGGAGCTTACAGTTCCCCTGTGTCTCTGTTCTGAGATCTGCATCTGTTGAATTCCCAGCCACCACTCAGGGGCTTGTCTCCTAAAAACAATGCCAGCTTGCACAGGGGGTCGCCCTGCTATATGCCGCCCTTGATCCTTTACTCCCCAGAGTATCCCTGGCTCTAGGCTATGTGTTTAGCAGATTTTGTTGTAGGACTCAGACATTAAAGTTGAGTAGTGGGACAGAAATAGTGGATACGCCTTGAATTAGAACTTCCCCAACCATTTCAGGGTGGGGGGGTGGGAGTCATAGTTTGTGTTTTTAACTTACGCTCTGGCACCTCACCAGGTGAGAAATGGGATTATTTCTAAGTGCACGTATTCATTTCAAAGTGGCAGGTGCACACTAGTAAATCATATTTCTGGCTCTCTATTTTCGCCAGTTTATCTGCTAGGAGCTATCCATCAGATTCTTGGCTGCTATTGAAATGTAACCGTTACTCCCGACAGGAAAAGCGAATGGCCTTCTCATCTATGAAACAAATGTCTGCCACCAGCGGTCCCTGAAAACGCCTCAGCACGTACAAATATTGGTGAATCCTGCAGACCGATAGCACTGCCATATATGGTCTTGTGACTAACACTTTGAGACCATTTTAAGTCAGAGTGCAAGCCTAACTCCATGCTGGGGGTGGTATGACTGTTCACTACAGCCTCCTGTTGAGAAGCATATAATCTGTCAAGGGGGAAAACTTTAGGGCTCTAGGTAAGGAAGACATGGTATATCCTTGAGTGGACATCTTTCTTTTTCTTTCTTTTCTTTTTTTTTTTGAGTGGACATCTTTCAAAAGCAAAACTAAACTATAACAGTTCTTTGCAGTCGTGGAGATGACTAGTATCTATGCCTAAATAAACATGTTTTGCATCTTAAGGTTATGCTTAAATAAACATGCTTTGCATATATGTTGAAATTTTCCACTGTGATGAAAAGTAACCATGGCATTAGCGGATACAAGCTAGCAAGCCAGCATAGAAGAAGGATACTTGTTTCACTTAAGATGAGACTACTGCTCTACAGTGAATGACATTTACTTTTGTAATTTAATGATTCATGGAAAACTCCAGAAGTTGCTTAAGATTGGTGGCAAAAGTAACAACCAGATAGTTTTGGATTGTCTATGCCTTTAGACAGACATAGCACTTAGAGCTCAGCTTATTTCCGAGAAGACTTTTGCCTCATATCTCTTACAACTGCCAAGATAGCTATTATTGTGGGCTAGACCTGTTACACTAATCTCCATGTCTGTGATTCCAGAAAACACTGGATGAGACAGATGCAAACTCAGAAGGTAAACACAAAGCTTAACAACAAATATATGCTAATAGTGAATGTGACATCAAATTGTCGCAAAACTTAAGACTTTATATGATCAAAGCCTGTGTCAGTCTTTACCTAGTGATAGACTAGGAGGAAAATACCACAGATCTCAGATGCAAAAGTCATATCTTCCTGCTCACATCATTTTCTTTAGCAATACCTGTCATGTTACTGTGGGTCTGCCAGAGGCTGAGCTGACAACTGGATGATTTGCTCTAATTTCTCTTTAGAGAATCTCATCAGTCTGTTACAAAGTGACATCTGAGTTACTTAGGTAACTTGGGATGGGACTGGAGGAGAGTGAAGCTGGACCACACAGAGCATGGGCAGAGGCACCCTCCTTCCCGCCCTTATCCTCAGGGAGCTTACATTCTATCTGGGAGATGCAATTAAGAAGAGAATCAGTGAAACAACATGATATAAGGAAAGGTAAATTTGTTGTGTGAAATGAGAAAGCATGTAGAAATTCTAAGATGCGGGAAGGTTATCGGGGAGTATGTGACAGTGTCTCTGTACCTTCTGCAATTAGAGATCCACGAGTGCAAAAACAAGTGGGTATCACCATTGGCCACTGCCTGCAGCCTACCCCAGATCCCCGCAAGGCAAACCTCAGCAGGCCTCCCAAGTCACTAGAATCATGTGCAGTGGAAGAGAAAACGTAGAAATACAAAGATAGCAGACATAAGGTCCCGGGGTCCTCTGCAAGAGTTCATGCATTGTGCTTATCTTTGTCTCTGTAAAGGAACGAGGAAAGAGGAAAGAATAATATCCCTTTATTATTATTATTATTATGTTCAGTTAGCCACTGTATTAGTTTTTTACATAATTAGTTTTGATGTAATTATTTTTGATGTAGTGTTCAGTGATTCATTAGTTGTCTACTACACCCAGTGCTCATCACAGCATGTGCCCTCCTCAACACCCATAACCCTGTTACACTCTTCCCCCTCCCCATCCCTTCTGAGACCCCCATATTGTTTCTCAGAGTCCATAGTCTCTCATGGTTCATCTCCCTCTCGGATTTCTCCCCCTTTGGGTTTCTCTCCCTTCCCCTGTGGTCCTCTGTGCTATTGCTTATGTTCCACATATGACTGAAACCTTATGATAATTGTCTTTCTCTGCCTGGCTTATCTCACTCAGCGTAATCCCCTCCAGTTCCATCCATGTCGATGCAAATGGTGGGTACTCATCCTTTCCGATGGCTGAGGAATATTCCATCACGTATAAGTATCACATCTTCTTTATCCAAAGAATAATATTCTTCACTTAAGGTATGCATGGTGAAATCCAGCTTGCAAAGCAATTTTCCCACAGTGTTTCTCATTTTTTCATCATGCGAATCCCGTGAATTAGTGATTTTTTCACTCCCAGTAGGCGCCGAATTGTGATTTGCCAAAGATCCCGCAGCTAGTAAATGGCCAAGCAAGAACTCAAATCCTACCTGGACACTTCCAAATTCTGAGTTCTTTGTCCACACCACAGTGTTTGAATGATAACTGCTGATAGGAGAGAGTCTCCTGCCTGTCGTGGATTGGGGAAATAGAACAAGAACATAAAACCTATCCCATAGTCTGCTCAGAGATTCTAATTGGTAGGAACTCCCTTCACAGTGGGTATTTAAGGACCTTAAAAGGTTGTTCTGAGCTCTCGTAGGATTTAAGATAAAGGATCAATTTCCACGTTCAAGGAAATCTGTGAGCCTATGACCTTTGTTCTATACCCACATCAAGTCAGAGAGGAGTTTGGGGACCAGGATCTCTATGTATCATATTAAGTAACATAGAGAGTATATGTATATGACAGTGGTTCAAGGTTTTAGCATGCATCAGAACCACCTAAAAGGCTTTTGAAAACAGATTGCTGAAACAGTTTCTGATTTAGTAGATCTGGGTAAGGGCTGAGAATTTGCATTTTTAACAAGTTCCCAGGTGACGCGGGTGCTGCTGATCTAGGGACCACACTTTTGAGAGCCATCAATATAACAAGTGAGGCACACAGTGAACTACATCGATTTTATTAAAAAGCAACTTTTTAAACATAAAATCTAAGATGGACTTAAAAAGGAAATGGGGCACAAAGTGTGGCCGAAGAGGCTATGTTTTGAAAAGTCCATGAAATCATCCTGTGCTGTGCATTGATAATGTGAAGTGTGGGACTTAGGAGGGTAGTAGTGGTGATCATGGAGCATTTTAACTTTGGGGTGTTTGTTCAATAATTCTGCCATTAAAGTAGACTCCCTCCCCTTTGCTTGGTGCCATTTTCAATTCTTGTTCAAAATACCCCAGAACAGCTGGGTCAACTGACTCCATCTACCTGCTTCTACCCTGAGTTCAGCTCTAACCAATTCATTCCAAATGGGATTTTTTTCCACTTATGTTGCCAGGGGGTTCACTGGCTTTGTTCACCTAGTTAGATAGCAAACTCCATGAAGAAAAGACTCAGTCTCTGAATTACTGGTTGGCTAATTCTGATGGTTTCTGATTGTTGTTCAGGAAATCTGGGTTATTGTGCTCCTCCCACTTCAACCTCCTATACAGACCTTTCCTTGAAAACAAAACAAAACAAAACAACCCCCAGTACAATATGTAAGGATGTTAATTCCTCAGCCAGTTATTTTAAACTTACTTGCACACACGTGCACATAGACACAATAGAAAGTGTCTTACTATTCCATAACCATAGTTGTACTTGTGAAATAAGCCTTGTCTTCAATCATATTGCATATTGTCCCTTTAACTATAATGGACTAAATGTGTGTCGCCTTTGTTCTCTATTACTTGTGTTTTACTGTTATTGCTTGTGTGTGTGCGTGTTTAGGGCTATGTAATTTTACTACATGTGTAGATTTGTGTTACTACCACAACAGTCAAAATAGAGAACATTTCCATCACCACAAGGATCCCTAGTGCTGCTCCACACACATTCCCCTTTCTCTCTCTTTCTCTTTCTCTCTCTCTTTTTTCTTCTTTTTTTAAGATTTCGTTTATTTATTTGACAGAGAAAGACACAGCGAGAGAGGGAACACAAGCAGGGTGAGTGGGAGAGGGAGAAGCAGGCTTCCTGCTGGCCAGGGATCTCGATGTGGGGCTCAATCCCAGGACCCGGAGATCATAACCTAAGCTGAAGGCAAATGCTTAATGACTGAGTCCCCCAGATGCCCCATATTCCCCTTTCCAAGGCCGTCTCCCTCCCTCCTTACCCAACCTGCAAATCTGTTTTTCCTCTCTTTAATTTTCTCATTGCAAAAATGTTATGTAAATGGAAATGTACTTTATGCAAACTTTTGAAGTTTTTTTTTTTAAAGAAACTTGGCATAATTTCTTTGAGATTGGATTTGAGATCCAAATTGTTGCACGTATCCGTAATTTGCTCTTTGTTATGGCTGGGTACTATTCCTTGGGATGGGTATACCACTGTCTGTTTAACCATTCATCTGTGAAAAGACATCTG
Source organism: Lutra lutra (assembly GCF_902655055.1). Classification (NCBI taxonomy): domain Eukaryota; kingdom Metazoa; phylum Chordata; class Mammalia; order Carnivora; family Mustelidae; genus Lutra; species Lutra lutra. Next base: position 38,488,690 of record NC_062289.1, on the reverse strand, counting down.
ATTTTTTCCCCCAGTTTTGGACTGTTACAAATAAATATGCTATTAATGTCCATGTATAGATGTGTATGTAGATGTAAATTTTCATTTCTCTAGATAAATGTCCAAGAATGCAATTGCTAGATGTTTAGTTTTGTAAGAAGCTGCCCTACTGTTTTCTAGAATGGATTTTATGTTCTCACCAACATTTCAAGAGAACTTTTTCCATCTCCTCGCCAGTACTTGGCATTGTCCTTATGCTTTATTTTAGCCTTTCTGATAGACTTGTAGTGTTTTTATCTCATGTGGTTTTAAATGGCATTTCCTGGATGACCAGTGATGCTGAACATCTTTCCATGTGCCTATTTGCCATCTGTATACCCTCTTTGGTGAAACGTATCTTCATGTCTTTTGCCCATTTTCTAATTGTATTGTTTTTTTAATTTACTGTTAAGTTTTGAGAGTTCTGTCTGTGTGCTGCTGTCTGTGTGTTGGATATGTGGCTTCCAAACATTTTCCTTTTATCTGAAGCTTAGATTTTCATCTTAACTGGCTCTTTCATGAAGCACACAGTTTTCATTTTGATAGGGTCCAATTTATCAATATTTCTTTTTGTGGATTGTCCTTTTGGTATGAAGTTTAAGAACTTTTTGCCTAGTCCAAGATCCTGAAGATTTTCTTTCCTAAAAGTTTTGAATTTTACATTTTACTTTTAATTCCATGATGCATTTGAGTTCATTTTTGTGTAACATAGTTTAGATGAGGTGACTGTTTTGCCTATGAATGTCCATTTACTTCAGCAAATATGCCTTCAGTTTTGACATATCTTTTTTTTTTTTTAACTTAACAAGCATTATTGTGAGAGCCTTCCAAATGTGAGACACCATTAGGCAGTAACGATAGGGAAATTCACAGACTATGGTTCCTGAATGATCTTGAAGTTGGGGATATAAATACATAAATACTTTCAAAATTTTAGATCCAATTATAAGACAAAAGAAAAGGACTTGAGGGATACAGGAGGATGCAGGTAGGATTAAATGTAAGCTATTGGTGTCGCTTAAATGAGAGAATTAAAGCAGGGATATAGAGACAGAATGGAGGGAAGGCGGAGGAGAAATGTTTATGAGGAATATTTATCAGAGTCTAGCAGAAGGTAGTTTAGGGAGAAGAGGGTGTCAAAGGTTGCCTATGTGGATGGGGGTTTGTACCAAAAAAAGGGGAAAAGGAGCAGGTTTCGGTGGAAGAAATGAATTGGTTTTAAACTTCTTGAGTTCGAGGTGGCCATTAAACATTTAAGTGAAACTTGCCTAGTTTTTCACATATGAAACTAAGTTTGCAGATTAATTTCATGGTAAGCAATTTTTGAAAATTGCCAAAAATTATATAGAGTTCAGATGCCATAAATTCAGGTTGTGCTGTTTTGTTTTGTTTTAAAGATTTTATTTATTTATTTGATAGGCAGAGATCACAAGTAGGCAGAGAAGCAGGCAGAGAGAGAGGAGGAAGCAGGCTCCCTGCTAAGCAGAGAGCCCGATGCAGGGCTCTATCCCAGGACCCTGGGATCATGACCTGAGCTGAAGGCAGAGGCTTTAACCCACTGAGCCACCCAGGCGCCCCGAGGTTGTGCTGTTTTAAGTCAAACACAGAAATCATAGAATTGTGAAAAGGAAACATTATGTTTAATGGAAAGGCTGAGGGCCTTGGTGCATTTTAGGCTAGAATCAGAAATAGAGTGGCTCTGACTAAAAACTGTTTAGCTCATGAAGTTTTGTGTTTTATAAACTGAATCTGAGCCTCAGTTTTCTAATCTAGGAAATGGGTGTTTTCAGAATCCTGGAGCTTACAGGATTACCATGAGGACCAAACAAGATGGCAAGCCCAAAGTGCTTTATCCATAATGAAGTTCTGACATGTGTTAGTTCCTTTTTCCCTACCAGGTATATTTGAGATCATTTAGAATGTTTCCAAAGTATTTTATGAAGGGGAACTCTTTTCTGAAACAAAGTCTTATATAGACCTAGAAAATGGATCAAAGCAAAGCTGTCTCTTCTTTATCCAATTCTTTATCCAAGTTCTCCATTGCAACAACCATGTGGGAATGGCGGGCTCTTTGAAAATCACGGATATAGTAAGATCCTCAACTTAAAGATGAGAAAATGGATCTGAAGAGGAAAAGAAAGTTTTTGCAAGTCATGTGATGAAAGCAGACCCTGGTGTAGTCTCAACTTACCAGTTTCCTACTCCAGACACTTCCCAAAATGCTGTAGTAACTGACTCAAATAGCACTGGCTTGCATGGCTGGCTATGGTTATGGTTCCAAAAAAATCGGTGTCTTAAGTGTTCCGTGCAGTGTGGTGGCATTCCTGTCCCCTGTGGCCTCCACAGCACCCTTCTGCCAAGTGAGCCTCTTTTTAAGAGGCTTGCTTGGATGTGTTTAAAGAAATGGCCTTTATGTACCCACTTTATATGAAACATGACCATGATGTTCTTCTATCCTTCTCTCTTAATAGCTAGTGTTGGCAAACATGTCATATCTTAGAGGGCTTAGAAAGTGGTCCTTGGGCAGTGGTTTCAGTCGTGGAGTAATCCAGGGAACATTTTTAAATTGTGTACTCTGGGGCTCAATCCTGGAAGATTCTGAGTCAGAGGGTATAAAGTGGATCTTTAGAATCTCATTATTTGAAGCTTCCCATGTGAGGCTGGAATTTGGGGACCACTGCTCTGTGGACCCCTGAAATGGCCAGTGCTGTCCCTTGACATTTCCTTTCTAGATGACTTTGGCTTTTGAGCACTTAATGACATTGCTCAGATCTTCTCTCCAGTTCAGAACCCAAACATGGTCCGCCTGCCCTGCCTGAGTCTGCCTATCCCATTCATCAAACCTTTTCCTGGAGGAACAGCTCACAGGCAAAAAATGGTGTCAGGTTGGCAGTAATAAAGTGACAATCCAAAAGCCATCATTTTTTGAGCCTTTGCTATGTGACAGATGAGTTTTTAGTGTTTTTTTCTGTATTTTCTGATGACAGAAGTCTGACCTTTAGACTTTCGTTTACAACTGCCTACTCAGTATTACCAACAGAACTTTTCATGACTCCCTTCCCTGATCTGTGCTCCTATCCCAGTCTTCCCTCAGTACCTTCCCAGCAGTCAGCCAGTTGCTCATGCCCAGATCTACTCTTGCCTCCCGTTGCCCCTCACAGACCATATCCAGCAGTAAATTCTGTCAGCCATGCTCTCCAAATCTACACCAATCTAACCACTTCCACCCTGCCCCACCAGAGCCATTCAATCCAAATCTCTATTGTTTCCTGTTTCTGTTATGATAGTAGCTGGGTGACTGGGTTACTTTTGCTTCCTATGGCTAGTTTTCAGAGATGAATCAAGAATAATCATATAAAAGTAAAAATCCGAGATGTCATTCATTCGTGGCCTAAAATCTTCAGTTACTTCTTATCACACTTAAACATTGGTGTCCTTACCAAACATTACCTGTAAATTCTACATTATCTGGCTTAGTCTCTCTCCCCCTTATTCTTCTTACTCTATTGCTTGTCCCCTGTTATCTTTACTTCACTATCATTCCCTATATAAGCACAGTGTTTGCCCACCTCAGGGCCTTTACCGTTGCTATTCCCCTACCTGGACCTACTTGCCCCAGAGCTTCCCATGGCCCCCCTCTCATCTCACAGAGATCTCTGTTTAAATAACATTCTTGGTAAATCTTCCCTGCATGGTCTTCCTAAAATAGCACTCCTGCCTCCCTATTCCCTTTCCCACTTCACTTTTCTTTGTAGCTTTTACTACTGCCTAACATTTTGTCATACATTTCTTTGGTTGGTTGTTTTTCTGTCTCTTGTACTGGAGTGTCAGCTCCATGAGGGAAGGGATTTCTGTCTGTGTCTTGTTCGTCTTTGTATCCCTGGCATTTGGCACATAGTCAGTGCTTATAAAGTATTTGCTGAATGAATGAATGAATGAATGAACAAATGAATAAATGCAGCTGTTGTTACCATCTGGGTTCTCCTGCAGCAATGCCTTTGAGTCTTATCCCTCAGATGCACAAAGAATTCCTGTAGACTTTGATGACGTATGTCCTGATCTCTCAGTCATTGGACTCATGATCTTGTTTGCCATTTGTTACTGCTCTTTAGTATTTATTAAGAACTGAGTCATTCCTAGAACAGTCCTCAGAATACTTCACTATTTTCCCTGAAACTAAGGCCGCTAGGCTTTGCCTCCTCCCCTTTTCTTCAACACTTTCAGATTTAGGTTGAAAGAGAGCTATAAAGAGGGCAAGCTACATTGGGTCCTCAATGTCCCCATAGACAGGAAAATACTCCATACTCATTTACTGCCTCTCCTGACCTTTATAGAGCCATGTGAGTGAGTGAGGTGGACAATAAAAACCCTCTGGGACCCTCCTGCTAATATTCCTCCTTTTCACACTAAAAATGTATAGATGGGTGATTTTCCTCCCCTTTTGTGCATGGCTCCCTTGTCCACTATGAGCCATTTGCTACAGAAGTCTTGCATGTGTTCTATGTTCACTGATGCCTGAAATACTAGTATAGCTCTGTCTTCTTTTTATTCACACTCGGAACATTTGTTTTATGACACATGAGAGCCAACAAGTGTGGTCAAGTGCAAACAGACCCATATGCAGGTTGGGTGGGGAGGGTTCCTTGCGGAAAGCTAGCTCTCCCCACAGTGCACCCACACACAGACCCGTGGAAGGCTGGCAGCCTTGTTGAACTAGAGTGGGCCAGCTTGCCAGTGGGCACCTTGCACTCAGAGCAGATGGACCCGAGCAGGGGAAGGCAGCAGAGCACGCATGTCCGTTCTGGCCACATGCATATTTACCGGGTGTGTCTTTTATTTACAGGAGACAAATTCTTGAACCAAAAGGCCAAGCTTACAAAATAAGAGTCAGGAAGGATGAGCTTTCAGCCTTAATTAAAACATGCCAGAAAAGAAATCAACATTCTGATCTCATTTACTAAAGCTTATACATTAACTTGTTAAGACCCTCCTCCATCCCAAATCACTCATCACTGAAGGGGATGCCCTGTCTTGCTCCAGTAGGTTTTCACTTGCAAACTCACTGAGTAGCTTAATCTTAATCTCTAAAAAAAAAAAAAAGAAAAAGCAGAGATGTAAGGGGAATCACTGCATGCAAGGAAATTAATTTTTACCAGCATACATTATCTGAAAATACTATTAGAATTATTTTCCAAAACTATTTTTCTCTTTTAGTTGTCCCAGGTTAATAAAACATTCCTTTTCCGGCTCACTTCAGAGGATGCCTAGGAGGTATTAGGACTTAAATTGCAGCATAAGCAAAATATTTACATGTTGAAAGTCTTCTTTAAGAAGACTGTGGAATGTCCCATTTGCCCCAGTGGTAAACTTGAAAGAGAAAAATAATTGTGATTACTAAAAATATGCAACTCACCTTAGATAATCTATAGACATTGTATTCATTCAAATAGAACAAAAGCAAAACGAAAAACAAAAGGGTCTCTCACAGACCCTACATATAATTCACGGGCATATTAGAATATTATTTCACGTTTACTTAGCACCATACACCTCCCTCATGTTTTCACACGTTACCTTGCTCAAGCCTCACAATTACCTTGTGAAGTAAGGAAAACCTGTTGGTCTCTCTCCGCATTTGAGAACACGGAGGACAGTGGAGGTACAGTTAAGCAAGTTCAAACTTCAAGGTCATTTGTCTTCCGTGACTTTTAGCTTTAGTTTGGGGGCTGTTACATAATGAGAAGTTATCTAGTGATGGCTTCTAAATTGATTCTATTAATGAAATTGGGCAGTGGAGACGGAAGAACTCCTATGTTTCAAGTGTCTTGGCCCCTGACTGCAAAACTGCTTTTGACAGCTGCTGGTTGACTTCTACTAATGTTTTTGACAACAGTCAAGTCTTCCAGAGCATTGAGTAGGTTCCTGAGTTGCCTAGGATGTGTTGAATTTTTGAATAATCATGTTGATGGTTGTGATCTTTGCTCTGCTCTATTCTCTATCTGTTTCTCTTGCAGATATTAAAACAATGTCACTGCTCTAGGGAAGTGTGGGTTGAGCCATATGGTGCTTTTGTTGTTTTATAAACTCACATGGTGGCCTTTATCCAAAATAATAGCAATAAGTAGAACTCTGTAGTAAAGTGCTGTGCTGTGTAGATTCATTGTATGAACATATGCTTGAAAAAAATAATTTTAAAAAATAAATTTTAATTTATGCTACTATGCCTACTTTGAGATATCCATCCCCCCACAACTGGAAATTCTATGTTTATTTTGACATGCTACAAACAACATGCCATGACTATTGTTTACATGTAAACATTAAAGTTTATGGACTTTCTGCTTTTAGACCTGAAGTTGATAATGCCATTTTCGTCTTGAGAACCAATCAAAAATCTTTTGAAAGTCAGCTCACTTAAAGAAACCCAGAAAACCACTCTCCGCATGAAACTTGGAATATCATGTGACTCTTATTATAAATAGGTTGTTTGAAGAGATAGCAGTAAGTTAAATTACAAACTGTTTTCCAAGTAATTGATATCCATTACTGGATTTGGACAGAGCAGAATTATTATTATTTTTATGGTGGCTGGTACCCTGGTATGCAAGATAGAGCGCCCTTCCTCTTGTCAGTGGCTTGCAGAAAAATTATAGTTTTTAAGATGTTGCAGAGACACGAAAGGATTTTTTCAAAGGTTTATATGTTCTCAGAATGTAAAAGAAAAAATATTCCAGGAAGCTGTGATGGCCAGGTCATTTCTGCCTGATCGAGGACTCAATGTAATTACTTGTGCCGAGAGCCTAGAACTCAAGAACAAGTGAGTCTGGGGCACATGGGAGCTGGACATATTAGATGAATTATAGATTGGAGTGGGTGACAGCTACATTTCTAAAACCCACTAATTCCCTAATTCAGCCTTGAGGTCATACAAAGAGGGGATAATTAAATTCAACACATACCCAAGGTGACAAATTTTTTTTAAGACTTTTTATTTATTTATTTGATAGACAGATCACAGGCAGGCAGAGAGAGAGAGAGAGGAGGAAGCAGGCTCCCCGCTGAGCAGAGAGCCCGATGCAGGGCTCGATCCCAGGACCCTGGGATCATGACCTGAGCCGAAGGCAGAGGCTTTAACCCACTGAGCCACCCAGGCGCCCCAGTGACAAATTTTTAAAAGAAATCAGATTGGATGCCAGCTTTGTGGTACATGTGGAAGCAAACATTCTTAGGAGTGCAGAGATGGAGTTTCTTGTTGCTGGACCCTCAAAGTCTGTGTGAATCTCCTGGGAGCAATGAGCAAAGTGGGGATGCATAACTACTCTGCTCTCTCAGGCATCAGGCATCTAGGGGTGCAGTCCTACCTAGAGCACTGGCTCCCCACCTCCCACTCCAGACACCACATCTGATGAACCACCTGGCAGGGATTTATCCTATCTCTACCATCATTCCTTTCTTCCCCGATTGTGCTTCCTCTCTTCCCCATTACTCGACCTCCTCTGGCTTTCAGTCATCTCTCCAGCTTCAGTTCTGCCTTTTGCCCTCTGCTGCTCTTGCAAGCAACTCCCGTCTGACTCCCAGAGGTCATTAATATCTACCTGAGGCTTTTCTGAGCAATACTCCCTTATCCCTACTGGAGGGAATGTTTAGACTTTGGGCTTCTAAGTCTTGAAAAAGCATTTTAAGACCGGTGGTTCTTCTTTGTCCTTCAGACCTTTTGTTAGAGGAAAACATAGTTAGCAATCATATTGTTCCATACTATTCTGTTCCACTATTCAAAGAAAAGCACTCCTCTGACACACAGCAGTAGAACTAGAAATAAACAATCCATCAACAGACCTAGAAAGAGCCAGTAGGTATTAGCAGAAACCAAAGAGAATGAGATATATAATCATTCTTATGAAATTATATTAGACATATGGAAAGCAAATAGGCAACAGACTGACAGGCAAGGTACTTCCAGGAATTTTAAAGGATCCATGCATCTGTCTTATTCATGCATTGACCCTTCCTGTGAATAAGTTAATATCATTTCCACGTCACAATACTGAAGCTGGCCTCCAGTACTCTTTGGGGTAGGTTTCTGAGTGTTGTGGAATTATAATGGTTGGCACCTCCTTGAATTCAGCACTCCTTTGGAAGACTGAGCCATGCTTTTTAAAGGAATGCTTGCTAATACAAAAATATAGTTGGTGATAACATGATTAAAGAACATGGCCACACATGTTCCTGTTAGAAACCAAAGCTCCAGGCGCCTGGGTGGCTCAGTGGGTTGAGCCGCTGCCTTCGGCTCAGGTCATGATCTCAGGGTCCTGGGATCGAGTTCCGCATCGGGTTCTCTGCTCGGCGGAGATCCTGCTTCCCTCTCTCTCTCTCTCTGCCTGCCTCTCCATCTACTTGTGATCTCTCAAAATCTTTAAAAAAAAAAAAAAAAAAGAAACCAAAGCTCCATTATTACCTGGGTTTTTGCTGTTAGGATCTTGAGAGATTAGCAGTTTTTCATAAAATTGTGTTTCCCGCAAAAGAAGCTGGGGACTTAAACAGAAATAGTTAGGATTTAATGGCTTTGGTCTTCTTGAATATGCTATCTATCCTTCCACTCTTTAGGCTAAAAGTGATTCATTTAAAAATACAATGAATACAAAACACTCTTAGATGGTAGTACGTTGTCAAGGTTAGGAGCGGGAATTATAGACCCATATAGACTGAGCTCAGTCCTAAAGGTCTAACTCTTAACTGTTTGTGTGCTCTTGGGAAATTTGCTTTAAAATTCTCACTTGTGAAAATGAGGACAGTTATAGTACCTACCTCATAAAATTGTGGTCAGTAATGTACACCGAGTGCAAACACTTAGAATAGCACCTGGCACATTCTCTAAGTATTAACTATTATATTACAATTAACCAATAAAGAAGACTGTTATATTCCTATATTTAAATCATCACCAAAAAAGTCATCACAGAGGGGCGTATGCACGGCTCAGTCAATTAGGTGTCCAATTCTTATTTCGGCTCAGGTCATGATCTCAGGGTTGTGAGATCCTGTCCTGTGTTGGGCTTGTCACTGGTCATGGAGCATGCTTGAGATTCTGTCTCTCCCTCTCTGTCTGCCCCTCCCCCTACTCAAGTGCCCACGTGCGCACGCGCTCTCTCTCTTAAAAAAAAAATCACAGAAATATTTAATATAGGAGTATGTAAAATTATAATTTTGTGGAACTATATTTCAGAGTTGACTCAGTCCTACGCAAACAATATTTGACTATCCCCAGCATGTGAAGTTGACCCTTCTTTTTATTTCAGGATGCACAGTTTGTATTTTTCCCCATTCTTGGAATTTTGCTGTTTTTCTCAATGAATAAGAGAAGAGAAACTATTTCTAGAGAAGTTGTTCTTTTCTTCACTCTTTTGTTTAAGGTTAAAATACGTTATCTTACAAGCATATGTGGCTTTCATGTGCAGGGGGCACCAGGAGGATCTGTTGGCCCCACCAAAAAGGAACAGACACTGAAATTTCGGGCAGAATTTCATGGAAGACACTACATACTTCTCCTGCTGTTTTTCTCAGGCTTACTATTTTAAAGGATTTGGCCACCATTTTTTTTTTTTTCATTCCCTTCTCTCTCGACGCCGGTCCTTTCTGTAACCCCTCCCCTAATTGTGAACACAGAGATACCTGCATACAGAGAAACATGGTGGGGATGTGTGTGCCTAGTGGCATACTCAGATATAGTAGATAAGTTCTTTCTGCTAAGGCTGATTACACAGAACTCAAAAGGTCATTTAGTCAGATTCTTTTGTCAAATAGTACTTCCCACAAACCAAGGAGAATTGTCTACTCATCAAGAAAGAGATTTCTTATCTTTCTTTTTTCTTATACAAAAGAGTATTTTAAGGGGTTCACCCAATGCTCCCAATAGTTAATAAAGAATGGCATTTTAATAGTAGACATTCTAGACGCAGACAGAAACCTCAGTGAAAAAAGACAGTGTTTCATTTTGTTTTCATCCAAGGCCTTGTGCTTCCTACAAAAAAAGGTGAAATCATTTAAGTGGCAAAACAAGTCTATATTTAGAATGAAGACACATTGTTACTAGTTTAATTTCTCCCCTTTCATGACTTGTATATTTGATCTACCATTTTTTAAAGCTATTTTTACTGTACAAAACAAAAATAAGAGCCTGGGAAAGTAATTCTGTAGAATCAAATGCCTCATACGAGGTTAGAGAAAAACACTGGTAAGACAGATTGGAACCGAGTTTTATTTATTAAACTGTTCCTTAAACCACCAAGCCATAATAAATAACTTTACATACTGCAGTTAAACAAAATTCCAAGCTTTGCTTGAGTCTGTGTCAAGCTCAACAAAGTCATGAATTTGGGGAATTTCTCTGGGAATTCCTCCTTGAAGTTAGTTTGGACAGCTGTTGTCCAGTCAAAGTGCTTTTCTATGCACTTTAGCAGAGGATTTGTAAGACGAGTGTTTTCTCTTTCTAGAGTACCCAAGAATGTTAATATACTAGCTATTGTGATTGAGTCATTATTTAATTCTATTTTTGATTTCCTCTTTTAAAGAATCTCTATGCCTATGTCTTAAAAACCCATATGTTTCTAATACATGGTTGCTATGAAAACATGCCCTTGAAACCTGGATTTCCTGTACAACTATTATGTGTTGAACAAGACCTTGGAATTAGAAAAATCAACTGAGTTCGGATAACTTCTGCCAAATCCATTAGCATTGATTGTCACAGTTACTTGGAACTGAGGAAGAGCATTAGCTTCATAGCTTGGAGTTGGTCCCATTTAAAATTTAAAAAATTTTTTAAAGGTTTTATTTATTTATCTGAGAGAGAAAGAGAGAGAGAGAGAGAGAGAGAGAAAGGAAACACAACTTGGGGGAGGGACCAAGGGAGAGGGAGAAGCAGACTACCCACTGAGCAGGGAGCCCGATGCAGGACTTTGTCCCAGGACCCTGAGATCATGGCCTGAGCCAAAGGCAGATGCTTAACTGACAGAGCCACCCAGGCACCCCTCCACTTAAAATTTTAGAATGGCCAAGCCAGCTGGTAGTGCCTACTCCATACAGATGAACAGTCATGGCAACTCCTACAACACCAAGGTGTGGCTACAGAATAGAACGTGAGAGTTGGACTAAAAACAAAAGGAACACCAAATATATTCATATATTCTTCCTGACTTAAATACAACTGAGTACATGATTATTTATACTCCGGGTCACTGAAAGACTTTTAGGTTGAAAGCTTTTCTGAGAGAAAAGCAGAACCCAGAACTAATGCATTGGCGCCATGTTCCATAATGAGATCAGTCTCACAGGGCACAGAACCTGCTAAATTGTCTAGAAAAAATATCTCTCCAACATCAGGCTGTATTGTATCCCTTCAACAACCACGCGTTATGTAAGTGCTTAAACATGAGCTTACATTGTCTTTGAAAAAATAGAAAATAGGGAGATATTGGGACCCAAACTGATGGTTGAAAGTTTAGAGTCATTTTAATAAATTGCTATATCTCCATGCTTGTTGTCTGTGACACAATTTATGCTGACACACCCGTACCTAATCCCAACCGTACCCACTTGCCTTCTCCTGCTTTATAAATTGAAAATGTTATAGAGTGTCTTTTCTAGTCTCCCTTGTGGATGCCAGTGTGACGCAGCCTTGCCCACCGAAATGCAGGTGGTTGTCCACTGGCTCTGCGTGCTCCCATTCCTTTCATTCTGCTTGATTGACAGTTCGTGGAGCTGCAGCAGCCATCATGTCACCACGAGGAAAAGGCCTAAAGAATCCAACACATTTGAACAGTTGAACCTATACTAAGGACTGTCTCCTTCTAGAATCCTCGTCACATGAATTTTTAGAACTCTACATTTTGCATACATTGATAGGCCCTCTGTTCTTTATCCTATTAAGTATCATGGTATAACTTCATCATCAGAAGTACAGATCCACTCATCCATTCATTCATGATTTATGAAGTTAGATTATGACTGAAGTCAACATACAGCACAGCAATGTAAAATAAAATTTTAATGGTGAGAAAAAAAGGCAAAAACAATATAATGGCAGAAAAGTGAAAGAACTCCAAAAGAACATAAAAATATATCGAATAATGTTAGGGTTTTTTTTTATTAGATATATTTTTAGAGATTAAACAAAAATTTGGCTCAAATTTCTCAGCATCCAGTGCAAAGGAGTACACATAATGAATTGAATGTCCATAAGGGAAAAACAAACCGTTGCTTAGCAGAAGGCCAACTGCTACTGACTAGGAAATGATAGACATTTCCCCTGTGGATAGTCACAAAGTGGTCATTGTGTACTGTAAAGAACAAAATCTGCAACTATTTCATACAGTTACATGTTTTTATAGGTTTTTTCCCTTGGGCTGTCTCTTAATATATGCTGATGCTATCGTGCCAGATCACACTTTGACAAAAACAACTTTATAAGTCACAAACAACTTTATAAGTCACCATAGTGCAGTATAAATTCATGATTCTCTCAGAGTTGGGTTTCATCCAGGGCAAAGCTAAGAGTATTTAGAAAAATGGGATGTGAGACTGTGTGTGCTTCAGAAAGTCCTTCTTTGCTAGTTTCTCTCAACCAAGGTTTTGGTAGCGCTTAAGAAACACCGCATCACAGAAATATTGTTAATAAACATCACTATGAGGGCTTTCCTTATTTCAATGAGTAGATAGAATGCTAGCATGTCCTTTTCATTCTTTGAGATTATGAATGGCGGCAGGAGCTGTGGAGATCCTTCTAGGCCACGTTGCCCTTGGGAAAGTACTTGATGGTGCCTACTGGTCCTTTCATTCACGGTGGGTGGAGAGTAAACTGGTCTGGGAGCCCACAGTCTCCTGGGGCAGAGCATGCTCCCACAGTGGTTATTTCCCAGCCTGATGCTCAGAGGGAGAGGGAGGAGCATTTTATCAGAGCTAATCTCTCTTTATTCAAGATTGAAAGAATGATGACATTTGAATGAAAATGCTAAGTCAGTGAGATGAACCATTTCCTCCTCATCTTCTTTATTCTTGCTCCAGCAGTATGGGAACCCCTGACTTTCACTCCATTTCTTTTCCTTTCTCCTTCAAGAAAAAGGAAATCATTCTGAGATCAGGATGAAACTGTGGAATATTTCTCACTTGGGGATCTGTCTCCAAAATCACTTCCAGTTTCTTCTCCTGAATACCCTTCCTCTCTTCAGTCACGCTGCCTCCAGTCCCACCCCAACCCCCATCTCTGCTTCCTGTTATCACAGGTGGAAAAGCAAAATTAATAATTCTAGGCTACCACAAATAATAATGATCACTAAATTTGGGGGGATTTATGGTGTGCCAAAAATCTTTGCTAACCACTTTGGCACACATCATATCATTTAAGCCATGTAATGACATGAGGAAGAAGATGACTATTTTTAACCCAATTTTACTGATAGAGATTGAAGTCGCACTAAAGAGTAGAGTCAGAGTTCAAACTCAAGCTATCTGATCCAGCGCACTGCTCTTAACCACTCTGCTTGTCCTGCTTCTAGAAGCCCAGCTGACAGTGAAAGTATAGAACAAAGGATCTTTGTCCTGGTTACCCAGGAATCAGGGAATGCCTTCTCCTAATCTATCAGAGCCCCTAGAGGCCTCCACTCCACCCCGACCTACACTTCCAGAACACAATCCACAGCTTGTATCCAATGTCCAACTGGACATTTCTGTGCAATCATTCAGTAGCTGTAACCTGGGGAATTGATTTTTCTAATGCTTTAAAATTATAGTGGCTTCTGGAAAACCACTGATGTGAGGGAGAGGTGATTACACAGTCACTTAGATCAACATATTAGTCTGAATGGGAACATGGTATTACAAGTGAAGGACACATAAGAAACATGGTTTTGCTGGAATCTCTTGCTCAGCTTATAAATGGTGTGTTTCACTCTTGAGTGTAATTTATGATGCTTTATTGGAGGTATCAAGACCTAATACCAGTGAGACAAGCAGAGGACTGATGGCCAAGGGTGAAAGACTCTAGTCTAGCTTTCATTAGCTGTGTGAGTTTAAGCCAAGCTTTGTTTCCTCATCTCTCCCAAGCGCTGAAGACTGGTTAGGACTTTCTATTGCACTAGCATTATGAAGATGTGATTAAATAAGCTTTTTTTTTTTCCTTGGAAAATTTAAAACTATGCTATAAGTAAATGATAACAAAAGTATTTTGCACTCCTTTTGCCTTTTATTTGCACTTATATCCAGCTTATAACTTTCTGCCCTTTTTTTCACTGTTACTTCATTCATTAGACTATATTTTATGTAAATTATTCAACTCTGCATACGCAAACACAAAATGTTTAATAATTAAGACTTCGTAGTCAGAAAATACAAAGCCGTGGAATTAATCTAAAATCCATTCATTGTTCTCTGTCCAACCAGGTAAGATGTCTAAACCATTTCCGGTTTCAGGTGTATAGGACTTTTTCAGAAGCATTCTGTAAAGCCCTGAAACATAAAAGGGTAATACTTTGTCTCCACATGATTTTAAAATAGCTAAGTGGAACTTTTTCCTCTTACTGTTAAAAATCCTCTTCCTCAGAGTTGGAAAAAAAAAAGAAAAGAAAAAGAAAATCCTTCAGACAAGAGGTTAACTCCTTTGAATAGAAAGGGCCTTTCAGGGAAGTGCCCAAAGATCACGAAGAGTAAAAATGCCTTCTCAACCGTTTAATTTAATTTAATTCAGCAAGCATTTACTGAGCAACTCCTAGGTGTCGATTATTGTAAAAGCCCCTCCGGGGAGCGGAAAGATGAATGAGACATGGCACCAGCTTTCTTTAGTGCACAGTCCAGGGGAAGAAAAAGACACGTGCATACTTTTACTGGAAACAGGGCAGACTGGGAGAAGCGCTAATGGAAGCGTGAAGTGATGTGAGGGAGGAGAGGGAAAATAGGTTTTTTCCAACAAGGGCATTTTAACAGGCTTCACTGAGGAGGAGGGATCATGTAAGCTGTTCTTTGACAAATGATCCGGGGATAGAAGGCCATTCTAGGCTGAAAGAACTAAATGAGCAAAGACATGAAAACAAAAGTGCTGGTACTTGAGCTCCTTTGAGGAACTGAAAAAAAAAAAATGTTGCCTGGATTGTAGAGGGTGGGAAGCTGCTGGAAGGTTCACCTGAGGCTGCTTTACGGAGGGCATGAACGCCAGACTGTTTGGAATCCACCATCTGCCATAGGAAGCAATTGAGGAGGAGGCGGAGGAGGATGATGAAGATGATTTCAGCAATGAACACCTTAAAGGGAAGCCTTTTTGGTAGCCCTCTCCCTAGTCCATGTTACTACCTCTTCCCTAATGTCTTAGAACCTTATGCAAACCACAAAAAATAGTGTAGTAGGATCACACTGTGTTAGAATTCCCTACTCACTCATCTGTTGTGCTGCTAGGTTGTAAGCCCTTTGAGAGCAGAGCCATCGGTTTCTGTATCGTCAGCATCTAGCTAGTACAATAGGAAGCAAGTGATTTTACTTTATATATATTCACGGAATGAACACATGAAAAAAGTAGAAGCCACGTGGTCAGGGTTGTGTTTTAGAAAGAGAAATTTGGTGATCGTACATAAGATGGATCGGAAGGGGAGAGTAGTTGGACTTAGGGAGAGCTTTAGTAGTTTCCGTGGGAGGACAAAGGAAAATCCTGAAGCAGGATATTGAGGATGCAATTTGGACGAGATTCAGTGACTTCTTGAGTTTGAGATTTAAGAAGAGGGAATAAAGGGAATGAAGAGGTATTTGAGTTTTCTAGCTTGTACAACAAGGAATTGACTACACCCTTAGCCAGAGAGTAGGAGTAGGTTTGGAGGAATAGAATAGAATAGAAGGAGCAGGTTTGGGGGACACACACGGGAGAGGGAGATAATGAGTTCTATTTTGGATATGGTGAATAGAATAGAAGGAGCAGGTTTGGGGGACACACACGGGAGAGGGAGATGATGAGTTCTATTTTGGATATGGTGAATCCAAGGCTTATCACATCAATGGCAACTGCAGTGTTAAGTCTCTGCCCCTTATAGAAAGTGAAATCAAAGATAAGCAATGGAATTTAAACATTAAAAAAATTGTTTATTTGCCTGTAATGTGCCAGATGCTTTTCTAAACACTTTATACATATGTAAACCCATTTAAGCCTTAAATAACCCAATAAATTTGATATCATTATCAACTGCCTGTTGATGAGGAAATAGAGGCTCAAGTTATGTAGTAGCTAAGTGTTAGAGCCAAGATTAAAATCCACACAGACTAACCCAAGATTGAGCTCTCACCACTCTACAATACTATCATGCAGGAATATAGGACATTTTTGCTCATTAAATAATGTAGAAGACTTTGGGGGGGGTGAGGAAAATGATAGGTTTTTGTTCTCCCCATATCTGGCTATTGAAAATAGACTCACAGTCTCATTGATCAAAATGCACAGCATAGAACATGACGATGCCTGCCAAGTATAGGGGCCTCTGCACCTGCCATCTTCCACACTGATTAAGTATCAGCAATTAACCTCTGCTGAGTCTGGAGAGTAGCTCTTGAATATGTGTAACAGGGACCAGAGGACAAGCATCCACCAGTAAGAATGGCTAAAAGAACCTTTAGTATGCCCCTCTGTGGAAAGGCCTTCAAAGTCTTGAGTTGCTGTGTTGTAATATAATGACTCATCGGCAGTCCCTATATTCTGAAAACTCAGTCCTTCTCTCAAGGAAGAAGCTTACACACACAGAAATCATTATGGTGAGAGAGAAAGAGAAATCTGAAAAATGTATGTGGTAAATGCCCAAACCACACAAGAAATAAAATATATGTTCACTATGTAAATACCTGACACGCCTCTGGATATTCTATTAAAAGATCTTGATGGAGGCACTTTATGATACAGATAAAAATCTGCTGACAGTTGTCCTAAAAATAAGCCCGGGCTTTAACTGTTCTGTGTTCCTTAAATTTGGTGAGACATTTTGCTCAGATTCTGCAGGAGCAATTTAAATGGCTTTGAGAAATGAATGAATTTTAAAGAGACTATAGATTTGCTTCGTTATCAGTCTTCTAAGACCTTAACCATTTGAAACTCTGTTTCCTTAGCTTAGAGTGGGAACAGAAGGGACTTCAAAAGCACATCCTTAGTAGAGAATTAATTAAATCGTGCTTGAAGAGAATACTTTTCTTCTGGAGAAAAGCTTCAGCTATAAGGCCTTGCTGAATCACAACAGTGTACCCCTAGGTAAGCAAGCAAACAAGATGAAGGCCACACCATATCCACACTTACCTTGCTGTTACAGCCAGAACAGTAAGATCTGTTAAATACAGTCACACAAAAGTCCTGGAGAAAAAAAAAATATATATTATCCCTTCTAGAAGGGCATTTCAATATTAGAAGAGGGTCCAAGAATGGATTCATTCCTAACTTCTTCCCACCTCCCTTCCCTTGTTGCCCCTTGTGAACATTTGAGTGCCTCTCAGACTGAGATACTGGCTTTGGCCCTAAAGATACCATTACGAATGGATCAGTGTTGTTGTAACCCCTTTCTTTCTTCTCCCATTCCACCAAAATTTGCATTCTTGCTGGCATGCTCAGGAAGGGGAATTTCAACCATCTCCAATGAGAAGTACTCTGTTTAAGGTTTTCCATAACAGACTTTGCATTTTAACCAATTATAAGCACCAAATGTTTCCTGTGAGACATTGTGCAGAAAGCTGGCCTTCATTGTAATCCCAAGTATCCAGTAGGTGAAGACCCTCACAACAAATCCCATATTAACCATCTATAATTAAAAGAGAAGGTGAAAATAATGGTAGCTGATTCTCATATCAGTTATGGAAAAATAATACAAATTATATGTGTCAGTATTTCCAGAACTGACTTTTCCATTTTCCCCCCATGTCCTTTTATTCTTACACGTCCTTCATCACTTACCTCTTGGCTACAAGCAAACCTTAGCGGCTAAGAATGAAATATTACTGGTTAACAGATCAGTCACCAAAAGAACTGCCAGGGTTGGAATTGCTGGCTTGCCCATTCTGTTTTTATCTTCTCCATTTTTATCAACCCTGATTCCCTCTCTCTTTTAGAGGGCAGTGTGGTGTTCTAAAAGGATTATCTGAAGAATTGTCACTGGTTTTGAGGTTTGATCCAAGGTCCACCCTCTAACTAGCATTTGATATTTATCCTATCCCTTGGTTCTGCTTCTTCATGTATCAAAGGAGGTTGCATTGGGTCACTCTGAATTCACTTCCACCTTTAAATTCTTCATTCTTTGTTTCTCTGATGTAAGGCAAAAATGAACCTCACTGAACCCTAGCTCTCGTCTTTCCAGTTAAGTGGTCGGTCTGACCTCCAATTTAAGTAACCTCAAATTTTAATCTGTCAAACCCAAAACCTCTCTTTAAAACAAATGTCTTGTCATGCCTTACACTCTCCTGAGATAGAACTCAATAGATAATACAACCGTATTTACATACGACTAAAACAAAATATCCATGTACTCCTCTAAGTAAAACATAAAGGAGAAATTAAGGGAAAATAACTTAACTTAGAATAAAATGATATGTATTTCATTGCCCTCTTGAAGTGTGTCTTGCTAGGTAATGAATCAAAGGCAATGCTAAGAAAGTGATACATCTATCAAAAAGTCTTTAATGGAACAGACATGCAAGGGGTACTTCTAGAAAAATAATTGAATAAATGAATGGATTCCTGTGGGGGAGGGAATGATATGTATTTCAACACGTGAGTACTCAGACCTCACCACAGAAGAAGTGTAATAAACTATAAAGAGACTTGCACCAGCTCATAGATCACCATGGAAGCAATAGTGACACACACAGATTGTGATATATTGGTGTTGATGCAGACATATTTGATTGATGACTCAAAGAGTGCTAGCGGCACGGTTGTTGATAGGGTGATATGATTTTCAAGAACAGTGAAGAAGACTTGGTACATTTCCCAAAAGAGTACAAGGTTCCCTCAAGTCCTACTGTAACTATATAAAAACTAATTTGTGGGGTTTTTTTAGGTTATAGGTGCAGAATATGGTAAACAGGTTTTTCACATAGATGGATATCCCAGGGAACATTTAAAGGTCTTGCAAGACTTGAGGCAACTCATGTGAAGTGAGCCAAGTGTATTGTAGAATATCAAGCATCCTTGACCTCCGTTTACCACATAGTAAAAGGACCCACCGCCTGCTTTGGAGTAGATGAATAGATTCGGTATTTTCTTCAGATTACAGCAACATTTCATTGGTTTAAAGTACTTTTCAACTTACTGAGCTGCATATTTACTTTACTGGAATTTTGGCAGTAGTATGCTTTGAACCATCTAAACTGACAGGAATTTGACCTATCTTTTGAGCTCTTATTGTCCTCAATATCCAACATCTTAGAAAATCAAAAACACTTGAGGATTAAAAAAAAAAGAAGGAAAGGAGGAAATATATCTTCCACCCTTTGTATATGTTCTCTAAGACAGAGGTCAACAGAGACGACAATAACAAAGTTTTGAGTTATAATTGGATGGATTGAAACACTATCGTAAACAAAAGAGAATATGGAAAGGGAAATACAGGGTAATATAGAATTGAGAAAGACATATTGAGAATCGTTGGGCCAAAATACACAGTTTGTGGAAAAGAGAAACTAATTTATTTCTTGACGGAAGAGTAAAGTAGAAGATTTTGCAGATATATGCCTTCAGCATTAACAAGAACTACTAACATTTGCATAGTGCTTACTATGTGCCGGACACTGTTGTAAGTGCTTTACACATGTTAAATCATTTCATTTTCAGAACAGTTCCTATTTTACAGGTTAGAGGTCATAGGTCATACAAGTAGAATGGAAGACTTGGGATTTGAACCTAGGTATTCTGGTACCATACCTGTGTTTTCAACCCTGTTCTGTGGTATTGAGGCCTACATGCTGATCAGTTAAATTAGTATTTTAAAATAACATTTTTGTAGAGGAAATTATTCTTACTATGATAATCCTATGAAAGACCAAAAATAATGTGGTTAAGAGCATGAAAGGTCAGATCAATTCTTAGTTTTGAGACACTGTCCCACACACATGGGCAGAAAACCAAGCATCTTTAACTCCTGCCTACGAAATACCAGAATTTTGTATTCTAATTATGCAAACAGCACATGAATGCATTCTCATGTTAAAAATTTTAAATACAGAAGTTACAGCTTCAAATCATCTTCACTCCTCTAACAGTTCCTCTGTCTTCCTCTTCCTCAAAATTACACACACACACACACACACACACACACACGTCTAACGTAAAATGGACTGTGAAATAATACTTTTTTTTTTTGCTTCATTTATTCTGGCAATATTTTTATTCCTGAATATATAGCCCTTTCTAGTTTTTAATGGTTGCCTAAATAAGCCACAAATATATGCCAATAGTTTGTAAAATCATTCCCTTACTGATTGGTTTATTACTTGATTTTAAACTTTTTAAACAAACAAACAAACATGAATTTGCCTTCCTTGGACAACCTTCTTCACATTTATGGCCAACTTTTTTTTTTTTTTTGGAATGGATTCCTAGAAGTGGAATTTCACTGACACTACTAACCTTTCCTCTAAAATGGTTAACCCAAGTGAAGTTACATTCAGAGCTAGAGTGTGCTATGTTCTTCCTCCCCTGGCCACAAGTGCATGTGATTGATTTTTTTTTTTTTTTTAATGTTTTGCCAGTCTGATTGGTAAAAAGTGATAACTCATTGTTTTACATTGCATTTATTAGTGACATAATATCTTTTAATTTCTTTTTGGTATTTATAATTCCTTTTTACAAGTATTCCTTTTGTTCAGTTGAACTATTTTTCTCTCACTGTGGCATTATTTATTTTCTTTAGTCTTTCTTATGGTGGAGAAATTTAAATTTATAAATAAACAAATTTGTTGACCTTTTCCTTTATGAATTGTTGTTTGGTTTTTTTATGAATTGTTGTTTATTTTTTTAAGGACTTCCCTATCCAAGACTGTAATAATACAAATTATGTATTTTCCTATGATGCTTATATTCTTAAGAAACAATTTAGTTGTCTAAACACAGCTCTTGGAATAGTCAGTGGTTTCTTAATCGATCTGAAATGCCACCACTTTTCATGAACTGAAGTTCATCTATATACATATATGGATCTCTTTTTCAACTTTCTT
Source organism: Lutra lutra (assembly GCF_902655055.1). Lineage (NCBI taxonomy): Eukaryota > Metazoa > Chordata > Mammalia > Carnivora > Mustelidae > Lutra > Lutra lutra. Next base: position 38,467,459 of record NC_062289.1, on the reverse strand, counting down.
CTTTTTCATTAGTACTTTGGCTATTTTTAAACTAGTACTACACTATCCAAATTACTGTATCTTTGTAGTACATCAGTACTGATATCTGATGGGCCAACTCTTCTTTATAAATGGAGGTTACTCTAGTCTATTTTATCCTTCAGATAATCTAGAGAATTATCTTCTTGAATTCCATGATGGGAATTTAATTGTGATTACATCAGATTTTGAAATAAATATGGATGCACTAACATCTTTTCAATATGGTATTCAGAAAAATTGTATGTCTCTTTCCATATATCCTGGTCTTCTTTTATTTCTGTTGGAAAAACTTGAGGATCTACTTCAGAAGTTTTTTGGGTTTTTAAAAAATTTTTTTTTCAATAGAAGTTTTTGACATGTCATGTATGGTTTGTTTATAGGCATTTACATATTTCTTGAACAACTGAAGGGATTTATTTTACCTTTACACTTTAATTCATTATTTCAGATATAAAGCTATTGAATTTTTAAATACCGATTTTACTCTATTAGTTCTAATTGTTTCATAGTTGATTATCTTGGATTTTTTTTTTTTTTACCAACCATATTACCTGCAAACATATTTAAAAAATGTTTTCCCCCCTTTTCTAATTGTCTTGGATAGAATTTCCACTTTAATTTTGAGTAGTAGTAATAGTAATGGGCATCTTTTACATTTTCTTGATTGCATTGGGAATTTTTCTCATGTTTCATCAGTAAAAATGTTTACTGTTGATTTTTTATACATAGACCTTTTCATAGGAAGTTTCTCATATTCATAGAGAGCTTATGTCAGGAATTGGTGTTATATTTTATCAAGTAGTTTTTTAAGAGTTGAAAAATCATCACCATTATTACCACTGAAAGGCTTCTTCTTTTAATTTATTAATACTATTTCAATCTATCCATGTATATACTGGGTTTTTTTTAAGATTTTATTTATTCATTTGACAGAGAGAGAGAGAGAGAGATGATAAGTAGGCAGAGAGATGGGGGGAAGCAGGCTCCCTGCTGAGCAGAGAACCCAATGCGGGGCTCCATCCCAGGACCCTGAGATCATGACCTGAGCCAAACGCAGAGGCTCAACCCACTGAGCCACCCTGGCACCCCTGTATATATTGTTGTTAACTGTTCTGTTAACTATACTGTTATGGTATTCTTGGAAAAAACCTGCTTCACCACTATTTTGCTCTCCTAATGTATAACTGAACTTCATATGCCAATATGGTACTAAGATTCTTAGAATTATTTATCTAATTTATATCGTGCTATTGTTCTCACTACTCTTCATCTGTTTTTAAAACTGCTATCACGCTAAGACACTACCTTTTTTGGTGATTTGGAGCAGTTAATTTCAGATAGGGAGTATCTGTTCCTATATGAACCTCACCTTGAAAACTGTCTGGATTTAGACATCTTTAGGTGTCGATTTTTGTCTGGTTTCTAGCTTCTTCTGTAGGTATTGAACTATTAAAGTTTTCCCCTTAAACACTGCTTTAATCCCATTCTATAAATTTGAATAGGTATTCTTCCCATGGTGATTAATCTCAACAGCAAAAATATGTACATTTTTCCAACTGAGCACCTTTGGGTAGCAGAACACTTAAAATACAGCAGAGAGAAGAGGCACCAAGGCCCCTGAGCTGCTGGAGCTGGCGTTCTAGGAGGACGAGGGAAGGCTAAAGAGGTACAAACCTACATCAATAGGATGATATCCGGTGATGATAAATGCTCCGAGAGAAGTGTAACAGGGATATGTGATGGGGGGCAAGTAACGGCAGGGGCTACTTTAGATTAATTTCGATTACTTCAGATCAATTCCAGAGCATTGATCTCTGAGGAGAGGATAATGAAACTATAAACTCAGTGAGGAGAAGGAGCCCTTTTACAAGTATCTAATAGAGCAGGGCTGCAGATAGACAGACCAACATGGCGGTTGTTGATGGTGATATTATCAAGGAAGAGAGAGAGAGGAAGACAGGAATAAATCTATTGATTGTATTACTGGAGCCCACTCTGTCCTTAATTAGTAATAATTTATGTCCAACTTGGAACATTTTAGTAGGAAAGGGGACGCTATTGATAACTACTTAGGAAGCATAGTCATCAACTGGGACCATCAATCAAACTGGGACATATGAGCATTCTCTTGATTATTTTTCTCTCAATTTGGTCTGTCTCTTGTTGATAGGAGAGTATAAGATCAACCATCCCATTTATGGTTACCCCATTTCACCTTGCTTTTTATAAAACAATTTGTTTACTCTAATGGTCTTTCTCTTTGATTTGATTTGATATTTAGATTGCCAAAACTGCTTTCTTTTTATTAGCACGTACCTGGTAAACTTTTATCTGTCCCTTTGTTTCCAACTTGTATTTGCCATTTTGCTGAGTATTACTCTAACAGACCATGTAGGGATATTTACCCAGACTGAGAAATCATATAAACTTATTTTATTTATTCACCTTTATTGTGATTGCGAACACTTTGTAGGCATTCCTTGCATTTGTTTTTTATATTCATTATCCTTTTTTGTTGCTTCTTTTTGCCTTTTAAAAAATTGAACAATTTATTCTGGTTTTTCCCTCTAAAGATTCTGAAGTTATGTATCTTATTTACAGTTTTCTAATAATTGCTCATAAATTTACAACACATTTTTTTGATGTTTATAATCTTTCATCAAAGTTGAGAGTTACTCTACCTTGCCCTCCCCTTCCTCCTAAAAGTCAGAGCACACTTTTTCTTCATTTTCCTAGATCTCAACAGTGTGCTGAAGGCATTTGTATTACTATTCCAGATTACTGGTATTATGGCAGGCCTCCCCTCTGTGTGCTGTACTATTGCCATTCTTATTTTAATGTATTCATCATATATGAAGTGCCTAAAATTTCAGAACTGTAGAATTCGAATTCAGAACTTCAGAATTTGAGAACCGTAACTTGCTTTGTAGGAAGTATGGTATTGAAACATGCTTCTTAGGGGTTTTTTTTCACATGATGTTTTACATTTTTAATAAGCACTGCAATCTAATATATTAACAAAATAGAACTTTCTTAGATTTCTTCTTTTTTATTTTTTTTTAATTTTAAAGATTTTTATTTATTTATTTGACAGAGAGAAATCACAAGTAGGCAGAGAGGCAGGCAGAGAGAGAGGAGGAAGCAGGCTCCCTGCTGAGCAGAAAGCCCGATGCGGGGCTCGAACCCAGGACCTGGGATCATGACCTGAGCCGAAGGCAGCGGCTTAACCCACTGAGCCACCCAGGCGCCCCAGATTTCTTCTTTTAAAAAATACTTTCGAGTGGTGTTTATATGACTTTATTGTGATATTCAGGTTCTTATCTTCAGCATGACAAGCTCTCTCTCTGTCGATTGTCAGGCATGCTATGTTAGCAAGAAAGGATAAGATAGTTAACAGAAAATTATAAATAGACCTCATTACCTTAAGAATACATCAGGTACTCATATTTTGAGTTAATAGTAACATTAGCATATTATAAAAATTTGTCTAAGCCCCTTACCTGAAGGAGTTTAAAAACCAACATTTCAAAAATGTAAAAGGGCATGTTTTTGCCCTAATAGTTTTATGGATTTAAGCAGGTGTAGCTAGTAATTAGCAAGGTGTTCTGATAGTTCATAGAACAGTTTGACTTAAGGGAGCAAAGGAGAGAATATCTTTTATTATCCCTGCATTTTCCTCCCATTTATCCATGTCACTCTGCTATTATAAAAGCAGCTGGCTGACTTACATTATCTCTCCACCTGAGACTCAACATAGGTACTATACCCTCTTTCTTCGTTCCCCTCCCATATCATTTGCTGTTCAACAAAAGAGAACATTTTAGCTCTGACATATTTGACTGCTTTTATACAAGCATTAGAGATACCATTGTTATAGCACAGAGAAGAGCGTAAATTGGTATATGGGTTTTTATTTATTTAACTTGGTAAATGGGTAGTGCATATTTCTCATATACAATTGAAAAAGAACCACAAACTAGATAATAGCCATACTTTATTATATGATAGAAATTTGAATTGTTTCCTGGATATAAACTAAAAATACATACAGAGGATGTGTTACAGTAAAGACTTGGATTTGAGAGAAAATTGTTTATTTTCATATTATGAGTCCAAAGTAAATGAAAAAAAAATTTGTACATGAAAGTCTTTGTTACTTAGGAGTATTTTATTTGCTAATATTTATAACCATTATAAAAGTTTTGTCTGGATCAGTAATTGAAGCCATTTGACCAACATTCTTACCTAAGATTATGACAGATTTCTCTCGTACCATTTTATAACCCTCTTGTGCCAAGGGTGAAACCTCAGAATCATTCTCAACATGCTATAGCACTATTGATGATCAGATGCTATATAGGATAAAAAGCCTTTCACTGTGAATTTGTGTTGATTGATATAATTAATTAGGGCATCAGGAAAAGAGAATTTGATGGGGCTAAGATTGAATGATGGAGCTATTCAGTACCTGAGATTGAATGAGGTAAAACATGAAACTCACTAGCAGCACCAAGGCCTGAAAATAATTTTCTATCATGGCAAACTGTTTCTTGGGATTTCGTGTTGTAGGAACAAAGAGATGAAAAAGATAGGACTTATGATGGAAAGATGAACGATTTTCATCAGAAATATCCAGTTTTCACTTAAGAGTAAGAACACAAATGGAAAGAAAGAGGTAAGTGAGAGAGGAGAGCTACGGGTTTGGTTTTTCAAGGAATGCTCTGACTGGGATAGAGAGAGAGAGTGAGGCTGTCCAGAGGATTTGGGAAAGTAACTGCCCTCCATGTAAAAAATATTGCAAATGGCAGGTATACTGTTTTATTTGTACTTTTAAACTGGTAAAACATAATGCTATAAGGCATTCTGTCTTTAAGAGATTGATAGGAATTATTCTTAATTATTTCCTTAGCTGCCAGACATTATTTATTTAGATGTCACATTTATCTGAACTATAGGAAACCATAGGTATGTGTAGGTTATCCTATGGGATTATTCCTGACCCCAGTAGATCTTTTCATGTACTTTTACATCCTCGGAGATTCAGAAGTAAAAAAAAAATACAAGTAGATACATTGGTTGGGTTAAGTTAGGAGGTTAGCAGTGTATATGCCACTAAAAGGTGTGGGTAGAAACTTCATTGCAGGGGCCATCTCTTCTATTCATGCATACTTGGTACAAAAAAAACACTAGTGCAGGGACAGTTATGCATATTACTGTTTGGTATAATTTCTTGGAGGTTATAAAAATAATAACTAATATCACTTCTGCCCATATCACCTTAGTGGAACTTAGTTGGTCATGCTTGGCTCTAAGAAAAACTGAATTTGTGCTAAATTGTTAACTGGGAAGCACAGGAAAAGTTTTAAAGATGTAGAGGTAAAAAGCACCCATAATACTAATTTCAGAGATAAACTCAGGTATTTTCTTTTAGCATATTTCCTTCCAGACACTTTTCAAAGCACTTTTATATACTTGAGATCATTCTTCCTGAATATTTCTATGACCTAAATAGTTTCACTAACCTGTTACATGATTATTTTTCCACTCTACTAAACTACATATAAATGTAATTTTAAATTAACATCTGATATTACTTTATATGAATATCGTGTATTCTTGCAATTTATTTTATTGTTTTGTATTCTTTCTGTGTTAAGTATTTATATCAAACTATCCAAATTAGAGAACAGACTTAGCTTCTATAACAACAAAACCCCAAAGTTCAGTGAACTAAGTCAGTTGTTTGTTTCTCTGCCTCGTGTCACAGTCCATGGGAGCTAAGCTGTCTTGGGTTGGTAGGCAGTTCCATCATCCTCCACATGTAGTGTCTACTTGTGGGTTGAAGATGTTCTGATAATCTCCCAGCTTGGAGGAGGGAGAAGGGGGTTAGAGAAGGACTCACAATTATTTTAAGGGCAAGATTCAGGATGGCACACATCACTTCTGCCCGCATCACATTAGTAGAACTTAGCTGGTCATGCTTGGCTCTAAGAAAAGATGAATTTGTGCTAAGCACCCATATGTCCACATAAGTTCTCTCAGTGTGAAAGAAGGGAAAAGGATACTGAGAGACAATTAGCTGTTAACTGCATTTTCAAGTAGGCTGTTGTGGGAATATCAATACAGTCAGGAAATTGTATTGAATTTTGCCTTAATTACAGGATCATTGCCTCTTACTTTGGATTGACTTCTAAACTTGACTCTAGTTTCCTAAAGTTAACTTGAAAAAACAAACAAAAAAACCTGACTACTCTTAGATGCCCATTGGAAATTGTATGAGCTATGAAGGCATTCTGCTTTAATGGCAGTTCACTGATTTGTTAATTTAGAAAAATTGGAGATAATCTACATTTATAAGTTCTTTTCAAGTAATTTAATGAAAGGTCAGGAATAAGAGGTTCCAGACAGCCCAGTTAAGTGTGGTTACTGCTGTCTCCATGCTTGTGATTTCACTTTTGTTAACATAGCTACTGTTGCTTTTGGCCTAGGGAAGCACTCATATTTGCTGCAGCAAATCTTGACTTGTGAGCTTCTAGCAATAGTTGTATCATTGTCGGTAAGCACATATCTTTTTCTTTTAGGACAGGGCTTTTTTTTTTTTTTTTTAAAGATTTTTATTTATTTATTTAACAGAGAGAGATCACAAGCAGGCAGAGAGGCAGGTAGAGAGAGAGGAGGAAGCAGGCTCCCTGCCGAGCAGAGAGCCCGATGCGGGGCTCGATCCCAGGACCCTGAGATCATGACCTGAGCCAAAGGCAGCGGCTTAACCCACTGAGCCACCCAGGCGCCCCTAGGACAGGGCTTTTAAAGATATAAACCTCTGACTAAAGAGATTTAAGAATGGGAGAAGTTGGAATGTGCTGTCAACACTAAGTTACAATATATAAACCACAAAAAAAAGTTGCACCTATTTTATGTCATCTTCAAAAAACTTTTTTTCCTATTTGAATTCCTTTTTTTGACTAGTAAAATTAATTGTTGCTACAGGCTTTCAGAACTTCTTGCCAAAAAGTCAGTAAAACTGCTGGAAAAGTTGGGCGGCTGGAGAGTGGGGTGAGGGGGAGTTCAATGCTGAATGTTTCAAATTAGAAGGACCTATTAGTCATCCAAAGATGATGTTGTCTGGTAGTTGCATATATAAAGCTGGATTTCTTGGGAGGTGTATTAGGCTAGTTATAAATTTGACGAATACCTGCCTCTAGATGCTATTTAAGGGTGGGACAGTGGATGAGATCATCTACTGAGTGAGTGAGTGTGCTTAGAGAAGAGAAGGAGTTGATCACGGGGTTCCTAGACACTCCACACATATATCTCATGACCAGGCGCCCCACCCAGCAGAGTCTGAGAAGCCAGGAAAAGTAAGGTAGGAGGATAGTGAACTGAGGCATGCATTTCGGCATGGAGGGTGTGTGTGTCCCCATGGAGTTTACTGACAGGAGTTGTTTCGGTAGAGCGGTGGAGGTGGAAATAAGATTACAGTGACAGGATATGTGCTGCCGAAGTGAGCACAGAATTACAGTGGCTTAAATGGTAAAGGAAAAGGAAAAGGAAATAGCAAATTTGAAGTTCTGCTAATAAAGTGGAAGTAGAAAATGTCCAAGTAGCTGGATGGGGATATACAGTTCAGGATATTTGTTTTTCTTTTTAATCTTTTGAGTTAGAGATATTATAGTATGTTTCTTTGTAAGCTGACAGGAATGATCTCATAGGGAGGAGGAAATTTTTTTTTTAAAGATTTATTCATTCATTTATTTGAGAGAGAGAAAGCACCAGAGGGAGCAGAGGGGGAGGGAGAGAGAAAATCTCAAGCAGACTCTCCACTGAGTGCAAGCTCGCAGGACCCTGAGATCATGACCTGAGCTGAAACGAAGAGTCAGACACTTAACTTTCACTCAGGTGCCACCCAGGTGCCACTCAGGTGCCCCAAGAAGAGGAAATCAATGGAAAAATGGAATAACTGCAAGAACAAAATCCTGGAGGCAAGCAGGGGTGGGAACCTGTGGCTGTGTGATGGCTGCAGCCTGAGGTAGTGATTCTGACAATTTACCTACTATCATGGGAAAGAGAGCAAATTACATAGATGTAGATGCCTCTGGTTTGATAGACTTGGTGATGGGAAAATGAGAATGTTCTTTTATTCTGATTTGTATTATTTCAGTCACATAAAAAGCAAATCAGTAACTGTGAGAGAGGACTAGGGAGGAGGTATAGATGATTGGAGGAGAAAGGAGATGGTATTAAATAGCCTTCATATGTGGAGGTGGCAATTGGGCAGGGAAAAGGAGCAACATTTCCAGGCAATATGGAAAGTCTACTCATAGTTGTAACTATAGAGAATAAGCCAAGGCTAAAATCTTTATCAAAGGAAGGAAGCAGAGCAGTAGATACAGGAAAGGTGTTAGGTGCTGTAATCTAAGGGAAGGTACCCGAAAGAAGCTGGATTTGTTTGCTTGTTTGTTTTTAAGGAGTAAAGTTAAAGGGCTCAGAAGAAAGACTGGATTGAATATTTGGTGAAGTCTGGGCCCAAAATGGAAAGATATATTCTCACAGGATAAGCATCTAGTTTAAGAAATGAACTAACCTTTAAGAAAGTATTCAGAAAATTCACAAAAGAGGTTGGTAATATAAAAGATTTTACTGATGATGGATGCAAAGGAAGAGTTTATGGCTCATTGAGTACTAAGAGGTCAGACTAGAAGATGTCCAGGAAAACGTGGAGAAATTTGTCCTGGAGAAGAGGGATGTCAGGAGGCCATGGACTTCTGGTCATGATGGAAGAGCTGCAAAGTGTGGGGGAGATAGTCCTGGCAGTCAATTAGGGAAAGAAGGTAAGCAATCCTAATTAATGCCTCTTCCTTGGGACTAAACAATCATAGGAAGCTTGTGGCATGGAGGATAGGGAGAATCCAGGGGCAGTGGGGAAGGGGCGGAGAGTAGTGGTCTCATGGGAGCCCCACAGAAATCTGAAATCTGTGGGCCTCCCATTCAGTCTAGCTGTGAACAGTGTCTTGTTTAGGTTGGAGGACATAGAGGGGAAGAGAACTTGCCAGGAACATGGAGTAAATTGTTCTAATTTTTGCTTCCATTGATTTCTACTCATCCCTTAGCCTTATATTTTAGAAAATGTCTTTTGATCATACAAATCTAAAAAGCTACAGATTCACTTTTATCATTGTAATTTACCACTGAGAACCCACCATCGAACCCAGACAGTCCAATTTCAAATTGCTTCAATGATTTGTTGTTTAAGATTCCCAGCTCCCTGAATTGAATCTCATGGAATTCATGAAAATCAGGGAGACATGCATCTCTACAATGGTGATATATTCCTTCCCATGGACTATTTTTCTTTTTTCTGAACTGAATGCTGCTTTGGTTTTATGCCTAGTCATTAATGTCTCCATAGTAAATCACTTCTGATAAAGGCCAATCTACATTGCAAAGTGTTCCGCTTAACATACCTGCCAATTGAGGCAGAGGTGGAATCTGAGGTGTTCCTAATGTGAATCATGATTTGATTCAAGTTACTGATTCATTCAGGTTGCTTAAGAAATGTCCACAGACTTCTGGAAATTATGTTTTTCTTATATTAAAAAAAGTATAAAATTAAGAATTCAGGTTGGGGAGATATTGCCACTTAAATGAGTATTAAACTTTCGGGGTTCACATACCCATATCATTTTTTAAATTAAAAAATGGGGGTGCTTGAGTGACTCACTTAAGTGTTCAACTCTTGATTTCATCTCAGGTCATGATCTCAGGGTCATGGGATTGATCCCTATATCATGCTCCATACTCAGCATGGGTCTGTTTGAGATTCTCTTTCTCTCCCTCTGCCCCCACTTTGTGGACATTCTCTTTCAATCAATCAATCAATCAATCAAGCCTTTTAAAAAATTAAAAATGGAAAAGTGGACACAGAGTCACCTACTGATAAAAAGAAAAAAAAATGAATAGTACCTATCTTCACTAACATTTCATTAAAGAATTGGTAGTTTCACACTTTAAAAAGTGACTACATTTCACATTATGAGAAATGCATCACATTGCCCTCATTTCTTTTCTTCTTTCCATAATGTACTAATAACAACCTCAGCATGAATCTATAACAAGCCACAGACCGGAGTTAAGAAAACTGAATTATCTGACCTCTGAGTCCTTATAAACATGATATGCCATGGTAATATTATTTAGTGGTACGCAAAATTATGCATTGGTTCTCTATCACTCATTCCACTTCATTAAATCCACTTAGAGCTTCAATAAAATTTCCAGAAATGATATTAGGATTGCTATTTTCATGTCTCTGTCTATACTTTCTTTGCTGTAATGTCTTAAAAGTATTGCTACCAGATCGATATATCAGTTCAGATGCTTCAATATAAATATAGATTTTAAAAATATAATAATTTGGCAAAAACATTACAGTAATAGTATTGAAAGAAAATGACAGGGATGCCTAGGTGGCTCAGTTGCTTAAACCTCTGCCTTCAGCTCAGGTCATGATCCCAGCAGCCTGGAATCCAGCCCCGCAATAAAATCTTAAAATAAATAAATAAATAAAATGAAAACAAAAAAATCATGCATAATTTCTTATCTTAGGTTCAGTATTTCCTCGTATTTTTGTTAATAGGTTTACATTTTTGCATGTTGTAACCATAATGTGTGTGAGTACCTTTTAGCACAAAGTATACAACGAGATAGGAAGTCCACTAAGTCATAGAGACTCAGGTCTATACAATACATAAAAAGGTCATTAGTTTCAACCCCAACAGATGGACACTTGAGTTTTCTTTATAGCCTTCTCTCAACAATGTCTAGTATTGAAAAATTCACTATATCTCCATGAAACCCATTATATTATCTCTCACCTCTAAAATTAATTTAACTTTTCATAAGTATAGCTTCCACACCTTTATCCTTTTTCTGGACTTGCATCACAAAGATAAACTCATTGCTTTTTTCACATGACGGCTTTTCAACCTCATTTATCATTCCTCCTCCCAGCTTGTCTCCAGGCTCAATATCTTTAGGTTTTGTGCTTTTCTTTCCCACAGGTTTTCAAGCCCACTCAGTCTGTATTCTTTCCATGCAATGCCTTCCAACTGGTTGGTTTGACACTGACTGACTCAACACAGGATGGTTTAACCAGCACCAAATACAATAGAATTAACACTTTACAATTCTGTATGTTATAATGCAGCATAAAATCTACTTTTCTTTCCTTTTTTCCCAAGCACATCACACTGTGGATTATGTTAATTTTATAGTCAGCTAATAATCTTCATATATTTTTCACCATTTTTCTACTTCTGTATTATTCTAAATGGCATATTTAAGTAAAATGTCACTCTTCAATCTCTTATTTTCCAACCTGTAAATACTGTAGATCTCCCTTCTGTGAGTCTATAGCTCTCCCAGGTTTGTTCCTTCTACTTGTTGGGGTAGTTGTCTTTCATGTCCTGCTCACCCATGGATGAACTGGCAATGACAGGGTTGGGAGGGAAGGAATGTGGCGTGCCACAAATAGTGGTTCAGTTTCCTCCACATTGCCAGAGAGACATTCATCAGTGCCATATAGATAAAATCTTCCAAACTCTTTTTCTTCTTTTCTTCCTTTCCATGTTATTCTTGTTATTTTAAGATTTTCTATGATTACTTATGTATGCAAAGAATTGTGCTAGATGCTATGGGCTAGTAATTTGTGAATAGACTTAATAGATCTCACTAAACACTATTATAAACCCACCTTTCTACCAATAGTATAATATATGTCTTAATTACACAAAATGATGGATTTTAATTTTCAATTATTTAATATATAAAGACTTAAAATTCTAAATCCACTTTGCCTTTATTGACTATGTTCATATTTATAAATAGTTCCCATCTAGATTTTGCATATGTATACACATATAAGGTTGAAGAAAGTTCTATTTCTGCCTTTAGAGCTTCTTAAAGAGGCTCTGTCAGGCCTTGGGAAATTCAGATAAATTGAATCCCCTGTGTTTTCCCACCTAGTGACATTAAGAAATGAAACCAGTTTGCATTGATTTTTTTTCCCTTAGTAAGCCCTTCCTGCTCCTCATCACCATCTCTTCCTTGAAGAAGTTTCATAAAATATCAATTTGATTATGGGATTGTAATAGAGTCAAAAGTGATCTATTGACCACTTATGTCTGACGTAACAAAAATAATAATGTGTTACTGATTACATGGACCACATTATTGACAGCTTATATTGGAAGTAGTTTTCATACATTATCTCACTTGGATGGTATGATACCACTTTATCATTACTCCCATGTTATACATAAAAAAAAAAAATGAAACTCAGAGTGGTCAAGCATGCCTAAGGCCATAGAACCACCACTTGGAATTCAAAACCAGGTTGAGTCCAAATTCTAAATTTTTATAAGTATGTCTTTCCGCCATTACAAGGTCCTGTATATGGCCCAGGAATACCTCAAGACGTACTATTCTACCATGACCTATTCTGTGGGCAATACATAAGTCCTTTGCAAAATTATAATGATAATAGAGGTCTCCCTGAGGAAATTGTCTTTAGCAAACAGTAGACCCAATATGTGTAAAATAGCATGAAGTTCTAAAGGCAGCCAGAATTTCATAGACCATTGTTAGTACCTCACATTTGTTCTTGGTTAGGGAAGCTATCCAGACTGAAGTACTCTATCCTCTTTGTAGAGTAATGATCCTTGCACCCATACCTAATTCTTAAGGAGTTAAATAATATGACAAGATTATCCAAAAGAACCAGAATACTGCTTCTAGCCCTGTGCTCTGCTACTGCTGGCCACAGTGAAATCCAGCCTATGAAAGCACCTGGCACAATGTCTGGAACTTAACAAGCCCTGAAGGAACGTTCACTAATTCAGTCATAATATTGGTGCATTGGACTTAGAAAGTATGGGCATTAGAGGACAACAGAATATCCCACAAATGAAAACATCACATAAATACTGTGCATGCACACGTATGTACACACTCCCAGAAACTTGGAAAGTAATACTTGATTCACCGAAAGTGTTCTTCAACATTGTGGCAGAACCAGTAGACATCTGGGAAACCATAAAGATTAGAAAGAGTAGCCTGAGTGAGCTACAGTAATCAAGATGGAAGGATGTGAGGGAAGGGGGGCTTTTTTTGGACAAAATTTCAGAACCAGCTGTTAACTTCAAGAGGTGGTTGCAGAGAGTGACAAGTGTGAAAGTGATAGATTCTCTGACATAAAAAGTCAGCTGGTTTTGTGAGTACAGGAACATATTAACTGTGCCAAGTGGAAATGAGAATACTTCCTTAAAGAGGTTGGATAGCTTGATATTTTCTAGCCACTAACCACATGGAAATCATCATCAGGGACATCATTTATAGGTACAAGGAATAGCAGAAATGGGACAAGGCTGGGAGTTTTTCATATAAATCATGCTACACTCCAGTTCACATTAATTTAAAAATGCATAGCATACTTACAATGTTATCATATATTTCCTGTCCCAACTCTATGGTTAAATAGGTTTTTTTCTTATGACTATAGAAACTCTTGCTACCGCCAAAGTCTGTTGACGTAATTGAACAGTAGTAAGTGTGTTTCAGCAGGCACTGTCCCTTAAAAGGAGATCATACAATGCTCAACTTAAGTAAACAAAATCGTATGTGGGAACTTCCTTTGGTCTTAGAACAGAACTAGAGAGGAAAGTAAAAGAATACAGTCTCAATGAAATTTCCCATGTAATTGTGAACCTTTCATGGAGAGTTCAATAGCTTAGTTGCTATATCAGAATTTTAAATTAGAGGATGTATATATTTATAATTATACCAACAATCATGTTTTTATTTGGAAAATTAACAGCCATTTTTCACAGCACCTTTGAAATGTAGTCTGGTGAAATTGTAGGTACCTACATGTGCGTTTGTGAGGAAAGATCTGTAGTTGAGTGACTGGTCACAGTCATTACTCTAACTCCACCAGGCAGTGTTGAGAAAGATGCCTGGAGACTTGCAGTGGGTAAAACTTACTGGCAATAAATGCCCAGTGGCTTAAAGTAACTTTAGGACTGGATCAGAAGCACTGGGTGCAGACTGGGTTCTCCAGACTTGCAGATGCAGCCTCGGGAACGTGGACTGTGGTTGAGTACTATGATTCTGGCAGGTGGCAGGTATAGTTCAAGGGAAGCCAACCTTCTCCAGCAGGATTCCCTATAGAGTACGTGAGAGGGCATCCGTGCAGAGCTCTGCCACAGGAAGGGAACAGGTAAGACTTGGCAGGATACTAAATTTCATGATAGAGCTTGTTAAGGGCCAATGGAAAGGGAACATAATTTAGGGGACAGAGGAGCCAGTTAGGACAGGGTATCTGACCGCAGTAGAGGTGATGGAAATGGCATAAGAAGGCCTGCAGTCTGGCTTTCCAGACTGGAAGTCCTGATGAATCGGGAATTCATGTGGGGTAGAAGGGAAGAACCAGTAGACAGTGCTGCAGTGGAGAACAAGGATAGCTATGAACCCAAATACGTATTCCTGCTAGAACATCCACTCCATAGAATATTGTTAACTGTTTTAAATGTCTTTTTCTTATATTTTTCTTTATGTTTTTCTTATGTATTTCCTAACATGTGATTAAACTCAACCAAGTACTATGATATTTTTCTTTTTTTTTAAAGATTTTATTTATTTATTTCACAGACAGAGAACACAAGTAGACAGAGAGGCAGGCAGAGAGAGAGGGGGAAGCAGGCTCCCCGCTGAGCAGAGACCCCCCCCCCCCCCGATGTGGGGCTCGATCCCAGGACCCTGAGACCATGACTTGAGCCGAAGGCAGAGGCTTTAACCCACCGAACCACCCAGGCGCCCCTACAATATCTTTCTTATATACTTCCTAATATGTGATAAACTCATAAACTCATAAACTTCCTAATATGTGATAAACTAATATGTACCATAATAGTTAACAGCCAAAAAAACCCACCATGTATTAGTTGATTTTTAAATGTAGAATATATACCCTTGGGGCGCCTGGGTGGCTCAGTGAGTTAAGCCTCTGCCTTCGGCTCGGGTCATGGTCTCAGGGTCCTGCGATCAAGCCCCGCATCAGGCTCTCTGCTCAGCAGGGAGCCTGCTTCCCTTCCTCTCTCTCTCTGCCTGCCTCTCTGCCTACTTGTGATCTCTCTCTGTCAAATAAATAAATAAAATCTTTTTTAAAAATGTAGAATATATACCCTAATAAACAGATCTAACAATTTAGTCTCACAGTAGCATGTACAACATTGGCATGGCTGGGAGAGTGCCTGTATTCTCCCCTCCTTGTGTAAGCAATGTGTGTAACAAAATGTCGGATACACCAGTTGGAATCGATACCATAGCTTTCTACTATCTGGGAGACTCGATCCTCGGCCCAGCTCTAGGATTTCCTGAATTATATTTAATAATATAAGATTTTAAAAATGTTTTTGTTTTAAGTGGCAATAAGTAGTGTTTAGTTTATTCCATTCCATATCTGTTGTTTTCTTTTGTATAGTAAGAAAGAAGGAATAATTCTATTGGTTTCTCATACCAGATTGTAGAATAAGGTTACTAGTTCATGGGGTTAGTTTCTTCTGTGTCAACACTATCAGCAAGACTTTGGGCCCCAAGTGTGCACAGCTTTCTCGAAGCACTATGTGCAATACGATTTATTCAAAGAGCCTTAATTAAGAATTTACAGATGCTCAGCTCTGTGCTACAAATTATAGGAAGGATTTTTAAAATACAGCATTCCTGTAAATTGGCCACAAGAGCATAAGAAATGCCAAAATGCTTTCAAAAATTATTGTGAGGGACCGATAAGCAAAATGTGGCTCTCCCCTGACCCCAGCAATGGGAATATATTTCTTCTCAGGTTCTCATATTCCCTTCTTCTGGTCTCTGTCTAACCAAAGGCATGAATTTCAGTTTTTCCTAAGTGAGGATTTGGGTTTCCTCTGTGACCGTGTATCAGTGATACTAGCTAATTCTCATGGAGATCTGTCCTATATTTGATTTATACAGAGATCTGTCCTATAAATTGAGCCCAGTTAACCTAACACTCTAACTATATTCACTCTAAACCCTTCAC